>NC_136261.1:206230043-206414933 GCF_964187855.1 Myxine glutinosa | reverse complement strand
GACCTCAATCCCACAAATTCACTCATAACATTTCCTCCTAATTCATCCTTGAACTTTCCAATCACCTTTTTATTTTTAGAAGAGAACAACTCACTCTCTGGACTGTAATTACTCGTGTCATAGATATTAATGTCTCTTTTCATGTCTGAATAAACATCGTTGGTATTAATTTTCAAAATAAAACTATCTGTATCCATATAAAGTAGATTAACATCATTTTGATATTTCTTCCTCAAGTTATTATAAAAGTAATCATACATTAATGACTTTGATAAATCAAGAATTGTTGTTCCAATATAAATAGGTTTGTTCATTTCAATACTCTCTTTAATCAAATGGATCGCACAAAAGTTCTCAGTAAAGACCTCAGCTCGAGTAAAACTCGGTCTATTAATTAATTTTGATGCTTGTTCCCAAGATGTTGATAGTCTGATATTTTGTCTTTTCCTCACATTCTCCATAGTCTTACCAAAGACCGCATTATTCATCAATTTATAAAAGTCTTTCTCAAAATCTGTTTTTGACTCTGTTCTTCTTTGTGTATTAAAATCAATGTACCCCTTTAACCAATGACTTTGATTGAACTTTAGAACCCTATGGATCTTCTCTACTCTTAGACCTTTTGATAAATATTGTCGCAAATTTCTTTGGTGTAGAACATAATTTTTCTTGTTATATAATGTAGTAAGTAATTTTTCTGTTGATTCACCTATATCAAACGATCGTTGATAATCACTCAACCATTCTTTCTTTGGACTTGCTTTCTCACAAGCAAATGGGAGATCTTTGTGTAGGTTATGGAGTTCCTCTGGATATTTTAAATCAATTTCAAAATAATAACCAACTTTTTCTTCATCCAATTCTTTTTGTGTAGAGATACATACATCTTGTAAAACGTTTTTGTAGTCTTTTTCCTTTACCCATCTAAGTTTTCCATAAGGAAGAGCCTGAGACATTGCCCAGCCATACAGGTTGTTCGCGTCATAGTACATCAAGTAAGAACTCTCTTTCGTTGGATCATAATTTGGAAGATATTTGTTATTTGCTTTTGCGTATCTACTCGAGCAGACTTGTGAAATTCCACCTCTTTTTGCCTTTTCAATCATCAAAAGCATATCAACATCGGTTATCAAATCCAAATCTTGTTTTGTCATTTTCAACATCGCACTCCAGGCCAATCCAGGTGCTGTGTAGTAGTGAGCAGGATCCAATCCATATCCAGTGCGACAAACAGATCTAAAGGCTTCAAATACATCGGCCAATAAAAGCACATCAGTTTTGAGATACAAATCGTGATACTCGCCAAGATTCTTGATGTTATATTTTTCCCAAACATTTTGTGCGTGTACATAATCTTTATCAGATATATGACTATTATTTAATTTGTTATAGAAATTTTCTTTTGAAGGAAGTTGTGTTTCATTGAATCTCTCAAATGAGTCCATATAGTCATAGGGGTAAATTCCCTTTTGTGTTAGAAAATCTTTATCTAAAAAATACTCTGAAAGACATGGAAACTCTTTTAGATTTTGAACCAAGTTAACCAATGGACTTGCCATGAATTTAAATGTATCAAGAAATCTGATATGAGTAATAGGAGATGTGTGAATTGTTTTTGTGAATGAAATGTATTTCTGATCCGTGTTTGGAATTGCTGAGATACTTCCAGAAGTCTTTGAGAGTTCCTTGATAAATAGATGTGTATCATAATGAGCGTTGTTATGAAGAAAGACAGGAATGAAAGAGGGGAGTTGATAATTAATATTACAACTTTGATGAGCCGGACCTCTATATTTACCAGTGAGATGACAATGGTCTCTAACCTTTAGACCTTTACCAATTTTCTCCTCACAAATATGACAGACATTGTTTTTTATAAATTCCCTTTTTTCTTTACTTGTTAAGGACATTGGTTTATTGGTTTCTCTCATTATCTTGGTTAATCGAACACAGTCTTTTTCTAGTCGTTTCACAAACTCCTCTGGGGTATTTGAGCCTCTATACATCTCTAACTTGTTATATTTATCACCAACGGATGATTTGATATAATAACAAAAACCACAAGGAGTATGTTTTTGATATTTATTTGTGTATGATTCTTTTGGATCTTGAGAAGCAGTATCAATTTTTTCTAAAATACTTTCAAAATCAGCATATATAACAAATGGATGTTTGATCTTTTTATTTTCATCTTTGAATGTGATCTTTGAGCCTTCTTTAGGCATATTGATTACCGTTGATTTATGTTCGCCACAATAATTTGAATGTTTATCTAATCTTTCTTGTGAATTGAAGAAGTTAAGACAACGCAAACAAATATATATTTTATTTGTTCTCTTACAGACTTGTGGTTTTATTAATTTAGCAATATCTTTGATGTATGTATAATGTGAATTTTCGTCTGAATTAAAATATAGAAGATTAATATGAGTTTGTTTACAATTGTCAGAAAGCTTTAAAACCTGAATGTTGTTTGTTTCTGTTAGACCATAAACATTAACTGATAAATTATTCATCTTTTCAAATTTAGGAATATCATTTAAAGTCATCGGAAACTTTAGATCTTTCGTATTTAATGTATTCTCATATTTTTTATAATGAGATACTCTTTCATCATGAAAATGTGGAGGATGTAAGTGTGCTAAAATAGACCAGAGAAAACATTTATTGTCTTTATTTTTGATATTGATAACTGCTTTTCTATTTTTGATAACACTGGGTAAATCAATGTAAGAAGAAGCTTTTAGAGGATCTGATTTAAGAATATGAATGTCTATGTAAATAATTTTTCCTATATTGAATCCACTTCCTACGATTGAATTATCCACATCTTGCTCTTGTTTAATAAGTTCATCATAGACTCCTGATGTTTTAAAATCTTGATATGAAGATATAAAGTGTGGCTCAGTTCTCATGTATGGTGCATCTATAACTCCTTCATCCTTTGTCATTTCTAATTTTACTCCCATATAAAATTTAAGTGGTTTCATTTCCTTTAGTGTTTTTTCAATCAACGTTTGAACAGCAGGTTTAACTATTTCTACAGCATCAACTATAGACTCTGGTTCAGGAGGTTTGAAGTTAAAGACTCTTATTTTAATATGTCCTTTGAATGCTCCATCAGAGTTTTTAGTTGTGATAAAATTTGATAAATGTAGATTTGTTTTAAGATGTATTTTGAAGCCTTTCTTGAGGATATTTTTATTACATGTAGAACAGTGTTTTGTTTCAGGTGGAAGAGGGGAAAGTTTGTTTAAAATGTTGTATGTATGTTTTGCGGTGAGAATATGTTGTTTATAATATTTTACTTCCTTCTCGCAAGTATCACAATAAACCATATTTATAGCGTGAGAAAACGTGGTGTTTTATATATATCACTGTGCTTAAAATAAAACACTTTTGAGCTTTACAGCTCCGTTTTATATATATCGCTGTGCTTAAACTAAAACACTTTTTCACTCAGAATCATCTAAGTCATAACTATCACATGAATACTCAGAATCATACTCAGAGTCATCAATAAAGCTACTCTCATAACTATCATTTGAGCACAAACTATTAGTATCATAACTATCATCTGTGTTCAATGAAATACTATCATCACCATCGTCCAAGTTCAATGAAATACTATCATCACTATCGTCTGAGTTCAATGAAATAGTAAAATCTTCACTGCTGTATTGACTCATATTTAATTAGCAAGAAAAATATTCCCATCAATATCTATATACTTTCTTTCATTAACAGATTCAATCTCTACAATTTTTATATCAAAAGTTATCTTTAAATAATCTCTAACTATCATAGAACGAAATGACATTTCACCAGAAATATTAACATCATTCATTTTACTTAGATCTACACCCTTTGGATTATTAAAGAAAATACAAATGTCTCCTCTAGAATTATTAATGGTCTTATCATTCTTTTTCAAAGTATCGTGGTCAATCACTTTTTCAAGCTTTGAATAAATTGCCAGGAGTAGAGGAGAAACTTTTGTTAGATTTACTTTAATGGATGTCTTTCCAGGTATAGTTAGAGCTCTTCCTTTAAATGAAATAGAGGGGCTCATGTTATTTTCCATAACTGGTTTTACCCAAAAATTTCCATATTTATCTTTGTTCAATTTAACATCTTTGACATATTTTTCTATATCTTCCACCGAAGTAGAGATTGATTGAAATTTGTCTTTTGTGCTTTGAAACATTGTATTTATTAATGAATAAACTTGCGTTTAGTTTAAGTAAAAATTTACCACATAAATATGATAAGTTCTGAAGGATATTTAGAATTTCCAGACTCTCCATATGATAAATTAGAGAATTGTCCGGCTTGTGATAGAGTGGGGCTTAATGATGAGGATTCATATAAACAATGTATTTTCTGTGATTTAATTTTAATTAATGATAATAAGAAATATAAAAAAATATATAACTCTTTTAAATTAGAACCAAAAATGAATTACTTTACAAGATTAATAAGAGAGATGAATGTTAAGTATTGTGATGATAATACACCATTTCTTTCAAGGGAAGAGACTAATTGTATTGAGGAAATGTATAAGGGTTTAATGATATTTATTATTCAAAATAATTTTAATGGAAATGTTAATACAAGATACTATATAAATAAAATAATGGATTATTTTGAAATTAAACCCGAACTCAGGATAAAATATAGAGTTTCTCAAATAGCTCAAAAAAAGTTGGATAACTTGTTTTCCAAATATATAAATGAATGATTTTTTACCCGTTTGGGAAAATAAGATAAAATTTAATAACCATAAAAACATTCCAAATTCATTGAGATGTCTAATAGTTGGTTCAAGCGGATGTGGAAAAACCTGTTTACTTTTAAAGATGCTCCTTGGTTCTAATTTTTTAGATTATGATAATTTAATAATTTTTACAAAGTCAAGTTTTCAACCCGAGTATCAACTACTCTCACAGGGTTTTAATGCGGGTCTTAAAAAGGAAGACATTATCGGTTTATTTAAACTTCAAAACAAACTAAATGATTATAATATTGATGATATAATACAATTATTTTGTGATACACAGAAATCAAAATCGAAACCCATAACTTGTATTCTCAGTGATAATACGGATGATATACCTTCACCTCAAGATTTAGATAAATCAAAAAAGAACCTTGTCATCTTTGATGATTGTGTTAATGAGAGAAACCAAACAGTAATGGATAGCTACTATACAAGAGGGAGACATTCTTCTTGTAATTGTATATATCTTAGTCAATCATATTTTCAACTCCCTCGACGCTCAATAAGAAACAATGCCAATACTTTTATTTTATTTAAGTTAAATTCAATAGATGTAAATAATTTTTGGAGAGATAATTGCTCTACGTTATGTAGTAAAAAAGAATTTGAAAATTATATGAAACACACGATTGGAAAATATAAATATATTGTTGTGAAACAAGATGAGATACTAAATGATATTTTTCAATAAATAAATACAGAAAATGAATACTGAAGAAAGAGAAAGAAAGTTTAAGGAACATCAACAATTAGTTTCAAAAGTTGTTAAACAACAGGAAGAGATAAAGAAGAAACGGAGACAGAAACTAACTGGTGAAGAAGCCTTTGAAAGAAAACAAGAGAAATTCTTTAAACCACTTTTGAAAACTCAACACCCTACAGTTCCCACGGTAGAATTTACTCCGAAAAAACTTCAAATGCTCAAAGATTTTAGTCAGATAACAAAACAAGAACTTGGTGAATTAGAATATGATGACGAGGGATTATTTCGGAAACTTGAGGAGGTAAATCAACCCCCTAATTATGTTGTGGAAGCTCTTCAAAACAATGAATATTCGGCGGGTTCAAAAACCAGAGCAGGTCTCATTCCAACAGAAGAACCAGCAGTGTTTCATCTTGTGGAAGAAAAGGTATTGATATTTAATGATGAATTGATGTTCTTGAGTTCTACTCAACCAAATGTTAAATTAACTCCAAGATTAATGTTTCTTCTAACAAACCCCGGATTCAGCGGTTCAAAATATTTTGAGGAACCACTTGATATGAAAAGAGAGGAAGATAGGGTATATATTGAGTTGCTAAATGCACTTGATTATGGAGTTTCTGTTGCTGGTAAAAGTAAGAAGAATGAGAAGGAGAAACATATTATTGATGCTTTAAGTAAGCTTGGTTCGGGTGTTAGTTTTCTTCCAAATGACCCATCACAATTAGTTAATAGGCTATTATTGTTGTTAGGTAGTAAGAAGGCTGGAAACAACAATTGTTTTAATGAATCCTCAGCCATTTTAGATCAGTTGATGAACATGAAAATAATTAATAAATGTCAATACAAAGATATTTTATTAGATATTAAATAAGATGAGAAGCACAATTCTTAGTTTTAATTTCACAACGAGCGATTACACAGCTTCATTCCCTTACCCACTACAACTTGACCCCCTTACCTCATATGAGGCATCTTTGTTGTCAATGGAAACTTACAATACCCTTTTTAATATCACAGAGAAAAACAACAAGTTTAGTTATAATCCAGGAAGTGGATATAAAACTATAACCGTTTCACCTGGAGCTTACGAGATTTCTCAAATATCTTCAGAAGTCTCTCGCCTTATGAAAGAAAAAGGTGATGAACCAAAAAATATTGTAATAGATATTCAAAAACACACTTCAAAATCAACTATTAAACTTAAAAATAATTATAAAGTTGATTTCACGATTGAAAATTCGTTTAGAGAGCTATTGGGTTTCTCTTCAAAAAAGATTGAAAATAACGGGACGTTTTACAGTGATAATGTTATCCAAATATCCTCCGGTATAAATTCAGTATTAATTCATTGTGATTTGATTGATGGTGCTTATAACGATGGAATAAGAACAAATACAATATTTTCATTCAGTGCATACTCAACCCCGATTGGTTATAAATTTAATATGGAACCAAAAAATCTTGTCTATTTACCTGTGTCAGGAAAAACCATATACAGAGTAAATTTTAGGATAACCGACCAAGATAATCGTATGATATCCTTTAATGATGAAATTATATCCATCAGAATTCACCTACGTGAAGTTTTTCAATAAATAAATAATGGTTATTGTGAGAAAACACGAGTTGGGAAAATATAAAATAATTACAGGGGAGGGCATGTTCCTTTCACCAGACTATACAAGGTATGTGGGTAGAGGATACTATAAACCTAAGAGACAACGAGGTGTAGGTCATCAATTTCGAAATAAAGGAGATGGGATAATTGATACTCTAATGGGTATTGGTTCAACCATCCTTAAACATAAAGACCTAATTGGTTCAACTGCTTCTGCCGTGGGCTCCGTTGCGGGTGCTATAAAGAGTATAAAAGATGCTCAAAAGGAGTCTCATAAATTACAAGCAATCAAAGAAATAAAAAAAGGTAAAACTCAACTATCTTCACAAGAACGACAAAAAATCATTAAAATACTTGGGTCAGGGTTTCAACAATTTTAATGCTATATAAATACAAGTATGGAAGCGATTGATAGTATCTATGATTTGGATGATACGATTATCATTTCAAACTCCACTAAAAAGGAAGACTATTTTAAGGTAAATGCTATAACAGGAACAGACTGGAATTCAAACGGAACAAAAAGTTTTGAAATAAATAATCAACAAACTTACTTGAATATAGCTGATAGTTTCTTGCTGTGTAAATTTAAATTCACTAAGGCTGCGAATAATACTAATGCTACACTCGTAAATGATTTCTTCTGGAAAATGTTTGACAGTGTCCGCCTGTATATTGGAACACAAGAGGTTGAAGCGGTTGATTATGTCTCTGCTACATCTGAAATGATGAAATTTACACTATATTCGTTTAGTGATAGAATGGGTAAGGGAGCTGTTGAGGGTTTTATTCCTGATATGTCAACGGGTACAAACGCAGACCCTGGTTATAGTCAAAGGAAGTCAATGTATAATGATGACGCAAAAGCTGAGAATAGTTTTACCGTAGCAGTACCTCTGAAAGGTATATTTGGATTTTGTGATTATGATAAAGTTTTGTATGGGCTTAAAATTAGATTTCAACTACAAAGGAATGATAATGTAAATAGATTGCTTTTTGGGGATGAAAATGCTTTTGGAGAAAATAATAAATTTGTTATTAATGATTTGTGTTGGTATATCAGTGAATATACTCCTAATCTTAAAACGGAAGAGATGTTAAATAGAAGACTTAACTCAAAGAAACCGCTAAATGTATCATACCTTAAAAGAAGATGTCAACACGTTAAACTGGAACACACTACCTACACTTGGAATTTAGGTGTTCTTCAAGGAAAGCCACGATACCTCTGGCTCATTTTTAAAAAACCAGATGGAGAGGACGGTACTAATAAGAATAATGCCCTGAGTGATAATGCAAAGGTGAAACAACTTCGGGTTTCTCTTGATGGCACATTTTATCCGCGAGATAGATTGGAAATTGATTGGGAAAAAAATGATTATGCGGAAGCCTACAAGTCCTACCAAAAGGTGTGTGAAAGTAATGGTAATAATGATCCTATTTTGGATATGGTTGCGTTTCAAAAACTTTATACAATCTACGCAATTGACCTGAGTTCTCAAAAGGAAACTATAAAGTCTAATCGAGTGGATACTTCTCTATACATTGAAAGAGGGGAGAGTGAAGAGGTTAATGCATATTGTTTGCTTTTGGAGGAAACAGAATTACAGATTAATACAGATAATGGTGTTATGATTAATATCACATAGGTTTTTTCTCATAAATAAATGGTTGGGGTATATGTTAATCAAATCAATCTTAATAAATTAACATCTTGTATTCAAAATCAAAAGCCTTGTATTATTAATGTTAATACAATTCAAAGAAAAGGAGCTGTAAGAATTGATGTTTTACTCACACACACACAAGTAAAAACACTAAATGATGTTGGATCACTTAAAATTAAAATGACGAAACCTATGTTAAAGAAATATTCAATAGACGAGTCAAGAGGAGGATTTCTCCCGTTTCTAATTCCTTTATTTGCTGGTTTAAGTGCGGCGGGAGCATTGACTGGTGGTATTTCAGCAGCGGTAAAAACTGCTAACGAAAGGAAGGCACAACTAAAAGCTCAAAAAGAATTGGAAAGACATAACAAGGAGTTGGAGAAACAAATTAGTGGAAGTGGTGTAATTGTAGATTTTGCTCAAAAACTTGAAAGTCTACCTGATAAAGCTAGATTGTTGGTTGGAGATATGCTTTCCTCTATCGCTCAAGCGGGTGTTAAACTAACTAAACGGGGTAATGGATTGTATCTTTCTCATAAATAAATGGATAAATGGTTTAAACAATTTGGAAAGAATACAACGTCAAATATAGAACTAGCTAAGTATTGTAAAACACTAAAAATTGATAATGTGGTTATTTGTATGAGAGATGAATTAACACATATAAATAAGAATACAAAGAATATTATTATGAATTTAGACACACAGAATGGTTCTCATTGGGTTTGTATTCATAATAGTCAGGATAAATATTATTTTGATAGTTATGGTATGCCACCACCTGTTGAAGTAATACAATTCTTACAGAATGGTGTTTATCAAACATTCCAAGTTCAAGAAATTAATTCTAAATGTTGTGGCCAATTATGTTTATATGTATTATTTCAACTCAACAATAATGAAAATTTTTATGATATCATTTTTTATCTAATATAAATGACCTATGTTGGAAAAGATGGTTCTATCTTTGGAAAATCCTCTCAGGATATTGATTTATCAAATTATTATACAAAGGCACAGGCTGAACGACAAAAATATAGTGTAAGTAAAAATATTAATATGAAGAATACTTATAAATTAATCAATTATCCAAACCCTACAGATGCGAATGACTTGATTAGATTCAGTGATTTATCACAATATATATCTTTAAAGAAAACAGCACGTTTTGTGAAACAAGTAAAATTTACAACCACAACACCTGGTTATACTGACCATACACCTTTCCTCATTGAATTTAACTACCTGCTTACAATTAAATTTTATAAAGAAGGACATTTAGTTAATATGCGAATTAATAAATGGGGGTATGATATGCCTGATTTAGGGTATAATTGGTCTTTTTCAATAAACATAGAAGACCTACATGATTTAAATCAGTCTCGTAAAGAAGAATATTATCCACTTGGTGAAGATAAGGATTTATGTGGAAGTACAATTAGTAAACAACAAATACGTGATTTTAAGAAAATAAAAATATATGATAGTATAGCGATGGTTCGCATGACAAAGAAGGAAGGTAATGAGATAAGGATAGAAAGCCGAGGAATACAAACCGATTTGGTAGTGGGAAGATGGGGTGGTATTACCTGTCATAATATTAATCTCACATATATTTCTGATACATAAATGGCAGGAAGAAGACTACAAGAGAATTATAATTTTTGTATTCAAGGATACCTACAAGAAAAGGGTGCTCGGTATTACATACCTTATGATTTGGAGCATATACATGGGAATTTTGTCATAAAAAACTGGCCTTATACTGATATTGTTAAACCCACAAATAGAGACTTGTTTAAAATATTAAATAAAAATGAACTTCTCAAAGTTATGAAATATAAAACTCTTTTAGAAATCGTCAACAAATCTTATTGGTATCCTATTATGAGAAAAATAATTATAGATACAAGAATATCTCAAAATCCAGATGAGTATATGTATAATATTCTTTGGGGTTCAAACTCAAGGGTAGCAAGGGATGAGGAAGGAGTTGAAGAAGAGAAGGAGGAAAGAGAGAAAAAGGAGAAGGAGGAAAGGGAGAGGGAGGAGAAGGAGGAGAGGGAGAAAAAGGAGG
Organism: Myxine glutinosa; assembly: GCF_964187855.1. Classification (NCBI taxonomy): domain Eukaryota; kingdom Metazoa; phylum Chordata; class Myxini; order Myxiniformes; family Myxinidae; genus Myxine; species Myxine glutinosa. The sequence continues at coordinate 206,404,085 of NC_136261.1, read as the reverse complement.
AGAAGGAGGAGAGGGAGAAAAAGGAGAAGGAGGAAAGGGAGAAAAGGGAGAAGGAGGAAAGGGAGAAAAGGGAGAAAAAGGAGAAGGAGGAGAGGGAGAAAATGGAGGAGGAGGAGAGGGAGCAAAGAGAGAGGGAGGAAAAATATAAAAAGATGGAAATCACTGAGATTCATAAAAGATTGAGTGTATTAAAGCAAATAAATCAATCTCAACGCACCGAAGAGGAAATTAAAGAATTAACAACTCTTATGAAGATAATGGTTTCAAAAATAAGAACGTCAATGTCTTCAATTTCAGGGAGGAGATTTAAACGAGAAAGTGGTGAAGAAGAAGAAGAAGAAGAAGGAAAAGATTATGTGATTGATGATGTTGGTGTCATTGACTTTAGTTAGTTTTTATTTGTAAATAAATGGAGGAGAGAGTGAAGGCATTCCTTAGGATTCTTTATGTTTTAAAAATAAAGATTGAAATGTATATGTTGAAAACCAAAAAGGTTTTGATACTCTGTCGGAATTTTTCTGATAAATAAATATGAGTTATTGTCTCAAATGTAAAAAGAAAACTAAATCTAAAAATATCTCTTATGTTAAAGCTAAAAATAATAGAGTTTATCAAAAAGGAATATGTCAAGTATGTGGCTCTAAAAAGTGCCAATTCATCTCTCCTAAAAGAGGAGGAGACATACAAAAGTTTCTGTCAGGAAGTAAATTTACAACAACTGGAATTCCAGGGGAATTACACCTTCCAGGGTATTCTTTCTGTGGTCCAGGAACAAACTTGGATAAAAGATTAGATGAGGCTGACAATCCTAAACCTTGGTCTAAACCTACAAATAGGGTTGACGAAGTGTGTATGAAGCATGATATTGCTTATGGGAAAACCACTACGTTGACTGAAAAACATAAAGCCGACAGCGAAATGTTGTATAATTTGTCTTTGATACAAAATCCAACGTTGAGAGAGAAAGTTGATAGGTTTATTGTGAGAAATTTGATAAATGCTAAATTGAAACTTGGTCTTGGTTATTCCTCAAAAAACTATTAGGCTCTAATGATGCCATCAAGACTGAGGAGCTTTTGGCTGAAGAATTACACAAACCTATAATCACAAAGTTTAAAAGAAGGAAGGTTTATTCTAAATACACTGACCACATATGGTCCGCTGATTTAATTGAATTGAATAATGACAGGGGATACAGGTATGCTTTAACCGTTATTGATTTGAGGAGTAGATTTGCCTGGGTTGTCCCTTTAAAAAATAAAAGGGGTGATACTTTAATGTTAGCCTTTAAGCTAATATTTGATCGGGATAAAAGGAAACCAAAGAAGTTATGGACTGATGAGGGAACAGAGTTCTATAACAAAATATTCATGAAATTTCTTAAGGGGAAGGGTATTAAATTATACAGCACCTTTAATGAAGGAAAGGCAGTTGTTATTGAGCGTTTTAATCGTACTTTAAAAGAGAAATTATATAAAAAATTCACACAACTCGGTTCTCAAAAATGGGTGTATTTAATTCAGGATATTGTAGATAATTACAATAATACAGTTCATTCATCAACACAATCAAAACCATCAGAAACATTTACAAAATTAGAATATGAAAAGGAGATTAATTTGAGAAAGCCCAAGTTTAAAGTTGGTGATATTGTAAGAATATACAAATGGAAAAGTCATTTTGAGAAAGGTTATACACAAAAATGGACTCGTGAATTATTTAAAATCATTGATGTAATGGATACAGTCCCTTGGACCTACAAATTATATGATTTAAATGGAGAAGAAATCTTGGGTTCATTTTACTCACAAGAATTACAAAAAACACAAGTAAGCAGATAATACCCTTGAAAATAATAAATAAATAAATAAAATGTAATGGGGATACGTTTTTAAATCTGTGAACCCCAAACACAGAATCCCACAACTTTTTAGTTGGGGCTTAACTTTTGTGTGTGTATAATGGGGATACGTTTTTAAATCTGTGAACCCCAAACACAGAATCCCACAACTTTTTAGTTGGGGCTTAACTTTTGTGTGTGTATAATGGGGATACGTTTTTAAATCTGTGAACCCCAAACACAGAATCCCACAACTTTTTAGTTGGGGCTTAACTTTTGTGTGTGTATAATGGGGATACGTTTTTAAATCTGTGAACCCCAAACACAGAATCCCACAACTTTTTAGTTGGGGCTTAACTTTTGTGTGTGTATAATGGGGATACGTTTTTAAATCTGTGAACCCCAAACACAGAATCCCACAACTTTTTAGTTGGGGCTTAACTTTTGTGTGTGTATAATGGGGATACGTTTTTAAATCTGTGAACCCCAAACACAGAATCCCACAACTTTTTAGTTGGGGCTTAACTTTTGTGTGTGTATAATGGGGATACGTTTTTAAATCTGTGAACCCCAAACACAGAATCCCACAACTTTTTAGTTGGGGCTTAACTTTTGTGTGTGTGTGTATGTGCGAGTGAGTCATAATAATATACAAACCCTAACCCAACCCAAGCCCTAACCCAACCCCATCCCTAACCCAAACCCATCCCTAACCCAACCCATCCCTAACCCAACCCCATCCCTAACCCAACCCCATCCCTAACCCAACCCCATCCCTAACCCAACCCCATCCCTAACCCAACCCCATCCCTAACCCAACCCCAACCCTAACCCAACCCCATCCCTAACCCAACCCCATCCCTAACCCAACCCCAACCCAACCCCATCCCTAACCCAACCCCATCCCTAACCCAACCCATCCCTAACCCTCACATTCAAAATCCCAACCCTAACCCAATCCCATCCCTAACCCAACCCCAACCCTAACCCTCACATTCAAAATCCCAACCCTAACCCAACCCATCCCTAACCCAACCCCATCCCTAACCCAACCCCATCCCTAACCCAACCCCAACCCTAACCCTCACATTCAAAATCCCAACCCTAACCCAACCCCATCCCTAACCCTCACATTCAAAATCCCACCCAAACCCTAACATAATCTTTCTTTTCTTCTTTTTTAAATACGTATTTCTTTTTTTTTTTTTCCCTCTTCCTCCAATTCTGTCTTTCAAGGCTTTTAAGTTTGAAGAAGTAGAAATGGGAAGAAAGAATTTTCCAGCATTTTCTTCCTCGAACTTTCTTGATATTGCTTAAATCAAGCGTCATTAAATAAAGAACATTGTTCATTGCTTTAGAATCCAAAGAGTCTCCAAGAGGAACCCCACAGGTAGAGTCTCCAAAATAAAACCAACTTTCCAAGTTCCCAAGGTATAACCACATTCCTGTTGAGCCTCCAAGATAGGTATCACATTCCGAGTCATCAAAACAAAACCCCCATTCCGAGTCTCCAAAAATATAACCATCTTTCCAAGTCCCCAAGGTAAAACCACAATTTTCAGAAATATTGGGGGTTTCCGTGATAAGTCTCACATAGTATAACTGCGGACCATCAGGGAAAACTTCCCTTTCCCAATTTTTTAGGGTTTCTATGATGTGTCTCACATAGTATAACTGCGGACCATCAGGGAGAATTCCCATTTCACAATTTTTTAGGGTTTCTATGATGTGTCTCACATAGTATAACTGCGGACCATCAGGGAGAACTCTCCTTGTCCAATTTTTTAGGGTTTCTATGATGTGTCTCACATAGTATAACTGCGGACCATCAGGGAGAACTCTCCTTGCCCAATTTTTTAGGGTTTCTATGATGTGTCTCACATAGTATAACTGCGGACCATCAGGGAGAACTCTCCTTGCCCAATTTTTTAGGGTTTCTATGATGTGTCTCACATAGTATAACTGCGGACCATCAGGGAGAACTCTCCTTGCCCAATTTTTTAGGGTTTCTATGATGTGTCTCACATAGTATAACTGCGGACCATCAGGGAGAACTCTCCTTTCCCAATTTTCAGAAATTTGTGGGTCTCCAATGTATGACTTGTATTCTGGCTCATCAAGGTAGAACTTGTTCAGTGGGTTTTGTTTTGATAACTCACAACAAGTATCATCATGGTAAAACTCTTTTTCAGGATTTTGTGGATCTCCAAGGTATAACTCTTTGGCTGGGTCATCAAGGTAGAACTCGTTCTGGGGGTCTTGGTTGTTCAAAATGTCTTCAAACAAAAAAATAACTTCATCCCAAGTTGTGTTAAAAGCAGAATTTTCATTTCGTATCTCAGATACAATTTCCTGTGAAAGAAAATAACAATGTATTAATTTAATACAATATTTTTTATTTGTATAAATCAAGCTCTATGAATATTAAAATAAACTTTGTTAACTCTTACACGAGTCTCATCTTTAAAAAAAAAAAAAAAAAAAAAAAAAAAAAAAATTAAATAAATAAATAAATAAACAAACTTACCTCCATTGATAAGAGGTTCGAGTCCAGTTCATCAATCTGAAGGTTGAGTTCTACACAGGTAGTAGGACTCCATGGAATAGCAAAGTTATCCCATTCCATTTCGGCATAGTAGTCCATTCTCAAGTGAAGCAGAAAGCGTGTTTGAAAAAGCCTGTGTGGTCGGTGCCTTTTATAAGGACTGGGTGTGTCTTCCTGTGGAAATTCCCTGGGCGTGTCTTAACTGGAAATGATGTGATGGAAATTCCCTGAAAATGATGTAATGTATTACCTGGAAATGATACAATGCTGAAGAGTTTATAAAGTGGGTGGGACTTAGCAAAAGTGGGAGGAGCTTATCAAAAGTGGGCGGGGCTTAGTAAAAAGTGGGCGTGGCTTAACAAAAAGTGGGCGGGGCTTAGTAAAAAAATGGGCGTGGTTTACCAAAAAGTGGGCGGAGCTTACCAAAAAAATGGTATGTGGCACTGGAGGCGCTCAAGCAAGAACATTGAGGGAGGTTTACCATTTTATCTTAGCTCAGTTAAAATATCTTAATAAAGAACCAAACTCAAACATATTTTTTGTTAATATATTAGATGGTGAAGAGAGTTGTAGGAGAATTAAATTATTTCCCACGCATAAACAAATATTTGTAGGGTCGTTGTTTGAGTGGGTTATATTCACCAGATGATATTAAGAGTAAAAGGTTAAAAGGTCCATGAGGTCAGAAGGATCACAGGTGTTTAAGTGGTCTAATGAATAAGGATAACATGTCAAAAGGTTAGAAGGTTCGTAAAGAACAGGGTGAGAGAAATATAGGTGTTTAGGGGCAATGAGGGAGGGAAAGAATTAATATGGAAGTGAATGGGTCAATGTTTGAGTGGGTCAAAGATTAATCTGCCAGATGATATGTAGAAGAAGGATGATAGGTCTATAAGAGAAAACAAATATTTGTAGTGTTTGAGTGGTCTAATGAACAACATTAAGGATAGGTACTACAGACAAAAGGTTCATAAAGATGAGGGTGGGAGAAATAGAGGTGTTTATGATTTTTGAAAAAGACAAGGGGGTAAATGACATTAGATAGGGATTTCCCATGTTAAACGGAGGTGTCCCAGAAGCAACATTATTACACTACTCATGTATAAGATAGCACGACACCCTGTTGTCATGTATAATATAGCACTACACCCTGTTGTCATGTATAATATAGGACTACACCCTGTTGTCATGTATAATATAGCACTACACCCTGTTGTCATGTATAAGATAGCACTACAGCCTGTTGTCATGTATAAGATAGCACTACATCCTGTTGTCATGTATAAGATAGCACTACACCCTGTTGTCATGTATAAGATAGCACTACACCCTGTTGTCATGTATAAGATAGCACTACACCCTGTAGTCATGTATAAGATGGCACGACACCCTGTAGTCATGTATAAGATAGCACTATACCCTGTAGTCATGTATAAGATGGCACTACACCCTGTTGTCATGTATAAGATAGCACTACACCCTGTAGTCATGTTTAAGATGGCACTACACCCTGTCGTCATGTACAAGATAGCACTACAGCCTGTTGTCATGTATAAGATAGCACCACACCCTGTTGTCATGTATAAGATAGCACTACACCCTGTTGTCATGTATAAGATAGCACTACAGCCTTTTATGTATAAGATAGCACTACACCCTGTTGTCATGTATAAGATAGCACTACACCCTGTCGTCATGTATAAGATAGCACTGCACCGTGTTGTCATGTATAAGACAGCACTACACCCTGTTGTCATTTATAAGATAGCACTGCACCGTGTTGTCATGTATAAGACAGCACTACACCCTGTTGTCATGTATAAGATAGCACTGCACCCTGTTGTCATGTATAAGATAGCACAACAGCCTGTCGTCATGTATAAGATAGCACTACACCCTGTAGTCATGTATAAGATGGCACTACACCCTGTCGTCATGTACAAGATACCACTACAGCCTGTCATGTATAAGATAGCACTACACCCTGTTGTCATGTATAAGATAGCACTACACCCTGTTGTCATGTATAAGATAGCACTGCAGCCTGTTGTCATGTATAAGATAGCACTGCAGCCTGTTGTCATGTATAAGATAGCACTACAGCCTGTTGTCATGTATAAGATAGCACTACAGCCTGTTGTCATGTATAGATAGCACTACACCCTGTTGTCATGTATAAGATAGCACTACAGCCTGTTGTCATGTATAAGATAGCACTACAGCCTGTTGTCATGTATAAGATAGCACTACACCCTGTTGTCATGTATAAGATAGCACTACAGCCTGTTGTCATGTATAAGATAGCACTACAGCCTGTTGTCATGTATAAGATAGCACTACATCCTGTTGTCATGTATAAGATAGCACTACACCCTGTCATCATGGATAATATAGCACTACACCCTGTCGTTATGTATAAGATAGCACTACATCCTGTTGTCATGTATAAGATAGCACTACATCCTGTTGTCATGTATAAGATAGCACTACACCCTGTCGTTATGTATAAGATAGCACTACAGCCTGTTGTCATGTATAAGATAGCACTACATCCTGTTGTCATGTATAAGATAGCACTACACCCTGTCATCATGGATAATATAGCACGACACCCTGTCGTCATGTCTAAGATAGCACTACACCCTGTCGTCATGTGTAAGATAGCACTACACCCTGTTATGTATAAGATAGCACTACACCCCGTTGTCATGTATAAGATAGCACTACACCCTGCCGTCATGGATAAGATAGCACTACACCCTGCCGTCATGGATAAGATAGCACTACACCCTGTCGTCATGTATAAGATAGCACTACACCCTGTTGTCATGTATAAGATAGCACTGCACCCTGTCGTCATAGATAAGATAGCACTACACCCTGTCGTCATGGATAAGATAGCACTACACCCTGTCATGTATAAGATAGCACTACACCCTGTCGTCATGGATAAGATAGCACTACACCCTGTTGTCATGTATAATATAGCACTACACCCTGTTGTCATGTATAATATAGGATTACACCCTGTTGTCATGTATAAGATAGCACTACACCCTGTTGTCATGTATAAGATAGCACTACACCCTGTTGTCATGTATAAGATAGCACTACACCCTGTTGTCATGTATAAGATAGCACTACACCCTGTTGTCATGTATAAGATAGCACTACACCCCGTTGTCATGGATAAGATAGCACTACACCCTGTTGTCATGTATAAGATAGCACTACACCCTGTTATGTATAATATAGCACTGCACCCTGTTGTCATGTATAATATAGCACTGCACCCCATTGTCATGGATAAGATAGCACTACACCCTGTTGTCATGTATAAGATAGCACTACACCCTGTTGTCATGTATAAGATAGCACTCCACCCTGTTATGTATAAGATAGCACGACACCCTGTTGTCATGTATAATATAGCACTACACCCTGTTGTCATGTTTAATATAGCACTGCACCCCATTGTCATGGATAAGATAGCACTACACCCCGTTATGTATAATATAGCACTACACCCTGTTGTCAAGGATAAGATAGCACTACACCCTGTCGTCATGTACAAGATACCACTACAGCCTGTCATGTATAAGATAGCACTACACCCTGTTGTCATGTATAAGATAGCACTACAGCCTGTTGTCATGTATAAGATAGCACTACAGCCTGTTGTCATGTATAAGATAGCACTACATCCTGTTGTCATGTATAAGATAGCACTACACCCTGTCATCATGGATAATATAGCACTACACCCTGTCGTTATGTATAAGATAGCACTACATCCTGTTGTCATGTATAAGATAGCACTACATCCTGTTGTCATGTATAAGATAGCACTACACCCTGTCGTTATGTATAAGATAGCACTACAGCCTGTTGTCATGTATAAGATAGCACTACATCCTGTTGTCATGTATAAGATAGCACTACACCCTGTCATCATGGATAATATAGCACGACACCCTGTCGTCATGTCTAAGATAGCACTACACCCTGTCGTCATGTGTAAGATAGCACTACACCCTGTTATGTATAAGATAGCACTACACCCCGTTGTCATGTATAAGATAGCACTACACCCTGCCGTCATGGATAAGATAGCACTACACCCTGCCGTCATGGATAAGATAGCACTACACCCTGTCGTCATGTATAAGATAGCACTACACCCTGTTGTCATGTATAAGATAGCACTGCACCCTGTCGTCATAGATAAGATAGCACTACACCCTGTCGTCATGGATAAGATAGCACTACACCCTGTCATGTATAAGATAGCACTACACCCTGTCGTCATGGATAAGATAGCACTACACCCTGTTGTCATGTATAATATAGCACTACACCCTGTTGTCATGTATAATATAGGACTACACCCTGTTGTCATGTATAAGATAGCACTACACCCTGTTGTCATGTATAAGATAGCACTACACCCTGTTGTCATGTATAAGATAGCACTACACCCTGTTGTCATGTATAAGATAGCACTACACCCTGTTGTCATGTATAAGATAGCACTACACCCCGTTGTCATGGATAAGATAGCACTACACCCTGTTGTCATGTATAAGATAGCACTACACCCTGTTATGTATAATATAGCACTGCACCCTGTTGTCATGTATAATATAGCACTGCACCCCATTGTCATGGATAAGATAGCACTACACCCTGTTGTCATGTATAAGATAGCACTACACCCTGTTGTCATGTATAAGATAGCACTCCACCCTGTAATGTATAAGATAGCACGACACCCTGTTGTCATGTATAATATAGCACTACACCCTGTTGTCATGTTTAATATAGCACTGCACCCCATTGTCATGGATAAGATAGCACTACACCCCGTTATGTATAATATAGCACTACACCCTGTTGTCAAGGATAAGATAGCACTACACCCTGTCGTCATGTACAAGATACCACTACAGCCTGTCATGTATAAGATAGCACTACACCCTGTTGTCATGTATAAGATAGCACTACACCCTGTCGTCATGTATAATATAGCACTACAGCCTGTCATGTATAAGATAGCACTACACCCTGTCATGTATAAGATAGCACTACACCCTGTTGTCATGTATAAGATAGCACTACAGCCTGTAGTCATGTATAAGAAAGCACTACACCCTGTTGTCATGGATAAGATAGCACTACAGCCTGTTGTCATGTATAAGATAGCACTACAGCCTGTAGTCATGTATAAGATAGCACTACACCCTGTCGTCATGTATAAGATAGCACTGCAGCCTGTAGTCATGTATAAGATAGCACTACAGCCTGTTGTCATGTATAAGATAGCACTACAGCCTGTCGCCATGTATAAGATAGCACTACACCCTGTCGTCATATATAATATAGCACTACAGCCTGTCGTCATGTGTAAGATAGCACTACACCCTGTTGTCATGTATAAGATAGCACTACAGCCTGTAGTCGTGGAGAAGAAAGCACTACACCCTGTTGTCATGGATAAGATAGCACTACAGCCTGTTATGTATAAGATAGCACTACAGCCTGTTGTCATGTATAAGATAGCACTACAGCCTGTTGTCATGTATAAGATAGCACTACAGCCTGTTGTCATGTATAAGATAGCACTACAGCCTGTTGTCATGTATAAGATAGCACTACACCCTGTTGTCATGTATAAGATAGCACTACACCATGTCATGTATAAGATAGCACTACACCCTGTTATGTATAAGATAGCACTACAGCCTGTTGTCATGTATAAGATAGCACTACACCCTGTCGTCATGTATAGGATAGCACTACAGCCTGTATTCATGTATAAGATAGCACTACACCCTGTTGTCATGTATAAGATAGCACTACAGCCTGTTGTCATGTATAAGATAGCACAACAGCCTGTTGTCATGTATAAGATAGCACTACAGCCTGTTGTCATGTATAAGATAGCACTACACCCTGTTGTCATGTATAAGATAGCACTACACCCTGTTGTCATGTATAAGATAGCACTACACCCTGTTGTCATGTATAAGATAGCACTACAGCCTGTTGTCATGTATAAGATAGCACTACAGCCTGTTGTCATGTATAAGATAGCACTACACCCTGTTGTCATGTATAAGATAGCACTACACCCTGTTGTCATGTATAAGATAGCACTACAGCCTGTTGTCATGTATAAGATAGCACTGCAGCCTGTTGTCATGTATAAGATAGCACTACAGCCTGTTGTCATGTATAAGATAGCACTACAGCCTGTTGTCATGTATAAGATAGCACTACACCCTGTTGTCATGTATAAGATAGCACTACAGCCTGTTGTCATGTATAAGATAGCACTACAGCCTGTCATGTATAAGATAGCACTACAGCCTGTTGTCATGTATAAGATAGCACTACATCCTGTTGTCATGTATAAGATAGCACTACACCCTGTCATCATGGATAATATAGCACTACACCCTGTCGTTATGTATAAGATAGCACTACACCCTGTCGTCATGTCTAAGATAGCACTACACCCTGTCGTTATGTATAAGATAGCACTACAGCCTGTTGTCATGTATAAGATAGCACTACATCCTGTTGTCATGTCTAAGATAGCACTACACCCTGTCGTTATGTATAATATAGCACTACACCCTGTCGTTATGTATAAGATAGCACGACACCCTGTTGTCATGTATAATATAGCACTACACCCTGTTGTCATGTATAATATAGGACTACACCCTGTTGTCATGTATAATATAGCACTACACCCTGTTGTCATGTATAAGATAGCACTACACCCTGTTGTCATGGATAAGATAGCACTACACCCTGTTGTCATGTATAAGATAGCACTACACCCTGTTGTCATGTATAAGATAGCACTACACCCCGTTGTCATGGATAAGATAGCACTACACCCTGTTGTCATGTATAAGATAGCACTACACCCTGTTGTCATGTATAATATAGCACTGCACCCTGTTGTCATGTATAATATAGCACTGCACCCCATTGTCATGGATAAGATAGCACTACACCCTGTTGTCATGTATAAGATAGCACTACACCCTGTTGTCATGTATAAGATAGCACTCCACCCTGTTGTCATGTATAAGATAGCATGACACCCTGTTGTCATGTATAATATAGCACTGCACCCCATTGTCATGGATAAGATAGCACTACACCCCGTTATGTATAATATAGCACTACACCCTGTCGTCATGTACAAGATACCACTACAGCCTGTCATGTATAAGATAGCACTACACCCTGTTGTCACGTATAAGATAGCACTACACCCTGTCGTCATGTATAATATAGCACTACAGCCTGTCATGTATAAGATAGCACTACACCCTGTCGTCATGTATAATATAGCACTACAGCCTGTCGTCATGTATAAGATAGCACTACACCCTGTTGTCATGTATAAGATAGCACTACAGCCTGTAGTCATGTATAAGAAAGCACTACACCCTGTTGTCATGGATAAGATAGCACTACAGCCTGTTGTCATGTATAAGATAGCACTACAGCCTGTAGTCATGTATAAGATAGCACTACACCCTGTCGTCATGTATAAGATAGCACTGCAGCCTGTAGTCATGTATAAGATAGCACTACACCCTGTTGTCATGTATAAGATAGCACTACAGCCTGTTGTCATGTATAAGATAGCACTACAGCCTGTCATCATGTATAAGATAGCACTACACCCTGTCGTCATATATAATATAGCACTACAGCCTGTCGTCATGTATAAGATAGCACTACACCCTGTTGTCATGTATAAGATAGCACTACAGCCTGTAGTCATGTATAAGAAAGCACTACACCCTGTTGTCATGGATAAGATAGCACTACAGCCTGTTATGTATAAGATAGCACTACAGCCTGTTGTCATGTATAAGATAGCACTACAGCCTGTTGTCATGTATAAGATAGCACTACAGCCTGTTGTCATGTATAAGATAGCACTACAGCCTGTTGTCATGTATAAGATAGCACTACACCCTGTTGTCATGTATAAGATAGCACGACACCCTGTTATGTATAAGATAGCACTACAGCCTGTTGTCATGTATAAGATAGCACTACACCCTGTCGTCATGTATAGGATAGCACTACAGCCTGTATTCATGTATAAGATAGCACTACACCCTGTTGTCATGTATAAGATAGCACAACAGCCTGTTGTCATGTATAAGATAGCACAACAGCCTGTTGTCATGTATAAGATAGCACTACAGCCTGTTGTCATGTATAAGATAGCACTACAGCCTGTTGTCATGTATAAGATAGCACTACAGCCTGTTGTCATGTATAAGATAGCACTACAGCCTGTTGTCATGTATAAGATAGCACTACCGCCTGTTGTCATGTATAAGATAGCACTACACCCTGTTATGTATAAGATAGCACTACACCCTGTTATGTATAAGATAGCACTACAGCCTGTTGTCATGTATAAGATAGCACTACACCCTGTCGTCATGTATAGGATAGCACGACAGCCTGTATTCATGTATAAGATAGTACTACACCCTGTTGTCATGTATAAGATAGCACAACAGCCTGTTGTCATGTATAAGATAGCACAACAGCCTGTTGTCATGTATAAGATAGCACTACAGCCTGTTGTCATGTATAAGATAGCACTACACCCTGTTGTCATGTATAAGATAGCACTACATCCTGTTGTCATGTATAAGATAGCACTACACCCTGTCATCATGGATAATATAGCACTACACCCTGTCGTTATGTATAAGATAGCACTACACCCTGTTGTCATGTGTAAGATAGCACTACACCCTGTTGTCATGTATAAGATAGCACTACACCCCGTTGTCATGTATAAGATAGCACTACACCCTGTTGTCATGTATAAGATAGCACTACACCCTGCCGTCATGGATAAGATAGCACTACACCCTGTCGTCATGTATAAGATAGCACTACACCCTGTTGTCATGTATAAGATAGCACTACACCCTGTCGTCATGGATAAGATAGCACTACACCCTGTCATGTATAAGATAGCACGACACCCTGTTGTCATGTATAATATAGCACTACACCCTGTTGTCATGTATAATATAGGACTACACCCTGTTGTCATGTATAATATAGCACTACACCCTGTTGTCATGTATAAGATAGCACTACACCCTGTTGTCATGTATAAGATAGCACTACACCCTGTTGTCATGGATAAGATAGCACTACACCCTGTTGTCATGTATAAGATAGCACTACACCCTGTTGTCATGTATAAGATAGCACTACACCCCGTTGTCATGGATAAGATAGCACTACACCCTGTTGTCATGTTTTAGATAGCACTACACCCTGTTGTCATGTATAATATAGCACTGCACCCTGTTGTCATGTATAATATAGCACTGCACCCCATTGTCATGGATAAGATAGCACTACACCCTGTTGTCATGTATAAGATAGCACTACACCCTGTTGTCATGTATAAGATAGCACTCCACCCTGTTGTCATGTATAAGATAGCACGACACCCTGTTGTCATGTATAATATAGCACTACACCCTGTTGTCATGTTTAATATAGCACTGCACCCCATTGTCATGGATAAGATAGCACTACACCCCGTTATGTATAATATAGCACTACACCCTGTTGTCAAGGATAAGATAGCACTACACCCTGTCGTCATGTACAAGATACCACTACAGCCTGTCATGTATAAGATAGCACTACACCCTGTCGTCATGTATAATATAGCACTACAGCCTGTCATGTATAAGATAGCACTACACCCTGTCATGTATAATATAGCACTACAGCCTGTCGTCATGTATAAGATAGCACTACACCCTGTTGTCATGTATAAGATAGCACTACAGCCTGTAGTCATGTATAAGAAAACACTTCACCCTGTTGTCATGGATAAGATAGCACTACAGCCTGTTGTCATGTATAAGATAGCACTACAGCCTGTAGTCATGTATAAGATAGCACTACACCCTGTCGTCATGTATAAGATAGCACTGCAGCCTGTAGTCATGTATAAGATAGCACTACACCCTGTTGTCATGTATAAGATAGCACTACAGCCTGTTGTCATGTATAAGATAGCACTACAGCCTGTCGTCATGTATAAGATAGCACTACACCCTGTCGTCATATATAATATAGCACTACAGCCTGTCGTCATGTATAAGATAGCACTACACCCTGTTGTCATGTATAAGATAGCACTACAGCCTGTAGTCATGTATAAGAAAGCACTACACCCTGTTGTCATGGATAAGATAGCACTACAGCCTGTTATGTATAAGATAGCACTACAGCCTGTTATGTATAAGATAGCACTACAGCCTGTTGTCATGTATAAGATAGCACTACAGCCTGTCATGTATAAGATAGCACTACAGCCTGTTGTCATGTATAAGATAGCACTACACCCTGTTGTCATGTATAAGATAGCACTACAGCCTGTTGTCATGTATAAGATAGCACTACAGCCTGTTGTCATGTATAAGATAGCACTGCAGCCTGTTGTCATGTATAAGATAGCTACACCCTGTTGTCATGTATAAGATAGCACTACACCCTGTCGTTATGTATAAGATAGCACTACACCCTGTCGTTATGTATAAGATAGCACTACACCCTGTAGTCATGTATAAGATGGCACTACACCCTGTTGTCATGTATAAGATAGCACGACACCCTGTTGTCACGTATAAGATAGCACTATACCCTGTCATCATGTATAAGATAGCACTACACCCTGTTGTCATGTATAAGATAGCACTACACCCTGTCGTCATGTATAAGATAGCACTACACCCTGCTGTCATGTATAAGATAGCACTACACCCTGTCATCATGTATTAGATAGCACTACACCCTGTCATCATGTATTAGATAGCACTACACCCTGTTGTCATGTATAAGATAGCACTACACCCTGTCGTCATGTATAAGATAGCACTACACCCTGTTATGTATAAGATAGCACTACACCCTGTTATGTATAAGATAGCACTACACCCTGTCATCATGGATAATATAGCACTACACCCTGTCGTTATGTGTAAGATAGCACGACACCCTGTCGTCATGTCTAAGATAGCACTACACCCTGTTGTCATGTGTAAGATAGCACTACACCCTGTTGTCATGTATAAGATAGCACTACACCCCGTTGTCATGTATAAGATAGCACTACACCCTGTTGTCATGGATAAGATAGCACTACACCCTGCCGTCATGGATAAGATAGCACTACACCCTGTCGTCATGTATAAGATAGCACTACACCCTGTTGTCATGTATAAGATAGCACTGCACCCTGTCGTCATAGATAAGATAGCACTACACCCTGTCGTCATGGATAAGATAGCACTGCACCCTGTCATGTATAAGATAGCACGACACCCTGTTGTCATGTATAATATAGCACTACACCCTGTTGTCATGTATAATATAGGACTACACCCTGTTGTCATGTATAATATAGCACTATACCCTGTTGTCATGTATAAGATAGCACTACACCCTGTTGTCATGGATAAGATAGCACTACACCCTGTTGTCATGTATAAGATAGCACAACAGCCTGTTGTCATGTATAAGATAGCACAACAGCCTGTTGTCATGTATAAGATAGCACTACAGCCTGTTGTCATGTATAAGATAGCACTACAGCCTGTTGTCATGTATAAGATAGCACTACAGCCTGTTGTCATGTATAAGATAGCACTACAGCCTGTTGTCATGTATAAGATAGCACTACCGCCTGTTGTCATGTATAAGATAGCACTACACCCTGTTATGTATAAGATAGCACTACACCCTGTTGTCATGTATAAGATAGCACTACACCCTGTCGTCATGTATAGGATAGCACGACAGCCTGTATTCATGTATAAGATAGTACTACACCCTGTTGTCATGTATAAGATAGCACAACAGCCTGTTGTCATGTATAAGATAGCACAACAGCCTGTTGTCATGTATAAGATAGCACTACAGCCTGTTGTCATGTATAAGATAGCACTACACCCTGTTGTCATGTATAAGATAGCACTACATCCTGTTGTCATGTATAAGATAGCACTACACCCTGTCATCATGGATAATATAGCACTACACCCTGTCGTTATGTATAAGATAGCACTACACCCTGTTGTCATGTGTAAGATAGCACTACACCCTGTTGTCATGTATAAGATAGCACTACACCCCGTTGTCATGTATAAGATAGCACTACACCCTGTTGTCATGTATAAGATAGCACTACACCCTGCCGTCATGGATAAGATAGCACTACACCCTGTCGTCATGTATAAGATAGCACTACACCCTGTTGTCATGTATAAGATAGCACTACACCCTGTCGTCATGGATAAGATAGCACTACACCCTGTCATGTATAAGATAGCACGACACCCTGTTGTCATGTATAATATAGCACTACACCCTGTTGTCATGTATAATATAGGACTACACCCTGTTGTCATGTATAATATAGCACTACACCCTGTTGTCATGTATAAGATAGCACTACACCCTGTTGTCATGTATAAGATAGCACTACACCCTGTTGTCATGGATAAGATAGCACTACACCCTGTTGTCATGTATAAGATAGCACTACACCCTGTTGTCATGTATAAGATAGCACTACACCCCGTTGTCATGGATAAGATAGCACTACACCCTGTTGTCATGTTTTAGATAGCACTACACCCTGTTGTCATGTATAATATAGCACTGCACCCTGTTGTCATGTATAATATAGCACTGCACCCCATTGTCATGGATAAGATAGCACTACACCCTGTTGTCATGTATAAGATAGCACTACACCCTGTTGTCATGTATAAGATAGCACTCCACCCTGTTGTCATGTATAAGATAGCACGACACCCTGTTGTCATGTATAATATAGCACTACACCCTGTTGTCATGTTTAATATAGCACTGCACCCCATTGTCATGGATAAGATAGCACTACACCCCGTTATGTATAATATAGCACTACACCCTGTTGTCAAGGATAAGATAGCACTACACCCTGTCGTCATGTACAAGATACCACTACAGCCTGTCATGTATAAGATAGCATTACACCCTGTTGTCATGTTTAATATAGCACTACAGCCTGTCGTCATGTATAAGATAGCACTACACCCTGTTGTCATGTATAAGATAGCACTACAGCCTGTAGTCATGTATAAGAAAGCACTTCACCCTGTTGTCATGGATAAGATAGTACTACAGCCTGTTGTCATGTATAAGATAGCACTACAGCCTGTAGTCATGTATAAGATAGCACTACACCCTGTCGTCATGTATAAGGTAGCACTGCAGCCTGTAGTCATGTATAAGATAGCACTACACCCTGTTGTCATGTATAAGATAGCACTACAGCCTGTTGTCATGTATAAGATAGCACTACAGCCTGTTGTCATGTATAAGATAGCACTACATCCTGTTGTCATGTATAAGATAGCACTACACCCTGTCATCATGGATAATATAGCACTACACCCTGTCGTTATGTATAAGATAGCACTACACCCTGTCGTCATGCCTAAGATAGCACTACACCCTGTTGTCATGTGTAAGATAGCACTACACCCTGTTGTCATGTATAAGATAGCACTACACCCCGTTGTCATGTATAAGATAGCACTACACCCTGTTGTCATGTATAAGATAGCACTACACCCTGTCGTCATGTATAAGATAGCACTACACCCTGTTGTCATGTATAAGATAGCACTGCACCCTGTCGTCATAGATAAGATAGCACTACACCCTGTCGTCATGGATAAGATAGCACTACACCCTGTCATGTATAAGATAGCACGACACCCTGTTGTCATGTATAATATAGCACTACACCCTGTTGTCATGTATAATATAGGACTACACCCTGTTGTCATGTATAATATAGCACTACACCCTGTTGTCATGTATAAGATAGCACTACACCCTGTTGTCTTGTATAAGATAGCACTACACCCTGTTGTCATGGATAAGATAGCACTACACCCTGTTGTCATGTATAAGATAGCACTACACCCTGTTGTCATGTATAAGATAGCACTACACCCCGTTGTCATGGATAAGATAGCACTACACCCTGTTGTCATGTATAAGATAGCACTACACCCTGTTGTCATGTATAATATAGCACTGCACCCTGTTGTCATGTATAATATAGCACTGCACCCCATTGTCATGGATAAGATAGCACTACACCCTGTTGTCATGTATAAGATAGCACTACACCCTGTTGTCATGTATAAGATAGCACTCCACCCTGTTGTCATGTATAAGATAGCACGACACCCTGTTGTCATGTATAATATAGCACTACACCCTGTTGTCATGTTTAATATAGCACTGCACCCCATTGTCATGGATAAGATAGCACTACACCCCGTTATGTATAATATAGCACTACACCCTGTTGTCAAGGATAAGATAGCACTACACCCTGTCGTCATGTACAAGATACCACTACAGCCTGTCATGTATAAGATAGCACTACACCCTGTCGTCATGTATAATATAGCACTACAGCCTGTCATGTATAAGATAGCACTACACCCTGTCATGTATAATATAGCACTACAGCCTGTCGTCATGTATAAGATAGCACTACACCCTGTTGTCATGTATAAGATAGCACTACAGCCTGTAGTCATGTATAAGAAAACACTTCACCCTGTTGTCATGGATAAGATAGCACTACAGCCTGTTGTCATGTATAAGATAGCACTACAGCCTGTAGTCATGTATAAGATAGCACTACACCCTGTCGTCATGTATAAGATAGCACTGCAGCCTGTAGTCATGTATAAGATAGCACTACACCCTGTTGTCATGTATAAGATAGCACTACAGCCTGTTGTCATGTATAAGATAGCACTACAGCCTGTCGTCATGTATAAGATAGCACTACACCCTGTCGTCATATATAATATAGCACTACAGCCTGTCGTCATGTATAAGATAGCACTACACCCTGTTGTCATGTATAAGATAGCACTACAGCCTGTAGTCATGTATAAGAAAGCACTACACCCTGTTGTCATGGATAAGATAGCACTACAGCCTGTTATGTATAAGATAGCACTACAGCCTGTTATGTATAAGATAGCACTACAGCCTGTTGTCATGTATAAGATAGCACTACAGCCTGTCATGTATAAGATAGCACTACAGCCTGTTGTCATGTATAAGATAGCACTACACCCTGTTGTCATGTATAAGATAGCACTACAGCCTGTTGTCATGTATAAGATAGCACTACAGCCTGTTGTCATGTATAAGATAGCACTGCAGCCTGTTGTCATGTATAAGATAGCTACACCCTGTTGTCATGTATAAGATAGCACTACACCCTGTCGTTATGTATAAGATAGCACTACACCCTGTCGTTATGTATAAGATAGCACTACACCCTGTAGTCATGTATAAGATGGCACTACACCCTGTTGTCATGTATAAGATAGCACGACACCCTGTTGTCACGTATAAGATAGCACTATACCCTGTCATCATGTATAAGATAGCACTACACCCTGTTGTCATGTATAAGATAGCACTACACCCTGTCGTCATGTATAAGATAGCACTACACCCTGCTGTCATGTATAAGATAGCACTACACCCTGTCATCATGTATTAGATAGCACTACACCCTGTCATCATGTATTAGATAGCACTACACCCTGTTGTCATGTATAAGATAGCACTACACCCTGTCGTCATGTATAAGATAGCACTACACCCTGTTATGTATAAGATAGCACTACACCCTGTTATGTATAAGATAGCACTACACCCTGTCATCATGGATAATATAGCACTACACCCTGTCGTTATGTGTAAGATAGCACGACACCCTGTCGTCATGTCTAAGATAGCACTACACCCTGTTGTCATGTGTAAGATAGCACTACACCCTGTTGTCATGTATAAGATAGCACTACACCCCGTTGTCATGTATAAGATAGCACTACACCCTGTTGTCATGGATAAGATAGCACTACACCCTGCCGTCATGGATAAGATAGCACTACACCCTGTCGTCATGTATAAGATAGCACTACACCCTGTTGTCGTGTATAAGATAGCACTGCACCCTGTCGTCATAGATAAGATAGCACTACACCCTGTCGTCATGGATAAGATAGCACTGCACCCTGTCATGTATAAGATAGCACGACACCCTGTTGTCATGTATAATATAGCACTACACCCTGTTGTCATGTATAATATAGGACTACACCCTGTTGTCATGTATAATATAGCACTATACCCTGTTGTCATGTATAAGATAGCACTACACCCTGTTGTCATGGATAAGATAGCACTACACCCTGTTGTCATGTATAAGATAGCACTACACCCTGTTGTCATGTATAAGATAGCACTACACCCTGTTGTCATGTATAAGATAGCACTACACCCTGTTGTCATGTATAATATAGCACTGCACCCTGTTGTCATGTATAATATAGGACTACACCCTGTTGTCATGTATAAGATAGCACTACACCCTGTTGTCATGTATAAGATAGCACTACACCCTGTTGTCATGTATAAGATAGCACTACACCCTGTTGTCATGTATAAGATAGCACTACACCCTGTTGTCATGTATAAGATAGCACTACACCCTGTTGTCATGTATAAGATAGCACTACACCCTGTTGTCATGTATAAGATAGCACTACACCCTGTTGTCATGTATAAGATAGCACTGCACCCTGTTGTCATGTATAATATAGCACTGCACCCTGTTGTCATGTATAATATAGCACTGCACCCCGTTGTCATGGATAAGATAGCACTACACCCTGTTGTCATGTATAAGATAGCACTACACCCTGTTGTCATGTATAAGATAGCACTCCACCCTGTTGTCATGTATAAGATAGCACTACACCCTGTTGTCATGTATAAGATAGCACTACACCCTGTTGTCATGTATAATATAGCACTACACCCTGTTGTCATGTATAATATAGCACTACACCCTGTTGTCATGTATAATATAGCACTACACCCTGTTGTCATGTATAAGATAGCGCTACAGCCTGTTGTCATGTATAAGATAGCACTACACCCTGTTGTCATGTATAATATAGCACTGCACCCTGTTGTCATGTATAATATAGCACTGCACCCTGTTGTCATGTATAAGATAGCACTACACCCTGTTATGTATAATATAGCACTGCACCCTGTTGTCATGTATAAGATAGCACTACACCCTGTTGTCATGGATAATATAGCACTACACCCTGTTGTCATGGATAATATAGCACGACACCCTGTTGTCATGTATAATATAGCACGACACCCTGTTGTCATGTATAATATAGCACTACACCCTGTTGTCATGTATAATATAGCACTACACCCTGTTGTCATGTATAATATAGCACTACACCCTGTTGTCATGTATAATATAGCACTGCACCCTGTTGTCATGTATAAGATAGCACTACACCCTGTTGTCATGTATAAGATAGCACTACAGCCTGTCGTCATGTATAAGATAGCACTACACCCTGTTGTCATGTATAATATAGCACTACACCCTGTTGTCATGTATAAGATAGCACTACACCCTGTTGTCATGTATAATATAGCACTACACCCTGTTGTCATGTATAATATAGCACCACACCCTGTTGTCATGTATAATATAGCACTACACCGTGTTGTCATGTATAAGATAGCACTACACCCTGTTGTCATGTATAAGATAGCACTACACCCTGTTGTCATGTATAATATAGCACTACACCCTGTTATGTATAATATAGCACTACACCCTGTTGTCATGTATAATATAGCACTACACCCTGTTGTCATGTATAATATAGCACTACACCCTGTTGTCATGTATAATATAGCACTACACCCTGTTGTCATGTATAATATAGCACTACACCCTGTTGTCATGTATAATATAGCACTACACCCTGTTGTCATGTATAATATAGCACTACACCCTGTTGTCATGTATAATATAGCACTACACCCTGTTGTCATGTATAATATAGCACTACACCCTGTTGTCATGTATAATATAGCACTACACCCTGTTGTCATGTATAATATAGCACTACACCCTGTCGTCATGTATAATATAGCACTACACCCTGTCGTCATGTATAATATAGCACTACACCCTGTTGTCATGTATAATATAGCACTACACCCTGTCGTCATGTATAATATAGCACTACACCCTGTTGTCATGTATAATATAGCACTACACCCTGTTGTCATGTATAATATAGCACTACACCCTGTTGTCATGTATAATATAGCACTACATCCTGTTGTCATGTATAAGATAGCACTGCACCCCATTGTCATGGATAAGATAGCACTGCACCCTGTTGTCATGTATAATATAGCACTACACCCTGTTGTCATGTATAATATAGCACTACACCCTGTTGTCATGTATAATATAGCACTACATCCTGTTGTCATGTATAAGATAGCACTGCACCCCATTGTCATGGATAAGATAGCACTACACCCTGTTGTCATGTATAATATAGCACTACACCCTGTTGTCATGTATAATATAGCACTACACCCTGTTGTCATGTATAATATAGCACTACATCCTGTTGTCATGTATAAGATAGCACTGCACCCCATTGTCATGGATAAGATAGCACTACACCCTGTTGTCATGTATAAGATAGCAGAGATAAGATAACGGTTGCAGAGAAAATCATATTTATTCTGTGCGGACAAACAGACAAACGGACTCAAATGCAATACCCTCTCCTCAGGCGAGGGTAAAAATGCAATTACCGGCACATTTCTAAACATTTTTAAAATTAAACTTTATATATGCAATCGACATTGTGGGACACGTGAAATATGTAACGATTTTTTTTTTGATCCCCGGTTCATGCCCTACGGGGTGGGGATTTGGGGTCACATGAGAAGATTTTTCTTTTCACTAAAAATTTGATATTTGGGAACGTTTTGCTATCTTTTAATTTTGCTTTAAGTGGGAAGTGTGGGGATTTGGGATGCTGCACCATCGACCACTCTAGTCCTGTTTTTATTTTCTTGTTGTTGCACTTTCATCTCATCCATGTATTGCGTCATCAGCTTTCAACCCTTTAGACTTTCATTTGTGGCTTGCCCTTGCCTCTGCTGCTTAATTATATAAGTAATTCGATAAACTAGTGAGGTACTAGTGAGGTACCCGTGCTATGCACTGGTTGGAGACCAGAAGCAAACAGACAATGCAGAAACGGCGAATGCTAAAGCATGAAACTAATAAATTCCACATTACTGTAGCACCTTCAGTCGCATGTCAGACATGGACAGCAAGTTTGTGAAGGACTTCCATGAAAAAAACGTACCCGTTCACAAAGAAACAGGTACGTTTGTTCCATACCCATTACCCAGTCAATGGCGAATATGCATATGGCGATCCGCGAATTCACGTTTAGAAAGTAGAAACCATCATGGCATTTCGTCATTCACTTGAACTCGATATCTCTTTTTTCATTCCAAACAGCATAACTCCAATCACAAATTAAATAATATTAATATAAAAAATAAACTTTTAACAACATTCGTGACATAAACAAATATTTAAATCCTGATGTGAAGTTCCGTACGGTTGGGTGAACACAATTACGGATTCAAAATCGTAATTGTATTCACTCAATTCCAATCATCAATTGACACTTTAACAAAACGATTAACATGATTAACGTTTAACGATTTAACATTACAAATGAATGACAGTTGTATTGGGATATGATCAAACCCGGGCATTGCCGTTATCTGTCCACTTCCGGATTCGCTGTAGGTTCGTAATTCTCATCAAAATCTAAACAGTATTTGTAGAATTTCAATAAAAGCCACATCACTGTTCATATCGGTAAATATTATTCCATCGTGTTTGGAAAAACTGGAAAATTGGAAAACTTGGAAAAATTGGAAAAGCAATATAGCCTATTTTACTCCCAGGGGTCCCAGGAATACCCACCCAAAATATCGTTGCGATCGGTTGAGCTGTTTTTGTGGTACCTTCGAACGGACAGACAGACATTTGGTGAATTATCGTAAGAGGAACAGGATTAAATAATTCAATTGATATATGTGGGGAAATTACATGAAAATTACATCATATGTGTGGGAAAATTACCTGCTCAGTCGGGATTGCCCAGTTAGCTCAGATGTTAGAGCATTGGTACGGTTTTCCAGAGGACTTGGGTTTGATTCCTGGTCTGGGCATGTAATTTTTCCCACATATATCAATTTAAGTATTTAAACATGTTCATTAATCTCGTTGCTTCACGACGCCCCCAAGTGGTGTTTATGATAGATGACATGGATTTGTCCCTCCATTGGAGGAAAAACCCCTCGTGTTCAGGCCGTTGGTGCTCCTATGGTTGGCAGCTAGTGCTCCGGAAGCATTGATAGAAAGAGAGTGGCAATCATATGTGTGGGAAAAATTGCACGCTCAGTCAGGGTCGCCCAGATAGCTCAGATGGCAGAGCACTGGTATGGTTCACCAGAGGACCTGGGTTCGATTCCTGGTCTGGGCATGTAATTTTCCCACGAACATCAATTTAATTATATAAGTCAAAGTTTATCAACCTATGTCATTACAACTTTCTTTCCTGAGTACTGTTTCTGTCAGGCTGTATATTACATTTTTGTGTCGTTTCGCTGTGAGGGATTTTGGCCTGATTTTATGAAATTCTTACATTTATTAGAACGCACACATACAATCAGTAAATGCTTGGTGTGCATAAAACATAAAGGCTGAGGTTTGACATTGCAACCACTCTGTGATCTCATGTCGACTACCTTGTAGTCAAAACGTCAGACTGGACTCTTTATTTGCCATATTAGATACAGTGCTTCATGTTGTGAATGTCTCGGATGAGTTAAACTTTGAGCTCACAAGGAAAAATATAAAATGAAAATTAGTACAGGACTATACTGTATTCACTCTCAGCATAAAAAAATATGTGAAGCTGAAAAAAAAAAAAACCATGAAGCTGAAGTTTTTATCCGCATGCACATATAGATAATTAACCTATTTTTTTATTACTAGTCTAGTAGGAAGACTAGGTCCCTCTGCACCCCCCGGAGATATACTTCTAATCAGTGTTTCTAGATTGGAAAAAATGTGTAGAAAATGACTAGCTATGGCCCCAAGCTGAAAAAATGTCCCACATACCATTTTTATGCAAATTACTGCTGCAAATTTTATGCAAAATTATGCAAATTTTATGCAAATTTTTGATGAGGAGTAGAGTTGAGGGGTCTTTGAGGGCTTCATCGAGGTGCTCTCGGTTGCAAGACTGGGTCATTCTGAGAAGCACAGCAGGGTCAGAGATCATGATGTTCTCCTCCTCAGTGAATCTCTCCATCAACAGCCTCTCCATTGCCTCACACACTGTTTTGAGGCAAAAGAGGGACTTTGCGTAGGCCTTTCCACTGAGAACACCTTTGAGAGATCCACTTGTTACTAGTTGTGCCTCAAAGAGAATCTCTGCATATCCAGAACCACGCATCTTGTGTCCAGTGAGCATCCCGATGTAGTTCATGGATGTGTGGAAGGGTCCAATCGTTACTACATGACTAGCAAATTCATTTGGCCAGCGCCAGATGATGGGAAGGGCTTTCATGCAGACACCCAGATCAAATGTATTCAGGACCCATCTCTGACCCACCTCAGCAGTTGCTGCCTCGGAACGCTTCAGTAGCTCACGAACAACTGCGTTGTCTGTGATCGGTTGGTGGATAGGCGTGCAGTAGTCGACTGTTGATTTGCTGGGTGGGGGAGAACCAGTTGCAGAGGTGAAACCCCCTAGCCCAGGCACAGGCTGCAGGCCATTGCCATGCCATGCAGGCACCAGGCACAGACCGATCACAGACAACGCAGTTGTTCGTGAGCTACTGAAGCGTTCCGAGGCAGCAACTGCTGAGGTGGGTCAGAGATGGGTCCTGAATACATTTGATCTGGGTGTCTGCATGAAAGCCCTTCCCATCATCTGGCGCTGGCCAAATGAATTTGCTAGTCATGTAGTAACGATTGGACCCTTCCACACATCCATGAACTACATCGGGATGCTCACTGGACACAAGATGCGTGGTTCTGGATATGCAGAGATTCTCTTTGAGGCACAACTAGTAACAAGTGGATCTCTCAAAGGTGTTCTCAGTGGAAAGGCCTACGCAAAGTCCCTCTTTTGCCTCAAAACAGTGTGTGAGGCAATGGAGAGGCTGTTGATGGAGAGATTCACTGAGGAGGAGAACATCATGATCTCTGACCCTGCTGTGCTTCTCAGAATGACCCAGTCTTGCAACCGAGAGCACCTCGATGAAGCCCTCAAAGACCCCTCAACTCTACTCCTCATCAAAAATTTGCATAAAATTTGCATAATTTTGCATAAAATTTGCAGCAGTAATTTGCATAAAAATGGTATGTGGGACATTTTTTCAGCTTGGGGCCATAGCTAGTCATTTTCTACACATTTTTTCCAATCTAGAAACACTGATTAGAAGTATATCTCCGGGGGGTGCAGGGGGACCTAGTCTTCCTACTAGACTATACAGTATAATGAATTTTCACTGGCAACTGGCGCTACTACGCATTGTTTTTACAACAGAAGTGATTGTTTTTATAAAGGTAGCAATACCAACAAACCTACACAAATGTTAATATACACCTAACTTAGGTATCGTCTCCCCCATCCTCGGGTAATTCTTATTGCAAAAAAACAACCTGGACTTCTTGGAAGAGAAACACATTGGTGCGAGTCAGCATCTACCGCGTGTGCATTTCTAGTTTGTTTCGTAATCTGGTATTAATTTTGATAAACAATTCTCCTACCACCTGGGCTGACTGTCAACCTGCAGGTGTGCTGAACATTTTGACATGCACCTGCATGCCCGCTCTCGATGGCATGTTCAAACTCACCGTTGCTTGAGCTGATTTGCACGACGTCAGCCGATTCAAACAAAAACTGTGGGTGAAGCATCTGGAGCAAGGAATTTAGGAGATGATAAGGCAAAAGTTGGCTTTTGAGAGATTCAGGGGGTAGCATGGAAGAGATTCGGAGAGGGACTTGAACAGTGATAAAGTCATGGCAGTACAATTAAGACCGAGTTATCCAGAGAGGAGTTGCCATATCCGGTTTTCAGAGTTGGTTCATTTGGCAATCACAGTGCGAGGTCGTGGTCACAGTGCTTCACCAGCATTTCCGTTTCTCTTCAAGGGTCATGAAGGCTTTAAGTGCTCTTGGGGCTTTCTCTCCTGGACTCACTACACCACCCTGTGTGACGTTGACGTCCTCAAGCGTCCTGCACTGTTTCTGTGAGACTGCCGTCACTGCATTGGCTCTTGGCCTTGAATGCCTTCGGGCTTTCCTGCCTGAGCATTCACTGTGCTGCTCTGCTCACTGCCAATATCTCCTTGGACACTTGCACTACCAATGGTTGTTTCTTTGCCATAGATCCTGCAAGTGATGATCAGGTGAAACGGTTACCTCCATCCTCCCACCCCATCGCTTCTGCTACCTCAGCTCTTGCACCACATGTCCTCATGCTCTCAAGACCCTTCCAAAAAGACTGACCTATCTTATTTTCCTTCTCTTCATACCTTCATCCCCAATTGATTATATTTTCAAGGGATCTTTTTGGGTTTTTGTGCTGGAAGTTGGAACTATTTAACTTGTGGTTATCATTGGTTATCAGCCCATCCACCTACGCGGCAGGTGATGGGGTTTTGCAATAACTTCTGCCTGTCTGTCTGATAACTTTTTAGCCATTTGAGCTTTTGTCATCAAATTTTCACCAAAGCTTTGCTTTATTATGAGAAGATGAAGAAGGGTAATTAATAATTAGGTCAAAGGGCAAAGTCACATTGAGTAGAAATAGGCTTTATCAGCCCATCCACTGCTATGCCTTCTCATTTTTACCTATACACATTAAGGTTTGTGAAATAGCGAGATAAAGGTTAAAAATGCATCAGGAGAACGAATGAATGAACAAGAAAGAGCGGGAATGAGTGGCAGGGGAGGAGGGGAAGGAACACAGTAATCTGCAAGTAAGAGGTATAGGTTAAGTCAGGGTAATGAGCGTAGAAAAGATTGCAAGCAGGCAGGGATGGAAGGGGTGGTGGGAGGATGGGGATGACATGAGATGCTATTGTACCTTCTGCTTGAAGCCTTGGAGGGAAGAGTGGGATTGAATAACCTCAGAAAGGCTGCTCCACAAATGGAAGAAGAGGAACAAATGATAGGTGTGCCTGGATTTGGGAGTTTAACCAGGAGGGGGTTACTGGAACGGTATGTGTGTCCTGGTCCTCTTGGAGGAGCTGGGAAGGGTATGAGGCTGAGAGTGCAGAGAGAGTTAGAGGCAGGAAAGAAAAAAAAAAAGAAGCGTGCGCCATCAACCTGCCTGAGGTGAGAGCAATAGGCCGTGTGCTTTCAGCATCATTGCCAGAGATGCCAATAATGTTGCGAGCTTGAGATTCCAAGAGACAGATGTGGTGCTAGGGTACCAGCCCATAGGGAAGACCGTGTGTGGTACAATTAGGTTCCAGATTGCACCATTTGTGGGATTAGGATAACATGTCTCTGCTCGATGTGATTGGCTGTTTGAGCTCAGAATTATAACAACTCTAGCTCGGCGTGTTGCAAACCACTACCGGAGTTGCGTGACAATAGTTTTGCTTTCCATACAACCTGTCGTAATGTCATGAAAATTAAAACCTTGCTCCATTAAGCACCATTTATGTTTCCCTCAGGTTGTAAGGCTGTTTCCCAGTATGCACAGAGGTGATTTCCTCAACATTAAATTTAGAATATTTAGCATTTTGCTATTTTCTCCTTTTTTGTTTGTATCATTCTCTAAATTTACCCGAAATAACTGTGAAGTCTTTATAATGCCTTGATCACATGACCTTAAAGCGTTGCCCCACACTCTCAATACCAGTCTTGATTACTCTTGTTTTTTTTGATGTCAGAAGTTGTTTTTCATGAAGTTTTGGGTTTTGATGTTGGAGATGTTCAAATACTAGGATAATGTCATGTGGTTGCTTTCCCTCACCTCTGGCATAAACATTGGTAATGAAATGTCTTGTCGGTGAGAAGCAGCTGATTGGAGCAAACCTTAATCGATTTTTACGGCGTAGCCCATAGGGCAAAGCCGTCTAGAACAGTGTATGTATGTATGTATGTATGTATGTAGGTATGTATGTAGGTATGTATGTCCCCTCAAACGTACACCAATCAGAGCTGTGGATCTGGTCAAATGACAGGGGTGATGTGATGTCATTACGGCGGTACGGCGGCTGACTCCGCACACCGCCATTTTGATTCCAATTTCGTTTAGGCCGAGAATATCGTCGAACCTGTCATATATCACAATCGCCATGCTCTACCTTTACGTTTTTCATTCAGTGTGAAACACAAACAAACCGATTGTTAAAATGATCATCAAATATCGAAAGCATCAGCGTTACGTCTCTTGCAACAATGTGGTACGTATAGGCCTAAGGCTTTGTGCCTACATTTCGGACCGCTTCAGACAAATTAAGCCCAGGTTTCTTAATACAGTCGTGTATCGTTTTCATAATAGTAATAATAATAATATCGTAAATATGACAATAACACTAATCCCAATGTTGATGGATTGAAGCAGTGTATGGTTCATGAATCGATGATATGCGGTGTATGGACTAACAACCGCGGAAGTAAGGAAGTCGCCTCGGTTTTTTGATAGCAAGTTATTGTCGCGCGAATGCCCTTGGTTAATACCGTGGGATCGCGGATGGCCAAACAAACTTTAATGGAGGCGTTTATTTAATGATGGATTTGTGATTATGCAAGCATGGGAGGAAGAAGGAAGAGGAAGAAGCGGCGAGCTCTTACCTGACGCGATCTCACCGGCAGCTCCGATCCAAAGGAAATGAACTCAAACGGGAATCCGGGTTAAAATGTACAAAAAAACAATGTACATTCCGTATTATGCGGAACCCGATACAAAGGAAACGCGACGGAAGAACTAATTCTAAATTGGGACGTCCCCACACAGATTTCAAATATGAGACAAAGGGAGAATGAATAAAATAAATGACTCGTCGTATATTTGTGAATGCGAGCTTATCTGTGTCTGGCAGTGTAGCGTCGGGTCGATGCTCGAGTGCGTCATCCGACGCAGCTCCGGTTGGCGCGAACTGCCCGGTCCTTGGCGTGGAGCGGCGCTTGGCACACCCGCTCGTCAGCGCTCCAACGCAAGACTCGCTCGTTCGTCGTTCGCACACCAACGCAAGGAAGAGAATCGACGGCGTTCCTTCTCTCCACCGTCTTTCAAACTGCTCGTTCCTCCACCAGGTCCGAAGCAAGAGAAGGCCCAACACGAAGGGATAATCAGGAGCAAGAGGCCAAGGGAAGAGCACGAGGGAAGAGAGAGCGAAGCCCAGCAAAGAGACAGCCAAGAGACCAAAATGCTGGCGAGCGAGTCGTTATGTCACTCGTGGTGTGACGTCAGCCCTTTCTCTCTCCCAACCAGTGCCTCGTTTCTTTGTGGTCTTTCGTGCCGCCTTCTGACGTCACCGGCGCTTGCCCTTCAATCAGCGACCTGCTTTTAAGTAGTGTTTTTGTGCCTTACGCACTGATTGGCCGAGGTGTCAACGGTCGGTGGCCAATCGGTGTGTTGCTTCCTTCCACCTTCCTTTCACCAATCAGTGGCCAGCTTCTTACCCCAACCAATCACACGTTCTCCTGGGCGTGGCTATTGTTTGTTGGTTCTTCCAAAGTCATTGTGGCGGCGGGGGAATTATTTAATGTGTGGTGCACTAATGGGCCTATCTAATATCTATGGGATGTATTGCCATAAGGGACTCTGGGGTGCTCACCGAGGGAACGACACACAAGGGAATTTTACCCATAATCCCTGTACTAATTAGCATGCCCCGCCCCCTCATAACAGGTACGAAGATACAAGCTTACTCCGACAGTCCGACATTCGGGCTACAGAACTTATTACATCTAGATTCCCTATCACGACAGTCGAGCACCTACCTATGCAGATCTACCTAAATCTATATATGCCCCTACCCACCGACATAACATTATCAACCCAACCCTTGTGAGGTATAATCTAGATTACAGTAGATCTTCCCTCAGTTCTGTAAGTAAAACTTACCTCACGCTCACGGATGTCGGGATTCCTCCAAATTTCTTTGTTTAATGTTATGAACAGCATTAGCGACTGTTTAAAAAGCTAAACATGTATGTTTGTGGTTTATTAATATATTACAAGCCTGGCTATGCCGCTGTTGGACTTTTGGTCTTGTTTGTTTTTTGCATCAAATCACTTGCAGGGATATTAATCTATCTATAATTCCAGTAATCTCTGTGTGTCTGTGTGTTTGTTTGTCTGTGACCGCTGTTTCTCGACAACCACGGGTCCGATATACTTGAAACTTGCCAGGTATATTGCTGGGGACCCGAGGATGTGCCTTTTCAAGGTTTCATATTAATCGGAGAAGTAGTTACCGAGCTATATCCAAAAAACGATTCAACCAATCAGAGAGCAGCGAGCTATCACGTGTGCCGAACGTGGCGAACAGACTCTGCCTCGGACGGCACATTTGAGAGCGTATTCATTTATTTCACGTTGGCAAACTATGTTGGCGTTAAACTATGTTTTAAAACTAATTAAAACTAATTTGCGATTCATCGTAACTGCGATATGTGACCTTCCGGACAGTCAAATGAGGACGTCACTTCCAGACTTACGGATAGTCATAGTGACGACGTACTGATGCTGAACGTGGCGAGCAGACGCTGTAAGGTACGATCGATTGTAGTACATGTTTATAATAACTCTGCCGATACAGGCCCGATTAACTGCAGCGCCATCCGAGCTGCGGCGTCGGGACGATACATTCATTGTACGGTCACATCACGCACTTACGGGCACGCCCATGGGCCCATGGGCACGCCCATGCATGCATGGGCGAAGACATTTTTTTTTTGTTTTTTGGCAAGGAACGGGCACCCACGTACGGGCACGTCCTAGTAGATAATAATGAGCAAATCAATATTGTTTTGATTTGAACCTGGAATTGCAGCATCATGAACCACAGTTGCCCAAATCCCAAGTCGGTCTCCTAACATGGTTGTTATTCATTTGTTGTTTGTTCATGCAATCTATTTAAATTTTATTTTGAGACGCACACTAAACATGGAGAAAAGAGCTAAAATGACACGAAACCGGATGTCACGTTGGTGCCAATGCATTTGGTAGGTGAGATTAAAATGGTATCTTTCATATAAACTTTAATTCCAAAAAATACATTTGAGCTCTATAAAAACTGCCACACGAGTGAAAATTAACCATCTGTGGTTACGTTGTTTGTTTTTTGTAGACAGTCTAGCTAGGCTTATGGTGGAGGGGGATGGAATGGTAGAAGCCATCACAATGGCAGTTGTGCAGTGGAACGTGTTGTGTGGTTGTGACATGGGGATGAACAGGGGAATTGGGAAGGAGAGTAACGACCCGCAAGTAAATGGGGAGACGTGGGGGCTTCAATGGAGATTACTAAAGATCATGTGTAGACGTGGAGGATGAACTGACTGTATTGTATATACATAATTGTGCATGCCTTGCAGGTGAGAAGCCGTTTGAGTGCGTGCTGTGTGGGCAGCGTTCCCGTGACCATTCGGCGATGACGAAGCACTTACGCACGCACGGCGGTGCAAAGCCATACCGCTGCTCTCTTTGCCGAGCTTTCTACCCGAACATGGCCGCCATGCAGACTCATATGACGTCTCACGCCGCCTCAGAGCTGCCTGCAGATTGGACCATCGAGGATACTTACCTATACCGTCACCATGCCATGTGACCTTCCCCCCCCACCCACGCCAACAGCCAGTTGAAGATCAGCAATGTTGGAGGGGTGGGGGAGTGGTGGGGAAGAGTAAGGGGAGATGGGAGGGCGAAAGGGAAGTGGCAAGCCCTGCTTTGTGATTGTTTGCACTTTGCCTCACCTCCAAGTCTTGGCCCCACCAGCGAGTCACGTGACTAGAGCCCACGTGCCTGCCAGCTGCTGTACGGCCATGTGATGGAGGCATAATGATTGTGCCTGGACAAGTGCTTTTCCTTCCCTACGGCCCGACACTTGCTCACCCCTTTGTAACCACTCCATCCTCATAGCTGTCAGCTGGTTACTTGGTTAAACCCGTTTGCATAAACTGATCTTCAGTGTTGGAAAGATGGGCTCTGGAGGAATACTGAGGAAAGAGGAGTCAGTATAGGTGCATCACGTGACTTCACTCCAGCCTGTCGTCACGCGAATGCAGTTTTAAATTTTTATTCTTTCGTTTGTATACTCCTCTCCTTTGTTTCCATGCACTTAAGTCAGCTTTTTAGCCACAACTTTATTATAACAGCTTGCCCTTGGTTTCCAGTTTTAAAACGCAACCAGCCCACAAATTCGTGCCTCGCGCATTTATTACGGCCCGTCATCGTTGTCCCCGGTTTTGTCCTCGGTTTGGCCTTTTCCACGATTTCTACCTCAGTTTGTAGCTCCTCGTCACACTCGTCGCGGTTGTGGTGAATGATGCCACAGCCGGCCGGTAAAGTAGTCCACTGTGTGTTAATGTAACTGCTTGTCCACTCACTCATGTATCCTTCCGAACCTGCCACTTCCTCGACCATACCCACAAGTCCTCCTCTTCTTCTTCTTCTTCTCTATAATGGCTGACCTGCGCAATCATCATAAATAGACCTCTCCCTTAACTTTTAAAACTTGGTCGCTTTAATTTATAATTTTATCGGTAATTATAAGAGGTTATAAGCGTCTTCTTTTTTTTTCTTTTTTTTTTCTGTGGGGAAATGGATTATGGATGTAGCTGTGTAAATAACTTTATATGCGTGCCTCGTGGCTTGCAATAACAATGATAAATAATGATTATGATAAACACGTGTTGAGTAGTCCTTTTTTGTTTGTCATAATATAGCTTCCTGCGAGCGTGAGCTGTGCAAGCGTGGACAAACGGCAATGAAGGCGGGTGGGTGGTGGAGGCGAGCAGACAGAGGTGCTGTTATTTATTTTTTCCTTTTTCTTCTTCTTCTTCTCGAGTTTAACTCGGTTATATTATGAAGTGATGGTCCTTTTCAATATGACCATGGCGGCTGCTTTGGCAAGCTCGTAACCTGTACACTCGTGCTCACCGTCACCATATTTGATTATTCGATTTCCTTGTCATAAATGTAGGCTATCCTTCCTATACAGGTCATGTTTTAACCACATGTCGGTGTCGCAGGATCATTCCAAAGTGGCATGCATGTACGGAGTCGGCCGCCTTTGTGGATTTGATCTAAATCTTAAGACCCCTGTTGAGAAACTTCTCTGATTTGGTTCTTCCCAGCCGTTTATCGGTCGATACACAAACTGCAACATTCTCATCCTTTTCTCATCTTTCCTAGACTTCCGCACGGTCGTGGATCTGTCTTTTCTTGTTCCCCCCCCCCCCCCCTCGGCATCGGTTGGTATGCTTCTTCTTCTCTTCTGTGCCCTCCAATGCACCAGTAACATGGGGGTGCTCGTTTCACGAGTACATTTCAAATTTTTATTTTTTATTTTTTTTGCACATGTAAATTTTGAATCTTTATGCACAAGCGTGAGGAATTTTTGGAAAGAAAAGATTAAGGGGACGAGAGAGGTAGCAAATTGAAAATGCCACCGTCTTGCATCCGTAGGTGAACGATCCGCCTTCGAAGTCCAGCACGTCACAAATCCAAGGACGTGCTGCATTATCGACACGGCCATCCCGTAACAGGGTTACTTGTCCATTCACAACTTGATCTTGCTCCTTGCACCAATCCCTGCGATTGGGTGTTCCAGACTTAATATATTTAAATTATTTTATTTTTATTCACCGATAGAGCAGTTCAGTTGTTTTTGATAGAAAAGTTATTTTTCACTTAAGAGAGTATTTGATACATGGTGTTCATGGTCACTCCCACTGTACCTGATTTTGGACGTGAAGCAATTGAGGGGCCTTATATTTATTATATGTGTGCGGGGGTTGAGCTAAATAGAGTGGATTATCAGAGTGGGCGAGAGAGAATGTGGGAGCAGTCGGCAGAAAAGGGATAGAAGATTGAGATAGGAAATGGGGACAAATCCCCCCAAATTTTTTTAAAATGCAATGACTATATGGACCCACGTTTGGTTAAACATTGTTGAACGTGGCCTCAAATGGCATCATCACAGGGTAGTGCACTTATGGGCTGTCTAGTCGACGGTTCAATCGCTGACCCGACTATAAACAATCAGATTAGAGCTTTGCATGACCGTCCCTCGAACGGACGTTAAGCTGGGTGTCCTGTTTGCTATCGCTAGTTGGTGGACATCAACGATCTCACGGTGTCTTTTGTGAAGAGTAGGGGAGTTATCACTAACCCCTTTGGCCGATTCTGAAAACTTATTCCCCAAGCAGGCAGGTCGGGGCATAGCCGTGCTCTCAGCGATGCCACTCGTTGCCGCATGCTCCAAACGGCGTTGCATTTTCCCAAAACTTCATCCTCGGACACGTTCCATGAACCCAAGTCGGTCCCTAAATAGGTTCATGCTTCTGACGACTGTGATTGTGAAGCGGGTCTTTACTTTCATGTGATGACAAATCTTCCACCGAGCACCTCACCTTCCAACCCCGTAGCGTAAGGTGTGAGGAATTCACCGAACCCTCCGTGGCTTTTCTCCGTCCCCATCACGTGACTCCCGAAGGTTGAACATCACTTCCCTTATTGGTTACCGGCACCTCAACAGCAGCATGACCTTCGGTCAAAAACTCCACTTTGTGCGTTCATAATTGAATCAAGACTGACAATGTATTGGATGAACTCACTTGAATCATCAAGTCCCAATCAGGCAGGAAAACTACAAAGAAGCAGGAAGCTGCACTGGACGTTCATCTTCTCTTCAATCTCCTTTTGGTAAACCTGTGCAAGGCTTATGGTTACGAGAATAACTCAGACATATTTCATCAATCAAATCATTTTTGACTATTTTGAGAAACTATGCTTTCCTTTTAAGATTAATGCCTGACAAGGGTGGATTAAAACAAATATGGCCCAACTTTGGTTGCTTTTTATTGATCAGGCAAGATGTGAATTCATTAGTCATGATGAGGACAACTGAATTGAAAATATATAGAACGCTCATACTCCGTGAAAAGTGTGGCCGCCGTGTCGCCATCTTGGTTAGCCCGACTCGCTTCGCGGATCTCTCGCGGACATATATACACATATACACATATACATACATATACACATACACATGTCTCGCGGACATATATATACACACACACACACACAAACA
This sequence comes from Myxine glutinosa, assembly GCF_964187855.1. NCBI lineage: Eukaryota > Metazoa > Chordata > Myxini > Myxiniformes > Myxinidae > Myxine > Myxine glutinosa. The sequence continues at coordinate 206,367,290 of NC_136261.1, read as the reverse complement.
TACACACATACACACACACATACATACATATTATATACACACATATACGCACACCGGTTACTTAGGATGATTATATACCTGCTACTGGAGTGAATATAATGACAAAATCATGTGGCATACAAAAACAAACATTACATGTACACACATTGTACACACAGACATGTACATTCTCCTAGCTGCTCACTCTGCCAACCATTTGGGCCTACTTAATAAAGTTGATTACATTTCATCACTTTAGTTTGCATTATTTTGATACGTAATAAAAGGACAGCTAAATTCATGTTTTCAATTTTGACCAAAAACAAATCATTGTGAAATAATTCGGACAGACTTCGCAAGTTTCATGAAAATGTCCCGAGTTCTTCACGCTCCCAAATTAACAATATTTGTTCTCGAATTTTTTTTTGTGAAAAGGAAAGGATAAAGGAAAGTTTTCTAGTAACTGCGATAGGTTTGCTATTGAAAAACGATCGCACAAAAGGTGAAAAAACGCAATCGCTTTTCGCTCTGAATTACGTGCAAACGCGTGACGGAAATCGCCATCGCCCAGCATCGCGTGCCAACCAAGATGGCGCCCGGTAGCTACCTCACCACCTGTGTGGTGTGAATGGCAATGGTCATCTATTTATATAAAGCATAAAGCAGTAAAGTATGTTTGTTTGTTTGTCCTCTTATAACTCGAGTACTACTCATCGCAGAGCAAAACCAAAGACATATACGGAATCAGTACGTCTCAGAGCAACTACAGCACACCTTAAAATTTAAATAACTTCGCGTTTTAAAATTATGACGTCATCAGCGTATTTCGGAACGTTAATTTTTAAACTTCATATTCGGAATCAGTACGTCCCAGAGAAACTTCGTAACGTTAATTTTTCAACTTCATCCGATTGACATGGGACCAACGGCATGTGACAGAGAGTGAAACATTTACTTGCCAACAATGACTTCCGACTTCCGGGTTCGGAATGCGGGACCAATGCCATTTGACAGGGAATAAAAAATAAATGCGACATTCAATTGACGACAATGACTTCCGACTTGACTCCCCCTCCCCCTCCCCTCCCCTCCCCCCTCCCCTCCCCCCTACCTCCTCCCCTCCCCCCGTCCCCCCTACCCCGTCCCCCCTCCCCCGTCCTCTCCTCCCACCTCCCACCCCCTCCCCCTCCCCCTCCCCCCCTCCCCCTCCTCATCCCCCCCTCTTCTCCCCCTCCCCCTCACCCTCTTCTCCCCCTCCCCCTCACCCTCTTCTCCCCTCTTCCCCTCTTCTCCCCTCTCCCCCTCCCCCTCTTCTCCCCTCCCCCCCTCTTCTCCCCTCCCCCCCTCTTCTCCCCTCCCCCCCGTTCCCCTCCCCTCCCCTCCCCTCTCCTCCCCCGCCCGGCAATGTCGGGTACTTCTGCTAGTTCTATATATTTTCAGTTCAGTGATGACGACGTGGGGCAGTTACTCGAAATGGCCTGTGCATTATCCTAACAGGGCCAGAACTTGGGGATCTCACTATCGGGTAAGCATGCAGATCACGATTATGAGGTTGGTCATGTGCTCAACCTTCGAGGTCTAGTCTGTGCCAGTGAGGCTTAATTCTGCTGGTCTGATATTGCCAGCAGATTTATTTTTTTTTTGTATACAGAATCGAGGCTCGTCTAAGAGCTAAACACATTGAACATGAAAACATGCACAGACACATAAAACATGCAGTGAAGGGAGCGGGAGACAAGAGGGAGAGAGAGGGAAGTACACAAGCACAACAACAGAAGAGAACAAGGACGTCGGTAGATCTGTGGAAGGGGGAGGGCTGGGGAGGAGATAGGGGTACATGGTATAGAGCAAATGAACACTGCTAGGAATTTCAGGAATGAAGTTGAGGATTGAAAGAGGTGGGTTTGGGGTGTTTTAGCGGGGGTAGAAAAGATCGAGGTTTTGGATGGGGGAAGACGAGAGATGGTGGTGAACAGCTGTTATAAAGACCTGGAGGGAGGAGAGGGATTGAAGGGACTGAGGGAGTTTGTTCCAGAGGTGGGAGAAAAGAGGAATGAAAGAGTGAAGGTGAACAGAGACTTGATTTTGGCAGTTTCACCAGAAGAGGGTTGCAGGCAGATCTTGGGGGACAGAGCACAGACAGAGCAGGGGGAGCAAGGCCGGAGAGGAGTCGGTAGAAGACAGAAAGACCACCAACCTGCCTGCGGTGTTGTATCTTTAACCATGTGGGTCTGGCTGGGGCCATGGATGTATCAAATTATCCCATTGTCATTCAGAAAAGGGTAGGTCATTGTGTGAAGCTGTACTGATAAAGTCCCTGGTTAGCTGTGTAATTAGCACCAGCTTGTAGAATGGGGTGAGTAAGGCTAAAAGCCTGTTTCCTTGGGCAGTGGTAGGCCAAGTTTGCATATTCATTCTTTGTCTATTTGCTGGAATGTTTCTACATGTTTAGAGAATTCCGTTGTTCATTTTTGCTGCACCCTCTCGTCTCTACTGCTCAGCAGCTTCTGCCTCTCTCATTACAACCATCCATTCATGGTCCATATAGGAACCTGTTATTTAACCCTGTACAGTACTGTCATGGCAAAACCCCACTCCTCTCTGTGAACGATACAACCAACTCGTGTGTTTCCGTAGTTACCAAAACCTGAACCAGTGACCTCCTTGCTCTAAAGTTCAGCTCTGAACTCACCTGGACTCCCCCTTCCACCAATTTAGATTTTCTCGACACGTCCAAATCCATCAGTTTGACGAGCTTCACCATCCTCATCAATTTTCTACCACCATTACAATTTCTTAATACATCCAGATCATCAGCATCATCATGCACCCTGCCCTATGCAGAGCGTTAGTGCTGCTGAAGAAGTTACTGGGTTACAATCCCGGATGAGTCGCCACTCCGATTCAGGAAGTCAGGGCAGGAATTTGTTCATGGTTCTGGCAATAGCTGGCCTACTCTTCGTGAAGGGTATTTGATACATGGTGTTGTTACCCTGTGGTCTTTAACGTCCACCAACTAATACCAGGAGATGGGACACCAGTCTAACGTCCATCTGAGGGATGGTACACACATTGATGAAATTTAGCAGTAATTTGTCTCTGAATTTGTCCTGATCGCACATGTGCAGAGGAGTGAGATAATATTTTTACTCTGTCTGCCTGGCAGTCAAACAAAATTGAAAATCATTCCAAACAGGAAACTTACTGTCGTAAAGGACACTTGTCGGTCTCCTCTATCCGTCCCTCAACAATTTCTCGGACATGCATGTTCCGATTTTGTTCAAACTTGGCATAAGCACAGTACATGATGGCATACACGTGAAACTCACTCTATTTTGTGATCTGATCAAAGACGACCGACTGGTAGACTGGTGGCCTAATATAGGTGAACATTGGAGAATGCAAAGCACCTTTTTGGAACCTTCAAAAAACCTGTTTAGCATTACTTGAACAAAATAATAGGGCATTTTACATCATCTCGATCAATCAAATTTGTCGCTTGCCCCGCCCATGTCCTTATTTCTCAAGACTGTGTGGGATAAGGTGTTCTATGAATTCTCTAATTTATTTGGTAGAGATAACTATGCCTCCCTCCACAGCTGGTGCTCCTAAGTGTTTCATTAAAGGATCCCTCAAACTCAATATTTTTCCAACTGAGACAAGCCAAAAACGTGCTCATCTCTCTCGATCAAGTTGGTGGCCTTGCAACGTTTTTCAATGTATTCTTTTCTGCTCCATCAACATTCACCATCATTCTCATCCTCTAGATCTCTTAAATCATTTTTATGCCTCCACTGATGAAGTCGCTGCAGGCATTATGTTTTCGGGTTGTCCGTCCGTCCGTGCATCGGTGATAGTTTTTTGTGACCGCGACAACTTGAGAACGGCTGAAGGGATCCAAGTCAAACTTGGTACAGGTATGTATAATGATGTAAAGATGAACTGGTTAGATTTTGGGGTCGAGAGGTCAGAGGTCCCGTTATGTAAACAAAAATTCTATTATTGAGCGAACTTATGAACCAGTGATGGGATGGCCATTCTTGAGGATTGCACAATGATAATTTGATGCGAGCCAATGCTGCCACAAAGCATCACTCATCAAGGGCAGAGAGTGATCCACATTTTCTCCTCCACAAAAAAAGACGACATTGGAGCTTCCTCAACAAACATTTCTGCGTACATTTCACAAACTGCTCGAGCAAAGCACGCAGATGTTCAGGAAGATTGAAGTTCTGGCCAAGTTCACTGAATGTATTGCAGTGACATGATGATGCCTGTACCATATCTAGGAGCTGCTTCTTTCCTTTGGCTCTGAAACAGGTGGCCGAGTCGCATCCTGTGAACACGTGCACGCCAATGAGGGACGTGCAGACATCTTCGCTGAGGCAACGGAAGACAGAGTTCAAATCTACTGTCCTAACGGGTTTTCTGGTTAGACAGTAATATGATGGCAACATCCGTATCAAGACTGCATACTTGGATGATGGAGGGATCAGCATCGACTGCGTTTCGCACCTGCAGGGCTAGTCTCATGTCCACTTCTTCATGATCCTTTACATTGAATGAATATGAATGAATGATCGTTTTGAGGCCATTTTTCCCCACTAAAGTGGGGGTTGGCCTTGCGGGCCCCATGACAATCATGGTTCCCTGTTTGAGGCAATGTTTTTATGGCCGGATGCCCTTCCTGACGCCAACCCTTGGTCACGCTCTTACAATGCGCAGGGATACTGAGTACCTATTCTAAATCGGGGTACACATCGTGGTCATTCATCCCAGCAAGCTGGTACTCAATTTGCCGACCTTGGAAGGATGACAGGCTGAGTCAACCCCCCTGGCATTAATTCAGCGATCGACCGGGATTCGAGCCCAGGATCCTAAGCCGGCACCCCAACCGCTAAGCCAACACGAGGCTATTACATTATAATATAATATTTTATGAACAGTTGTTACTGTATAATAAATTTTAAAAAACGAGATATGTGTGTTAGTATATGTATACAGTGTGTTCAGAACGTTTTCATGACCCTTGACCTTTTTCAGATTTTGTTGTATTGCAGCCTGAATTAAAAATGGATTTTTTGCACTGATCAACACATAATACACCATAATGTCAGTGGTTTGTTTTTTTTAATCGAAATTTTTACAAATTAATTAAAAATGAAAAGCTGAAATGTTTTGTCAAGTATTCAGCCCCTTTCTGAGGACAATCCAAATTGAGGTCTTGTCAAGTATTCAGCCCCTTTCTGAGGACAATCCAAACTGAGGTCTTGTCAAGTATTCAGCCCCTTTCTGAGGACGATCTAAACTGAGGTCTTGTCAAGTATTCAGCCCCTTTCTGAGGACAATCTAAACTGAGGTCTTGTCAAGTATTCAGCCCCTTTCTGAGGACAATCCAAACTGAGGTCTTGTCAAGTATTCAGCCCCTTTCTGAGGACAATCCAAATTGAGGTCTTGTCAAGTATTCAGCCCCTTTCTGAGGACAATCCAAACTGAGGTCTTGTCAAGTATTCAGCCCCTTTCTGAGGACGATCTAAACTGAGGTCTTGTCAAGTATTCAGCCCCTTTCTGAGGACAATCTAAACTGAGGTCTTGTCAAGTATTCAGCCCCTTTCTGAGGACAATCCAAACTGAGGTCTTGTCAAGTATTCAGCCCCTTTCTGAGGACAATCCAAACTGAGGTCTTGTCAAGTATTCAGCCCCTTTCTGAGGACAATCCAAACTGAGGTCTTGTCAAGTATTCAGCCCCTTTCTGAGGACAATCTAAACTGAGGTCTTGTCAAGTATTCAGCCCCTTTCTGAGGACAATCCAAACTGAGGTCTTGTCAAGTATTCAGCCCCTTTCCTCGGACAATCCAAACTGAGGTCTTGTCAAGTATTCAGCCCCTTTCTGAGGACAATCCAAACTGAGGTCTTGTCAAGTATTCAGCCCCTTTCTGAGGACAATCCAAACTGAGGTCTTGTCAAGTATTCAGCCCCTTTCTGAGGACAATCCAAACTGTGGTCTTGTCAAGTATTCAGCCCCTTTCCTCGGACAATCCAAACTGAGGTCTTGTCAAGTATTCAGCCCCTTTCTGAGGACAATCCAAACTGTGGTCTTATCAAGTATTCAGCCCCTTTCCTCAGACAATCCAAACTGAGGTCTTGTCAAGTATTCAGGCCCTTTCCTAGGACAATCCAAACTGTGGTCTTGTCAAGTATTCAGCCGCTTTCTGAGGACAATCCAAACTGTGGTCTTATCAAGTATTCAGGCCCTTTCCTAGGACAATCCAAACTGTGGTCTTGTCAAGTATTCAGCCCCTTTCTGAGGACAATCCAAACTGTGGTCTTATCAAGTATTCAGCCCCTTTCCTCGGACAATCCAAACTGAGGTCTTGTCAAGTATTCAGGCCCTTTCCTAGGACAATCCAAACTGTGGTCTTGTCAAGTATTCAGCCGCTTTCTGAGGACAATCCAAACTGTGGTCTTATCAAGTATTCAGCCCCTTTCCTCGGACAATCCAAACTGTGGTCTTGTCAAGTATTCAGCCTCTTTCTGAGGACGATCCAAACTGAGGTCTTGTCAAGTATTCAGCCCCTTTCTGAGGACAATCCAAACTGAGGTCTTGTCAAGTATTCAGCCGCTTTCTGAGGACAATCCAAACTGTGGTCTTGTCAAGTATTCAGCCCCTTTCTGAGGATGATCCAAACTGTGGTCTTGTCAAGTATTCAGCCCCTTTCTGAGGACAATCCAAACTGTGGTCTTATCAAGTATTCAGCCCCTTTCCTCGGACAATCCAAACTGAGGTCTTGTCAAGTATTCAGGCCCTTTCCTAGGACAATCCAAACTGTGGTCTTGTCAAGTATTCAGCCGCTTTCTGAGGACAATCCAAACTGTGGTCTTATCAAGTATTCAGCCCCTTTCTGAGGACGATCCAAACTGAGGTCTTATCAAGTATTCAGCCCCTTTCTGAGGACAATCCAAACTGAGGTCTTGTCAAGTATTCAGCCCCTTTCTGAGGACGATCCAAACTGAGGTCTTGTCAAGTATTCAGCCCCTTTCTGAGGACAATCCAAACTGAGGTCTTGTCAAGTATTCAGCCTCTTTCTGAGGACAATCCAAACTGAGGTCTTGTCAAGTATTCAGCCTCTTTCTGAGGACAATCCAAACTGAGGTCTTGTCAAGTATTCAGCCCCTTTCTGAGGACAATCCAAACTGAGGTCTTGTCAAGTATTCAGCCGCTTTCTGAGGACAATCCAAACTGTGGTCTTGGCAAGTATTCAGCCCCTTTCTGAGGATGATCCAAACTGTGGTCTTGTCAAGTATTCAGCCCCTTTCTGAGTGATCCAAACTGAGGTCTTGTCAAGTATTCAGCCCCTTTCCTAGGACAATCCAAATTGAGGTCAGGTGCATCCAATGGCCTTTGATCATATTTGAGATGTCTACAACTTGATTAGAGTCCACCTGTAGCAAATTCAATTGATTGGAGAAGATTTATAAAGAAAAACACCTTTCTATTTAAGGTCCCACAGTTGACAGTGCATATCAGAGCAAAAACTCCATTATGAGGTCCAAGGAAATGTCCATAGAACTCCGAGATAGAATTGAGAGGAGGCAAAGATCTGGGGAAGGGTATAAAACAATTTCTAGAGTGTTGAAAGTTCCCAAGAGCACAGTGAGCTCCTTCATTAGGAAATGGAAGTATGGAACTACCCAGACTCTTCGTAGAGCTGTTCGTCTGACCAAATTCAGCAACTGGACAAGAAGGACCTTGGTCAGGGAGGTGAACAAGAACGCAGTGACCACTCTGACAGAACTACAGAGTTCCTTGGCTGAGATGGGAGAACCTGCCGGAAGGACAAGTCTCAGCAGCACTTCACAAATCTCGGCTTCATGGGAGAGTGGCCAGACGGAAGCCACTCCTGAGAAAACGGTACATGACAGCACACCTGGAGTTTGCAAAAAGGCACGTGAAAAACTCAGAGCATGAGGCTAAAGATTCTGTGGTTTGATGAGACCAAAATAAGTTTTTGGCCTGAATGCAAAGCACTATGTCTAGCGGAAACCGAGCAGGCTCATCACCCCTCTAACCCCATCCCCCCTCTAACCCCATCCCTACTGTGAAGCACGGTTGTGGCAGCAACAAGCTATGTGGATGATTTCCAGCGTCAGGGAATGGAAGACTTGTAAGGATAAAAGGAACAATGAATGGAGCCAAATCATTGTGGAGGACCTATTTCAGAGTGCAAAATACCTTAGACTACAGCGAAGATTTCAATTCCAACAGGACAATGACCCCAAGCATACAGCCAAAGCAACACTGGAATGGTTTCAAAACAATAATGTGAAAGTCCTTGAGTGGCCCAGCCAAAGCGCAGACTTGAATTCCATTGAGAATCTGTGGAAAGACTTGAAGATTGCTGTTTACCGACACTCCCCGTCCAAGTTGTCAGAGGTTGAATAAATATGAAAGGAAGAATGGGAGAAACTCCCCAAATCCAAATGTGCAAAGTTACAGACATACCCAAGAAGACTCGAAACTGTAATCGCTGCCAAAGCCTCTCTATGAAGTATTGACTCAGGGGGTTCAATACTTATTTAAATTCGAAATTTCTGTATTTCATTTAAAATTGCTTTGTAAAAAATTCTATTTAAAAAATTCCACTTTGACATGGGGTATTATTTGTAGATCTGTGAAAAAAAACAACTTTTAATCCATCTTAAATTGAGGCTGTAACAACAAAATGTGAAAAAAGTCCATCCTTTCTGAAGGGTGTGTGTGTGTGTGTGTGTGTGTGTGTGTGTGTGTGTGTGTGTGTGTGGTTTTTTTGGGGGGGATCTATCTGGCTTCCTCCTGGAGACTACAATGCAGTTATTGGTCTTTCATTTGATAATTGTCATGTGTGTGTGTGTGTAATATATATATATATATATATATATAAATAAATAAATATAATATATAATTTCAAAACACACCTGGTGTGCCTCACTGACCGGGTCCTCAGTCGAAGTCCTCAGCATCATCCCGTTTCGGCCCTTCAACCTCCATATGGTCAGCTAAGGTGGGCCAGCAGAGGCACATACGCCTCCACATGCAGCAGCTACACCTGGATGCGTACATACCCCCACCCCCAGCCAGTGCGAACACAGACTACAACAACAAAATCGCCTCCACTCCCAGAATCCACAGCACCAAACAAGTGAACATGGTGCAGCACTCAAACACCCACCTTTATAACCTTTACCACTCACCAACAAAACACAGACCAGATCACATACACACAAAATGCACACACGTGCACACACACACACACACACACACACACACACACACACACACACACACACACACACACACACACACACATACATCTCCCTTTACAACATACAAAAACACGTACACAACCAACCAAGTAGCCTCAACATACACTACTCACTAAGTTAGGGATATTGTCAGGTGCTTCGGTGTGGTTGATTTTGTGTATTAATTATGTTGAAAAAAGTTGTTGGTCCTAATTCTATGGTTATTAATGAGTGAAAAAACAGCATTCTTGATTTCAATACCATAACCCTAACCCCTATAAAATATATAAACTCACTCCCACAATATCCCTAACTTATTGTGAGTAGTGCACACTGCTGCTCAAACCACCATTCACACCTCTCCATTTCTCTTCCGTGCTCAGTCACTACCCCTTTTGGCTGAAATGAACCACCACCCACACCCTCAACCTACACCATTCGACGTGCCTCCATAAACTTCCTCCATATCCAAAATGAGCCTTTCAAGGCAACCTGGGCCACTTTGTCACACATCCTCCTTCTTTCTGTCCCACACACTCCCAGCCGAGCAAGAAATGCAGAAAAGGAATTGCCAATATACCCTCTGCACCCCACCTCAAATGGCTGACAAGAAACTCGCCAACCCTTCTCCCGACACTCTGCCTCCAGGTCACTATACTTTCCTCTCGTGCACCTCCTCCATGTTCTCTTCCCAAGGTACAGACAATTCCCCTAAGATGACCTGTCTTGTTGCACCTGACCAAATGACAGTCAGGCCACAACCTTGTCACACAGATCTCCTCTGGGAATACCAATTGTGGCTGTAGGTCTGCCACCACCTGCCAATCACAAGCATCTGACAGCCCTCTTGCTTTCCACCTCCTCCTCTTTCCACCTCTTACCATTTGGCCCTCTTTGACAAACAACACCTCTCCCCCATTCGTCTCCTTCTCCACTCTTCTCTCTCTCTCGATCTCAGCACCTCTTGTTGCACCATCTGCACCACCACCGCCAGCACCTGATCATGTCACCACTTGTATCTTCCTGCTGTCAATGCTACTGAGCATGCACTCAGTACATGCTGCACCGTCCCCAAACCTCCACACAAAGAACATCTCTCCTCCTGCAACAACCCCCACAATCTCAAGTTTACTGGTGACGGAAGCACATCATCTGTTTCCCGCAACAGGAAACTCAACAATATCGGCTCCATCCTCCAAATCTCTTGCCACTTCAATGTCCTCACTCGCAGACTTTCCCACCGCATCCAAGCACCTTGCTGTGCCTGTCTGACTGCTTTCACATATCTTCCCTACTCCTCCTTTCTTCTCACCTCCCTCTCAACCATCTTCCTCCTCTCTTTCACACATGCCTTTCCCCATCACTCATGCTTCATCCACCCCAAGCCATGCTTCCCATGCTGTACCATCCCCATGACCTCCTCCTGTTGCAACCGCTCCTCCATCTCATCCACCTCTGCTCTTGCATTCCACTTCCGACTTCCCTTCTTCTCTGGGAGAGCATTCTTTACCACTGAATCACTCGAATTCTGCAACATCATGAACTCCCGCACCCTCACCACCTTAAACTCCTCGGTTAATGATGTCAAGGGAAACCGGAGTTTTCCCCCCTGACCACAAAAGGCAATGTTCGTCAAACAGCGTGGCACTCCCAACCACCTCCTCACAAACCCGCTCACCACAACCTCCATCCTCTCTACATGCCCAATTGCAATATCATACATCATCAATGGCCACAATACTCGTGGCATCAATCCAAACTTCAAACACCATACCTTCAACTTACCTGGCAAACCACATCCATCAATCCTCTTCAAACCTCTCAAAAGCTTGTTCGTCACCTCCTCCACTCTTCCCACATCATTCAACTCCACTGTATACCATCTTCCCAAACTCTTCACAGGGGCCTCCACCAATGATGGAACCACCTCCCCTCCCAGCTCAAACCTGTGCATGTTATCCACCACTCCTCATCTCACGACCACACTCCTCGACTTTCTTGCCCACCGCATCAACCTTTCCAGTCCCAGTACCTCAACTGCTGCATCAGCAGACTGTTGGACAACTGTCAGGTCATCCATGATGCTAACATCGCTGCAAGCTCTTAAATTCATTATCTCTGCAACCGCTTGAGATATTGATACAACTTTCAACATAGGAGCGAGCGCACACACACACACACACACACACACACACACACACACACAAACAGAAGGAGAAAAGAGAAAGTTTAATCTCAAACCAGCAACTGCTCAGTTGATTGATCTCATGACCACTACTGCATAATAGGTACGATATAATTTTGTAGGACGATAACAAGCAGGAGTTAATGACCATGACTATCATGAAGACACAGTTCCTGGTTGTTATTCACTGGTCATAAAATACATACATCCATTGAGATCACAATGCCCTCAAGACAGTGCGAGCGGGAAACGAGATTAACTGCCACATGCTATATGGCTGCCAGACAGGGAAAAAAAAAAAAAGGAATTCTTCATGGGTAGATGCTCCTATGTTGAAAGTTGAATCAATATCTCAGGCGGTTGCAGAGAAAATTAATTTAAAAGCGAATAAAGATGAAAAAGTGAGGGCAGGAAAAGGAAAATCCGTACAAAGAATTGGGTCACCTTGCACTATGTTGATGTTAGCAAATCCACCTTGCATTATGACGTCGATGTTAGCAAACCTTTTCCCCCATCGGTAGTGTCGATCATATATTTGAAGATTTGCATCAATCAGTTAAGTGGTTTCAGTGAAGATGATTTTAAAAACTTTTCTTTTTTATACACAAGGTCTAGGCTCGTGTAAGAGCTAAGACACAGAACAGATCAGAACTTTGATCTTTGGACAGATGGGACATGGAACTTTGATCCAATATGGCTGCCAAACCATGTGACCTATGATGTCATACTTGTCAAATTACCTTCTCATGGCTCGTTGATCATATATAAATTTTCGTATCAATCTTTCAAGCAGATAAGGATAAGGATTTTGATTCATCCAATTATGGCTGCTGCACCACTTCATCTATGATGTCATCTGCAATATGAAACTTTATTCCCCATGGGGAGTTGATATGTCAAGTATCAATTTTTTTCATTGAGCAGTTTCAAAGAAGAAGATTGCCAGTTTTCCCTTTAATCCAATTTGGCTGCCATAGCACATGACATATCATGCCCCCACCCAAAGGTTTCCATTGACAGCAAATTGTCCATTTCATCAAGATTAAAATTGAAGATCTTGATCAAAGCTCGGGTCAATAGGATGAAAAGTGACGATTTTTCAGATGAAAATTGATGATTTTGAAAGTTTGACCTTGAGTTGACCTTTGACCTAAAAATAGTTGGTTTTCCTATTGAGTGACTCGATATGAAAATGCTGTTCAATTTTCAAGTCAGACTAAAAATGGAGATTTTAGAAATTTGACTTCAATGACCTTTGACCTCAAAATCAAGAGGTTTCTCAATTTTGACGACCTCTAAAACTTGAAGTTTCGTGACGATCGCTTTAGAATTGTGACCTGTGGTGACAAACAAAAACAAGAAGACGTCATGCAGAGCACGATACTTGCAAAATCCACCCCCCCCCCCAAGACCTGATGACCCCCCCTCCCCCCTCCAAAAAAAAATTCCATTGATACAGCAAATTGTCCATTTCATCAAGATTAAAATTGACAATCTTGATCAAAGCTCGGGTCAACAGGAAGAAAAGTGACGATTTTTCAGAGGAAAAATGATTTTGGAAGGTTGACCTCGAGTGACCTTTTGACCTCAAAAATAGTGACTCAAAATAGTTTCCCTATTTAGTGACTCAATGTGCAAATGCTGTTCAATTTTGAAGTCAATCGGATGAAAATTGAGGATTTTAGAAATTTGGCCTATGTTGACCTTTTGGCCTATGTTGACCTCAAAAATATTTGGTGGTTGAATTCAGTGACCAGATATGCAAATCCTCTTCAAATTTCCAGTCAATTCGATGAAAATTGAGGATTTTAGAAATTTAGCAAAGTTGGTGACCTTTGGCCTATGTTGACCTTTTGACTCCAAAAACAATAGGCTTCTTGCTTATGACCAACTCTACCATTTGGTGACGTTTCGTGAAGATCGGTTGAAAATTGTGAACTGCAGGCCGGTGACAAACAAACAGACAGACAGAACCACAAACGCAACCGACCAATATACTTGAAAAATCTTCGATTTTGCAAGTAATAAACAGCCCCGTGAGGGAATGATGGTTTTTCCTCACGGTTTCTGAAAAGATTTTTGAAATAAATTACCTGAATTTTATAGGGTGCAAGGAGCACAACTTCATGAGACCTTACTGTTCTGATGTATTGTACCAAATTTGGTCCATAATCAGTCATGTAGTTTTGTAAGGAAAATATGTTTTAGTCAATTTAGTGTGAGGGGAGGGATCCCGTGGCCCCCTTTCCAGGGAAGATACGGCCATGGGTAGCACAACTTAAGGTTAGGGCAGGGTCACGATGCCCCTGGCTACTTATAGTGGCTTCCACTGCATCCAGTTGTCGATTTCTGAGATTTTTGAATGAAATACCAATATTTAGGGCAAAACCCCCCTTTTGCCACCTTTAAATGGGCGAATCCAGATGGGGAGCACAACCCCATGAGACCTTGCTGTCCTGATAAATCGTACCAAATTTGGTCCATATTGGTCAGGTAGTTTGAGATGTTTTAGTCAAATGTTAATGGACACACATATGGATAGACACCGGGACACACTCTGAGGTTATTTTGGAGAAATACTCAAACATAATTTAATTATCCATGGGTAGTTGCAACAAATGTTGGAAGTTTCGCACCGATCGGTCAATTGGTTTGCAAGATGAGACGGATATTAAAAGGAATAGAAGTGGAAAAAGTGCAAAACGGCATGCAGGGGTGGGGGGGGGGGGGGGGGGGTACAATAATAATAAGCGTTACGCCTAGGTCCCCCTTCGGTGAAGTGATGCGAGTTGACAAAGTGGAAGACGCAAGGCGGCCATCTTGGATTTTGACGTGGCGACCCAATTTTCAATAGCGTTCTCCCTTATGCGTTGATACGCCCACACACCAGATTAGAAGTTAGTAGTTCGTTTATTTTTCAGGATATTTCGCTCACAAGGTTCAGACATACATGTCGGCGGCCATCTTGGATTTTGACGTGGCGACCCAATTTTCAATAGGGTTCTTCCTTATGCCTAGATACACCCACACACCAGATTAGACGTTGGTACTTCGCTTATTTTTCAAGATATTCCGCTCAAGGGTCAGACATACATGGCGGCGGCCATATTGGATTTTGACGTGGCGACCCAATTTTCAATAGCGTTCTTCCTTATGCCCAGGTACACCCACACACCAGATTTGAAGTTGGTACTTCGCTTATTTTTCAAGATATTCCACTCACAAGGTTCAGCCATACATGGCATCAGACATACATGGCGGCGGCCATCTTGGATTTTGACGTGGGTTGCACCCACACCAAATTAGAATTCGGTCCTTCGCTTACGCACGCACCCATGCATGGACGGACGGACGGACAAACCATAGTCCCCCTTTCGCTCCGCGTTGCGACGGGGGACAATAATCTGAACAGAAAAAATAGGGTACCAGCCTGTAATGGCTTGGCCTCCTGATAATAAAAACCCAGAGCAGGTGGAACAAAGTTCTCTATTTAAGCTCCCAATCCATAACATTACAATTCTCTTCATTACACCTGTTCCCTTCCACTCTTTTAATTGCATCGCTCAACTCAACATAGCATTTTTGTTTGTACCCAAATGGCAAGGCCTGTGGAAAACCTACCTGTACAAGGGCACAAATAAATAAAACACCCCCTATTTTGTACTATTTTGTTTTGGAACTTCCGCTTCCAGTTCCTCTGGCGAGGAAGCGTCCTTCGAGCTCTCCACGTCATCAAAGTTAAGGATTTTCCCATTCGGGTCTTTGTCAAATTTCCACTGGTTATTTTATTGTGTATGTGTTACTGTGTGTTTCTAGTTAGTTTTGGTTTGTAAATGTAACAAACATGTGTAATTAGTCGTTTTGTGTTCGAACCGAGTGCGTGGCCTGGTCCCTCGAGGCTCCCCCTCCCCCCTTCCTGTCGGTATTTTGTAAATTTAAGTTCTTTCCTTCGCTGTATTGCTTTTTTCTTTGATTTTCTTTTCTCTCCCTACCTCCCCTGAACATCTTACCCTTTGTCTAACACTTTAAATACAAATATATATATATTTAAATTATTTATTTCCTTCTCTCCTCACGGTCCCCGCCCACGACCACGTGCTTGTTGTCTCGCCCCGCCCCCTTTATCTCCTTTTCTTCCACCTCTCCAGCCGATACTCGCCTTTCCAATTCTTGTTTCCACCATACTCATTAAACCCTTTCTCCTTCTTTCTCAGATCCACGCCCTCACTTCATGGACTTTTCCCAGATTGTTTTTCACGGTTAAAAAATTTTAGAAATATATATATATATTTAAACTTTCCCCTGCAGTGTTTTATTCAGTGGTATATTACAACACACTGTTCTTCTTCTTCTTCTTCTTCTTCCTATTTAAAAGGCTTTTTTCAATTTCCGCATCAAATCATTCCATTTCAAAAAAAATTTTCAATCTCTTACAGTCCTTCCTTTCTACATTCTCTAACTCACCTTCATTTCACCTCTCCTCTGTCGTTTTGAAATGGATCTCTGACTTGAAAATCACAATAAACCCAGTTTGTAATAAATGCTTGTTTGTCATTAATCATCCACTTTCTAAACTCCACCCTCACCCCTCCATACCAAATCTCCCCCCTTGCCCCTCCCTTCCTAAACTCCCCCTCACTTTCAATTCTCCATCGCCCCTCTCCTCCTAAACTTCCCACTCACCTCTCCCCTCCTAATCTCCCTCCCCTTCAAAACTCCCCCCTCACCCTTCAAAACTCCTCCCCCACTAGGGCTGAAAATTGAGCATGAAAATGAGGGTGAAGTGGCAACTAGCTTCCTACCAGATAATTTTGATATTTTTATAAAGTATGGGCCCTGACTACTTCACACACCAAAAATACCCAGAATCCCCTTGGGGGAACATGTTCAAGTGACGTCATCAAGATGGCCTCCATTTTTATTAAGTTTTTGTATTTTATTTTTACATTGAGGGTACCTGTGTCCTGATCTGTAATAAAATGATACTAGCATCTGATTTAAATATTCTATTTAATAATATTAATATTTAATAATATTTAAAAAACAATATTATTAATTATCTATATATATAAAACACAGTTTGTGTGTGTGTGTGTGTGTGTGTGTGTGTGTGTGTGTGTGTGTGTGTGTGTGTGTGTAATGTTACCGATAGACTCCTAAACGGAGAGGCTCACGTGCTTGATATTTGGCATAGACATGGCCATTGAGCCTGGGAAGAACATGGCCGACCTAAAAAAAATTATTTCATAATATTTTTTTACCATATTTTTACCTCAGCACATTTCAGCAAGCAATATTATACACAGAATCTGAGCTGGTGGCAGAGCAGCGCGCTGATTCGCTCAGAGCGATCACGTGATGTTCCAACCTTGCCGCCATAAAGTCACAGTTACGCGTTCGCATGTAATTCAGAGCGAAAAGCGATTGCGTTTTTTCACATTTCAGCGAGGAACATTGCCATTCACACCACATAGGTTTTTTTTCTTTCATCTTTGGATCCATATTTTTTGCCATAACATAGCGCATTATGGCTCGCTCGAGCTCAAGTTAAGCCAATCACCTGGGAGCATGAGGCCACGTTGGCCACGCCCACGACACGACGCAGAGTTGCAATCTTGACGAAGACTGACTGTGATAAAGGCAATGGCACCGAAGAAAAGAAATTTGTCGCGTTCAACCTCCCGAGCAAGGAAAATCGCTGATTGGAGACTCCATGAAACCGATGAAGATAATTTTCACCATCGACAAGCCAATCAAGAACGTGTCTCTAGATTCAGACAGCAAGAGACAGAAGATGAGAGAACGGCACGTCTAAACGCCAATCAACAACGTCTGGCGGACAGCGAGAGACAGAAGATGACACAAACTGTATTTCAAACAAACTGTATTTCCCATCTACATGGCCATGTATTCCTATTAACGTTATGTAAACTACATAAATTGTGTGGATTACATCATTTGTGGATGTGATCAATTGCCAGTAACCATCTATATCCCTCCCCTTCCCTCCTCCCACCCCCTCCCCTTCCCCTCCCTCACCCCTCTTCTCTCCTCCCCTCCCCCCCATTCCCCTCCTCCCTCCCCCTCCCTTTCCCCCATACCCCTTCCCTTTCCCCCATACTGCTCCCCCTCCTCCTCCCCTTCCCCCTCCCCCCTCTTCTCCCCTCCCCCTGTTCCATTCCCCTCCCCTCCTCCCCCCTACCCCTCCCTTTCCCCCCTACCCCTTCCCTTTCCCCCCTCCCCCTCCCCCCGTTCCCCTCCCACCTCCCCTTCCCCCTCCTCTCCCCTCCCCCCATTCCCCTGCTCCCTCCCCCTCCCTTCCCCCCCTTCCCCCATACCACTCCCCCTCCTCCTCCCACCTCCTCTCCCCCTCCCCCTGTTCCATTCCCCTCCCCTCCTCCCCCTCCCTTTCCCCCCTACCCCTCCCCCTCCCCACCTCCTCCCCCCGTTCCGTTCCCCTCCCACCTCCCCTTCCCCCTCCTCTCCCTCCCCCCTCATTCCCCTCCCCTTCCCTTTCCCCCCTACCCCTCCCTTTCCCCCACACCCCTTCCCCTTCCCCCTCCACCCTTCCCTTCCCCCCTCCCCCACCCTTCCCCCCTCCCCTCCTTCCCCCCTCCCTCTCCCCTCCCCCCTTTCCTCCCCTCCCCCCCCTTCCCCCCCTCCCCCCCCTTCCCCTCCCCCACCCAGCAATGCCGGGTACTTCTGCTAGTATTTAATAATAGGTAAAATAATATTTAAATAATAAATTAATTTAAATGCATTTAAATTAATTTAATTTAAATATTTAAATAATATTTAAATTAAACGCAGCTGATGCATTAAGATCAATTTCTTGGGTATTAGGGTATTCAGTTGTTGGTTGTAATTTTTCTATGTCTGCGAATAATACTAACTGCACGGTGAAGTATTTGGGAATCTTTTTTGTAATCAGAACCATTGTTGTAAGCACACTCTCACGAACTTCTGCTGGCTTCATATTCGCTGCTGTAAGTTTTATTCCTTTCTTTTTATTCTCTGGTTCTCGACAAATGAAAGTGTTCATCCCAGGAAAAGGCTGATGTTTTTTCTCTTGACAGTAAAACTACTATATATACACAAAGAATTAAGTTAAGCACCCCCCCCCGTTTTTTTACAACCTCGCACATTACAAGTTTGTTGTCGTCAAAACAGTGTAATATACCCATGATATTGCTATATTTTCTGGAGAAGTGATATTATGGTCACATAAAAACATAACAATCATGCCGTTTTCAATATTTTATTCTGAATAATTTAAGGTGGAATTTTTTGGGAATTTTAGGCATATTTTCACCTCAATTTAAGTATGGAGCTATAGGTCCATCACGGACAGTGTGGATGACGTTTATGTTTTCTAACGTACAGTCATTGTTCTGAGAAGACCTCTAGCGATCTTTGCGTCAATAACGTGTGTAGGACCCACGTGATCGGATCACTGACTCAACCCTACGTCTCATAGACCCTGTAAGCCGTCGTATGCGTTGCTGTGGCAGGTTGTTCCATTCCCGATGTAATGCACGTTCCAATTCATCCAGATTGGCTATTGGAGGGACCATCTTCGCAATTTGTCGTCCCAACATGTCCCAAACGTGCTCGAGGGGGTTCAGGTTCAGGACAGGATTAGGGGGTGCTTAACTTAATTCTTTGTGTAGGGGTGCTTAACTTAATTCTTTGTGTATAAACGGTTAGGTACCACGTCAGCACCTGCACACAATGCCAAACTTTACAATTTTGGCAGCCATTTTGATGACGTCATTTAAGCATGTTCCCCCAGAGGTATTCTGGGTATTTTTGGTTTGTGAACTTGTCAAGGCCCCTACTTTATAAAAAAAATACCAAAAGTAGCTGGTAGGAAGCTAGTTGCCAGTTCCACCATTTTTAAGGCACTTTTTGACAATAATCTGCAGCCCTACACCCCTCCCCTTCTAATCTCCCCCCCCCAACCCCCCCCCCCCCCCGCAACCATCTTTCTCCAATTCTCCCCCCCCCCCCTCCTCCTCAAAGCTGCCTCCTCCCCACTTCCTCTCCCTTCCATCTCATACCTTAACCTTCTACTTTGCTCTGCCCCCCCCCTCCTCAAACAACTCCTCACTGTGCCTCATCCCATTACCATCAAACCTTTTGTCCTCCTCATCCTTCCCTTTCTCCTAACTCTTCTACAATCTCTGACACACAATCAACAGCTCAACCCTACCTCCACCTCTCACCCCTCATCTTACCCTACCCCTCCCCTGTCCTGTACCCGATGCTCCCCCTCCC
Source organism: Myxine glutinosa (assembly GCF_964187855.1). NCBI lineage: Eukaryota > Metazoa > Chordata > Myxini > Myxiniformes > Myxinidae > Myxine > Myxine glutinosa. Next base: position 206,347,567 of record NC_136261.1, on the reverse strand, counting down.
TCTTCCTTAACGGTATGGACCTCAAACATCCGGGGCCTTCGCTCAAACCCGATTGATCTCTCCATACAGGTTGCTTCTGACAAACCAGATGTAATCTGCTTAACAGAAACTTTCCTCCTTCAAGATGTATCTGATTCCTTAATATCTCTCCCTGGTTACATAGACCTGAGCCTCATCCTGGGGTGGGGTTGCTGTCTTTATCAAAAACTCTCTTCCTCACTCGCCCTGCACTGCCCTCTCTCCACCCCACCCCCAGGAGTACCTCTGGCTACGGCTTCCTCTCCGCTCCCACCTTTTGTTCATATGTGTTCTTTACCGTCCTCCAAACAGTGATAACTCCATTTACATCTCCCTGTCTGACAACAAGGACCAACTTCTATCCACTCATCCTAACTCTCTCTTCCTCATATGTGGCGACTTCAACTGTCATCATGCCAGCTGGTTGGGTGTGGGTACCTCTCTCACCAGCCATGGCACCTCAGCAAAGGACTTCTGTGACTCACTGGGACTGACTCAATCTGTCAATTTCCCGACCTGGATTTCAGTCATTGGAGCATCTTCTCTTCTAGACTTGGTTATGACAAACTTCCCTGCATATGTCTGCTGCTCTTCTTCTGCTCCAATCGGCTCATCTGATCATTTGCTTGTTAAAGTGGACATCTCTCTGGCTATTCTCAGAGAGCCTCCACAGCGTCGACGAGTCTGGCATTTCACTCAGGCCAACTGGCATGGTCTTCAAGCAGCCATCAATCATCTGGACTGGTCTCCTTTCTCTACTGCCTCTGAAATCAACTCTTCCTGGGAATTCTTCCAAAGTAAACTGCTCTCTCTCTCTCTTTCTCATGCACAGATTTATCCCATCTCGTCTTCAGTCATCATATCCTTCCTCCCGTCCATGGTACACATAATCTTGTGGTGAGGCAGTTGCCATGAAACAACTTGCCTTTGCCTCTTGGAAGGCTAATCCAACTGTAGGCAATCTACTCTCAAAACTGAACTCTCAAACCTGTCTCCCTCCTCCAAATCCTGGTGGCGTCTGGTCAAATCTGTTTCTGGTGTTTGTTCCCCTTCCATCTCCTCCCTTACCTCAAACGGCTACCCAGCTGACACTGCACATGAAAAAGCCGAATGCCTCAACTCTGTATTTGCCTCAAAATATTGTGTACGGAACCCATCCGTCTGTACCCATCTTATCTAGTCGAACCCAGCTGCTCCTGGACTCTGTGTCCTTCTATCCTGACAAAGTGGAGAGGTTTTTGTCAAACCTTGACTGATTCTACAAATGGACCAGACGTCATCAGCCCACGGGTCCTAAAATCCTGCTCTGCCACTCTTTCACACCCTCTCTCTATTCTCTTCGCCCTCTTTTGCTCAAGGTCATCTGCGATCTGCTTGGAAATCAGCCAACATTACCGCTTTACACAAAAATTATGCAAAAACAGATCCTTGCAACTACAGACCAATCAGCCTGCTCCCAATAATCAGCAAGGTCATGGAATCAATCATCGCATCCGACATCAAATCCTTCCTCTTCTCCAATGCCTTGATCTCGGATCAATTTGGTTTCAGACCAGGTCACTATTCTGGACATGCTGCTTCTGCTGTCTCAACAATGAATGGAGGTCCTCAATGCCAAACAGGAAATCAGAGCTGTCTCCCTTGACATATCTCGGCCTTCGATACGGTCTAGCACCCCACCCTGCTCACCAAACTCTCCTCTTATGGTGTCCATGGAAATCTCCACGCAAGGCTTGCGGATTTCCTCACCGGTCGCAGTCAACGTGTGGCCCTGAATGGAATTCTCTCATCTCCCCTTCCCGTTCAGGCTGGCGTTCCTCAAGGGAGTGTTCTGGGCCTTGTGCTTTTTCTGGTCTTCATTAATGATCTCTCCCTGGTCCTCAATTGTCATGATTGTCATGGGGCCCGCAAGGCTAACCCCTGCTCTGGCGGGGAAAATGGCCTTAAAACGATCATTCATTCATTAATGATCTCTCCGACTCTCTACAAAATCATCTCTATGTCTTTGCTGATGACTGCACTCTCTGCCGCTCCATATCTCAACCCTCAGATCGGCAGGCAGCAGCTTCTTCACTCTACATACCTGGACAATATCTCAAACTGGTCAAACAAGTGGAACATGTCTTTCAATCCTGACAAATCTCACACTCTTACTATGTCTCTCCGAAAAGACCGTGTGGACAACCCTCCCATCTACTTTCTGAACAATCCTCTTGAATAAGTTCTGTCACCCTGCTTGTCGTTAAAGGCGGCAAAAAGGGTTGGCGTCAGGAAGGGCATCTGGCCGTAAAACATTGCTTCAAAAAGGGGACCGAAAAACAACAACAACCACAGTTCCCGAAAAAGGCCAACCCCCGCTTGTGGGGAAAAATGGCCTCTAAAGGTGTTTTTTTTTTTTTTTTTACTCAAGCTTTTGGGTCTCACTGTCTGCCATGATCTTTCCTGGGAAAACCACATTTCAAAGCTGGCCTCCAAAGCCAGTCACCGACTGGGCATCCTCCGTCATGCAAAGTCCTTTGTGGGCACTTCTGAGCTCCTCGCCACATAAAGTTTTCATCTGCAGCTCAATGGAATACTGCTCTCCCGTCTGGGCTGATGCTCCTGCCTCACACCCAGCTCGGCTTCACGCAGTTGAAACCAAAGCATTCAGAACCATTGGAATCTCCCGTGATGAAGCCGATTCTAAGGGCCTTTCTCTCTCTCAATTTTTTTTTTTTTTTTGTTGTATACTGAATCGAGGCTCGTGAAAGAGCTGACATTTACTTCACAAACAAATCAACCAGCCAAACAAAATATATAAAAAGAGGGAGCGGAAGACAAGAGAAGGGGAAGCACACAAACACTTGAGGGCACACAACATTTAAGAGCAGGGAGATGTGTGGGAGGGAGAGGGCTTGGGGGGAGGGGGGTGGCAGAAGTATCAAACACAAGGACACCAAGGACTTCCAGGACAGAAGTTGGTATTTCAAAAAAGTGGAATTTGGGTGAAATTAGCGGGTAATAGAAAAGATCAATGTTTTGGATGGGGGAAGATAAGAGATGGTGGTGAACAGCTGTTTTAAAGACCTGGAGGGTGGAGTGGGATTGAAGAGAGTGAGGGAGTTTGTTCCAGAGGCGGGAGAAAAGAGGAATGAAGGAGTGAAGGTGAGCAGAGAGTCTTGATTTTGGCAGTTTAACCATAAGAGGGTTGCAGGCAGATCTTGTGCGACCTGTAGGAATATTTGCTGGACAGAGCCCAGAGAGAGCTGGGGGGGGGGCAAGGCCAGAGAGGAGTCGGTAGAAAACGGAAAGACCACCAACCTGCCTGCGGTGAGTGAGTGAGTGAGAGGCCCTTGGAGTTAGCTTCATCGCGGGAGATTCCAATGATTCTGAATGCTTTGGTTTCAACAGCGTGAAGACGAGCTAGGTGTGAGGCAGGTGCACCAGCCCAGAGGGGAGAGCAGTATTCCATTGAGCTGCGGATGAAAGCCTTGTATGTGGTGAGGAGCTCAGGTGTGCCAAGGAAGGACTTCGCACGATGGAGGATACCCAGTCGGCGACTGGCTTTGGAGGCCAGATTTGAAATGTGGTTTTCCCAGGAAAGATCATGGCAGATAGTGAGACCCAAAAGCTTGAGTGATAGAACTTCTTGGAGAGGATTATTCAGAAAGTGGATGGGAGGGTTGTCCAGTCGGTCTTTTCGGAGAGACATCGTAAGAGTGTGAGATTTGTCAGGATTGAAAGACATGTTCCACTTGTATGCCCAGTCTGTGATTTTGTCCAGGTCTGCAGAGAGTGAGGAGGCTGCAGACTGCTGATCTGAGGGATGAAGAATGGAGCGACAGAGTAGAGTCATCAGCAAAGAGATAGAGAGGATTTTCAAGAGAGTCAGAGAGATCATTGATGAAGACCAGAAAAAGCACAGGGCCCAGAACACTGCCTTGGGAAACTCCAGCCTGAACAGGAAGAGGAGATGAGAGAAACCCATTCAGGGCCACACGTTGACTACGACTAGAGAGGACGTCCGCCAGCCATGCGTGGAGATTTCCATGGATACCAAAAGAGGAGAATTTGGTGAACAGAGCGGGGTGCCAGACCGTATTGAAGGCACGTGATATGTCAAGGGAGACAGCTCTAATTTCCTGTTTGGCATTGAGCACCTCCATCCATTGTTGAGAAAGCAGAAGCAGCATGTCCAGGGTAGAGTGACCAGGTCTGAAACCAAATTGATGATCAGAGATCAAGCCATTGGAGAAGAGGAAAGATTTCATATCTGAAGCAATGATGGATTCCATGACTTTGCTGATAATTGGGAGAAGGCTGATTGGTCTGTAGTTGCTGGGATCTGTTTTTGCACCTTTTTTGTGCAAAGCGGTGATGTTGGCAGATTTCCAAGCAGATGGCAGATGAGCTTGAGCAAAAGAGAGGGTGAAGAGAACAGAAAGAGGGAGTGAAAGAGCGGAAGAACAGGATTTTAGGATCCGTGGGCTGATGCCGTCAGGTCCAGTTGCAGAATCAGAGTCGAGGGTTGACAGAAACTTTTCCACCTTGTCAGGAGGAAAGGACACAGAGTCCAGGAGCAGCTGGGTACGACTGGGTACGGTGGGTACAGAGAGGGATGGGAGGCAGGTAGGTGGTCTGTCTTCTACAGACTCCTCTCCGGCCTTGCTCCCCCTGCTCTGTCTGTGCTCTGTCCCCCAAATATTCCTGCAGGACACACAAGATCTGCCAGCAACCCTCTTGTGGTGAAACTGCCAAAATCTAGGCTCTGCTCACCTTCACTCTTTCATTCCCCTTTTCTCCCACCTCTGGAACAAACTCCCCCACTCCCTTCAATCCCACTCCTCCCTCCAGGTCTTTAAAACAGCTGTTCACCACCATCTCTTGTCTTCCCCCATCCAAAACCTTGATCTTTTCTACCCCCGTTAAAACACCCCAAATCTGCCTCTTTCAATCCCCAACTTCTTTCCTAAAATTCCTGGTTGTGAAATTCCTAGTAGTATTCATTTGCTTTATACCGTGTACCCTTCCCTCCTTCCCAACCCTTCCACAGATCTACCGAAGTCCTTGTTCTCTACTGTTGTTGTGCTTGTGTGCTTCCCTCTCTCCCCCTCTTGTCTTCCGCTCCCTTCATTGTATGTTTTATGTGTCTGTGCATGTTTTCATGTTCAATGTTAGCTCTTATTTGAGCCTCGATTCTGTATACAAAAAAAAAACAAAGAAAAAAAACAAAAACCACCAGTGCGAGCGGGAACAGATGTGAAAAGAACATCTTGTGCCTGGGTGCTTCATAGCTGGTGCCGCTTTGCAAATCTGCCTGGCACATACTTTTCTACATCAATTTCACAAACAAAGTAATCTGGCAGCACATGCCTGTCACACCCACCCTCCCATCACCCACGGGTTAAACACAGCTAAATAATGTTCAAGGATGCAAAGGTGAAAAATATTTTTCCTAGCCATGATAAGGTCGTTTGAAAATTGTGTGCCCAAAAAATAAAAAAGTGTAAAATGTGTGTGAAAAAGCAAAACGAAACAATCAAAAAAATAGCTGAATCAGAAATATCACAATCAATTCTATATTTAAAGGATTGTCTTTTATTAAAAATGCACAACTCTACATTTAGTGGAAATCATTCAACGGAAGGTTTTAACTCTACCTTTGCGTTCCAACTCCCAATTTTCTTCAACCCAATGTCTGGTGTTGAGACATCACACGCTTCCAGCTTTTGAGGCAACAATATCTGGCATTAAAGTGTTCCTGCATGATTGATGCCAAAATTGCATGACAGACCTCAAAAGTGCTTTCTGCAAAATTCAAAGCTGCATCCAGATACCACAACCCTATTCTTTTAACCTATATTCCAGTCACTCACTCGGTCACGTATCATCTTGCTGTCCATTGCGCATCGCGTAACGTTTCCTTTCACATTGTCCCGTAATACCTGCGAGGACCGAGTGGTTCAGGCCATTGCTTTCTGATCGCTGCAGTACTGTCCAGTTGGTTTGCACAGCTTGGTGCCGGGCTTCTGGCAGTCGGTCCGTCTGCACTGCTCGCTCGGTCAAGCATGAGGATTTCACTGAGCAATGTGTTGGCACTTGCTCTCCAATTTCCGTCGAGCATTCTGACCGATCACTCAAATGCGGCGCACATGCATCTTTGTGGTTTCTTTGATGCCTTTGGTTCTGTATCCATGCCCCACTTCCACATAGGATGCAGAACAAAATGGGATTGTTCACAGCAAGGTCAGTTGAGCTGTTTGTGGTCACTTCATCTTTATGCCTCCGCACCCCTTGCTGTCCAGTTGCTCTCTTCCCTACTTGTTGCCGTCCATCATCCTCCTCTCTAAACACGACATGATTTCTTCTAACCCGGAGGTCTTTAATCATGTTTGTGCTGCAGGATTTAGACCTTGGGCCCCGATTTCGCAAGTAAAAGGGCACGCGTTTTTGCCGCTTTCCAGTGTTGGAAGGGTCTTCCCTGTCTTTCCCTTTTGCTGAAAGGAAAAGGTGGAAACAAATAAGACAACATGAAGATATTTTAGAACACGGTACATGGTTTGGTCATCTATAGTCCTAAGGATGGTATTTTCCTCCAAAATGTATTTTTGATGAAAGATGTCAGTTTTGCCAAATGGGTCTTTGTCCAAATGCACATGATGCAAAATCATTCTTCGCTCCTACACTTGCATTGTTGAAAAAAAGGTAAGGTGTATGTAGAATGTGGAACTCTAACATCTATCTATGTGTGTGATTCCCAATCTGGAGACTGATAATAAGTTATGAAAAGGAAGCAAAATGTAACAGTTTGTCCCACCACGTTAGATGTGCGTCGATGTCCTGTTTTCACATCGATTGGTAACACCAGAAAGCAGCTCACATGACGCTCAACAACCATTCAAGTATCATCGTTCACACGCTCATCTTTATACATGACCATTTCTCTCATATTTCCCTTCGTAACTTCAGCCAAAACAAATTTTCATATTGATCATTTCTGAAAGCATCAAAACATTGGAGATTCCGAGGATAAATGCAACTTGTGAATATAGATGGTATAACAGTTCACCAGATTGAAAGTGAGGTCAGTTGATAAATTTAAAGGCCATTTAAAAGGGATGACAGATGCACATCAGCATTAAAAATCCTGATTAAATCTACTTGTGTGAGGGAGAGAAAGCGAGAGAGAGAGTAAGCTAAAGCCAGAGAGAGAGAGAGAGAGAGAGAGAGAGAGCGCATGAGCTCAAATCAGAGAGAGAATGAGCTAAAGTCAGAGAGAGAGCGAGAGCCAGAAAGATAGTGAGCTAAAGCCAGTGAGAGAGAGTGAGCGAGTGAAAGCCAGAGTGAGGGAACGAGCTAAAGCGAGAGAGAGCAAGTTAACTAAAGCCAGGCAGAGAGATTGAGCTTTAAAAAAAAAAAAAACCAGGGAGAGTGAGAGAGACCGAGCTAAAGCCAGAGCGAGCAAACGAGCTAAAGCCAGAGCGAACGAACAAGCGAAAGCCAGAGCGAGCGAACAAGCTAAAGCCAGAGCGAGCGAACAAGCTAAAGCCAGAGCGAGCGAACAAGCTAAAGCCAGAGCGAGCGAACAAGCTAAAGCCAGAGCGAGCGAACAAGCTAAAGCCAGAGAGATAGACCGAGCTAAAGCCAGAGCGAGCAAACGAGCTAAAGCCAGAGTGAGCAAACGAGCTAAAGCCAGAGCGAGCAAACGAGCTAAAGCCAGAGCGAGTGAGCTAAAGCTAGAGGGAGCACGCTAAAGCCAGAGCGAGCGAGCTAAAGCCAGAGCGAGTGAGCTAAAGCGAGAGCGAGTGAGCTAAAGCGAGAGCGAGCAAACGAGCTAAAGCCAGAGCGAGCAAACGAGCTAAAGCCAGAGCGAGCAAACGAGCTAAAGCCAGAGCGAGTGAGCTAAAGCCAGAGCGAGCAAACGAGCTAAAGCCAGAGCGAGTGAGCTAAAGCCAGAGCGAGTGAGCTAAAGCCAGAGCGAGTGAGCTAAAGCTAGAGGGAGCGCGCTAAAGCCAGAGCGAGCGAGCTAAAGCCAGAGCGAGCGTGCTAAAGCCAGAGCGAGCACGCTAAAGCCAGAGCGAGCGGACGAGCTAGAGGGAGAGAGAGAGAGGGAGAGAGAGAGAGAGCTAAAGCCAAAGTGAGAGAGACTGAGCTAAATCCAGAGCGAGAGAGAGGGACTGAGGTAAAGCCAGAGCGAGCAAATGAGCTAAAGCCAAGGTGAGAGAGACCGAGCTAAAGTCAGAACAAGCAAAGAGCTAAAGCCAGAGCGAGTGAACGTGCTAAAACCAGAGCGAGTGAACGTGCTAAAGCCAGAGAGAGAGAGAGAGAGAAAGAGAGAGACCGAGCTAAAGCCAGAGAGAGCAAACAAGCTAAAGCCAGAGCAAGCGAACGAGCTAAAGCCAGACAGAACGAGCTAAAGCGGGACAGAACGAGCTAAAGCCGGACAGAACGAGCTAAAGCCGGACAGAGCGAGCGAATGAGCTAAAGCCAGACAAAGCAAGCGAATGAGCTAAAGCCAGACAAAGCAAGCGAACGAGCTAAAGCCAGAGAGAGAGAGCGACCGAGCTAAAGCCAGAGCGAGCGAACGAGCTAAAGCCAGAGCGAGCGAACGAGCTAAAGCTAGAGCGAGCGAACGATCTAAAGCCAGAGAGAGCAAATGAGCTAAAGCCAGAGAGGGAGTGAGCAAGCGAGGGCGAGCGATCTATAGCCAGAGAGTTTGAGAGCGAGACAAAGACAGCGAGAGCAAGCTAAAGCCCGAAAGCACGCTCCTGCAGAGAAAAAAATAATATAATAGCAAAAGCACGTGGTGCTCCAATGGTGTTCCACTGGACATCATACTGACATCTTATGCAGAACCAAGTACGACAAAAATGCTGCACACAAATTAAGGTTTCTTCTGGCGTTGTGTTTGTACAAATAATTCATAAGTGCTGGACAAAACCAAACCCATAGTCAAAGATAAACCTCCTAGTGACTTCCCTCCACCAATCTCACCTTCCAACTTTCTTGTGTCGTCACCTGTTGCTTGAAGCAACCGTTGCAAAATAGTACCACAGTCTCCAACAGTAGGTTCATCTCCCATTGCTTGGTTGCCCACCGTTTTCTGAGGTTCAGGTTCCAAAGTTCGCAGACGCTTCCGAGGCTGACCAATGATCCGTTTTAACTCTTCAGGTTCTGCTAACGTTGCCCCATCTGTTCGATCACTGGGTTCAGATTTGATCAGGACAGAGCTTGGCCTTTTCTTGGTCTCCGGCTGACATTCCGTGGCTGATGAGCATGTTGAAAGTAAGAGTCGAGTAAGCAACGCTGGAGCAGCACGTTCAGATAGCATCGAATGCTTAGTTGGCAATGATGGGCATTCAACTTTAGGTTTAATGCCGTGCCAATTTGCTGCCGGTACTTCTCCAGAGTACGCATTGTCAATTGGTTCCTCTTTAAGCTTTGGAACTTTAATGCAAGATATAGCCGATGTTAAATTTGTGCCTGGTCGATGGTCAGATAATACCTGGGAGGTTTCGGAGAGACCAGCGTGCAGGTCTACTCGATTTGCTATTTGGAGTAGGTGGGAGCAAGCAGAGGCAGATATGCTTTCAGAATCTGTTTGACAGGCTGGTCCCTCAACTCGAGGGAAATGTGAAGAACGGTTCGCTGGTGATTCACATGTGCTAGTTAAACTTGAACACAAGGGGCCTGAGGAGTTACCACTTTGTGCAAATATCTGTAAAAGCTTGCTGGCACTGAAGGCTGATGCTGTGACTGAGGAGCTAACACAAGGCATAACAATGGAGTTTGATGTCTGAGTCCAGCTCAGTTCCAAACTATCAGTAGAGCAAGAATTGGAGGTCGAGCCAAGCAATGAGGTTTGGGGAGATTTTGATGAAACACTAAAAGGGGGATTAAAGAATCGTGAAGAAGGGGGATCAGAAGAGGCAGAGATAGGTGAAGACACAGAAGCAGATATCAGCATGGTTAAAGGGAGGGAGGTGAAAGGGGTGTCAGAGGCCAAAGAAGAGGAAACGGTTGAAAAAGGAGAGGTACGGGTAGGGGAAAAGGTGGCGGTGGTGGCAAGTGTAGAAGGATGGGGAGAAGAGATACCAGACGCAAAGGCAGTAGATGAGGTGGGGGATGAGAGGGCAGATAATGAAGTGGATACAGATGTGGAGGTGGCAGGGGATGACGGGGAGATGTAAAAACATGGGGCAGTGGAGGTTTTGGCAGAGGACGTCGGGACAGTGGTGGCTCGGGCAGAGAATGATGGGGTGGTAGAGGCCAGCGGCAAAGATGATGGGGAGACGGGCACCAGCGGCAAAGCTGACAGGGAGGCGGGCGTCAGCGGGAAACATGACGGGGAGGAGGCCGCCAGCGGCAAAGATGATGGCGAGGCGGGCACCAGTGGCAAAGGCGACGGGGAGGCAGACGTCAGTGGCAAAGGGGATGGGGAGGACTGCGCCAGTGACAAAGGGGACGGGGAGGAGGGCGCCAGCGGTAAAGGCGATGGGGAGGCGGACGCCAGCGGCAAAGGCAATGGGGAGGCAGATGCCAGCAGCAAAGGTGACGGGGAAGCGGACGCCAGCGGCAAAGGCGACGGGGAGGCGGGTGCCAGCAGAAAAAGTGACGGGGATGTAGAGGCCAGCGGCGAAGGAGATGGGGAAGTGGGCGCTTGCAGCAAATGTGATGGGGAGGCCCTGGTCAATGGCAACGACGAGCAGCCGGTGGCCACCGAGGAGCCCCTGGTTGAAGACGAGCCACCGGCGGCCATCAAGCAGGTTTGGGGTGAGGTCAAGTCGGTGGCCACCAAGCAGGCCTGGGGTGAAGGCGAGCTGGCGGCAACCACCATACAGGCCCGGGGTGAAGACGAGCTAGGAGCGATCACCGAGCATGCCCGTAGTGAAGACGAGCCGGCAGCGGCCACCGAGCAGCCCCGGGGTGAAGAAGAGCCCTTGGCGGCCACTGAGCAGGCCCAGGGTGAAGATGAGCCGGTGACAGCCACCGAGTAGGCCCGGGGTGAGGATGAGCTGGTGGCAGCCATCAAGCAGCCCTGGAGTGAAGAACAGCCGGCGGCGGCCACCGAGCAGCCCTGGGATGAAGAAGAGCCGGTGGCGGCCACCGAGCAGGCCCAGGGTGAAGATGAGCCGGTGGCAGCCACCAAGCAGCCCTGGGGTGAAGAAGAGCCGGTGGTGGCCACCGAGCAGGCCTGGGGTGAAGATGAGCTGGTGGCAGCCACCAAGTAGGCCCGGGGCGAAAATGAGCTGGTGGTAGCCACCGAGTAAGCCCGGGGCGAAAATGAGCTGGTGGCAGCCACAGAGTAGGCCCGGGGCGAAAATGAGCTGGTGGCAGCCACCGAGTAGGTCCGGGGTGAAAATGAACTGGTGGCAGCCACCGAGTTGGCCCGGGGTGAAGACGAGTCGACGGCGACCATTGAGCAGACCTGGGGTGAGGAAGTGTCGGCAACGGTGGCAGAAGCACTGGTTGAAGATATGCGAGTGGTGGTGGTAGTGCAGGATGCGGTAATAGTGGCACTGGTTGAAGGCAAGCGGGCAGCGGCCATGGCAGAGACCCGCACTGTAGACGAGAGGGCCACAGAGGCTACTTGTGACGATGAGCAGGTGGTTGCGGGGGCAGAAAATGCAGTCGTAGTGGAGATACAAGAAGATGAAACAGTGACAGTGAGTGTGCAAGGCGAGGATGAGTAAGTAGCTGGGGGTGTCCAAGGAGAGGGTGAGAGAGTGGTCAGAGGTATACAATTAGAGTATGAGAGAGTGCCATGTGGGCTGCAGGCAGAATATGATGGGGTGGCATTGGGGATACAAGTTGACGATGATGATGAAGGGGTGGCAGTGCAAATGCATGAAGAGGATGGAGGGGTGGCAGCAGTAACACGTGGCGAGTATGTAAATGCGGCAGCAGGGATACAGGAAGATGATGTGCCGGTAGAGCTGGGCATGCGCACTGAGAACGGGAGGGTGCAACATGGATCATGAGATGTAGGCAAAGACTGAGAAATAGAAATTGGGACTGAAACGGTAGGAGGGGAAGAGATTTGAACAGAAACGATTGGGGCAGGCACAACTGGGGATGCATTTTTGCCTGTTTGACCTGGATCTTTATGCCTTGACCGTGCCCCAAATGCATCACATGATCTGAGCAAATCGATTAAGCGAGGAGGCGGCGGACCAGGTAGCCGTACACCACCAGTCAGCAACTGGGCAAGAGTCACTTTTTCAATGTCAGTGCTTTGTTTTAACCTAGATTCTGATGAAATTTCTTGTTTTATTTTGTGCTTCAATCCTAATGAAAATCCACCATTACTCTCCTCAATTTCTGGTTTCCAGCTCTGAAGCATTGATTCGGCAAGAGATTCAAAACCGGTGTTGGGGCACTGATTTGGAATTGAACAGACCTCTTCCGTTGATCCTGTTTTACGGCTCTCATCACTCCCAATACCTCCAACTGTCCTTTCTTCACACCCTGGGGCAGCAGTAAGAAGCTGGCAGAGCAAGCTGTTTGTTGGCTGTGATTGAGCATCTGTGCCTTGGTTTGGGTTCATTGGGCCACACCAGCGACGTGCCAGACCAGCCAAAATTCCACTAGCAGTGCCAGAATCTACCTGGACACCATCGCGGTATTTGCTAGGCAGAGTAGTTTGTTTCAAAAGACTAGAACATACTGAGGACTTATTGCTTTTCTGCTGTGCTGGTATTGTGACTGTGACAGTGGCAGTGTCTTGAAATTCTCGTTGAGAGAGTCGGGAAGTTGCTAACTGCTCTGGCAGATCTCCTGATCTTCTGTTCTTTGAAGAAACCAAATTTTTGTGCACATTTGATGCACAATTTACACTACTAGTGCTGCTCATGCTTGTATTTGATTTCCTCTTTCCTTCACCTTTCAGTAAGAGCAATGCTAACTGGCTAGAAAGTTCTGCAGGTGCAACTGATGTGCTTGGTGTCAATGATTGACTGGGTTGAACTACGGAGTCAGGATTTTGCGATTCCAGCAGGCACCGCAATGAAAAAGCAAAACTTCCAGGAAGCAAGGTATCTCGTGAAGGTGTCCTCTTGGAAACATGGCAAGCATTTGCTTCTCCGTTGCGGGTGTCTTCTGGTGAAAATGCATCGGTGGATGGTGAAGCCGATCGAACTATAGTTGGTGGTGCAGAACGGTTTGCCAATGCACGCATCAGCTCTGAGGCATGAAACACCTGCCCGGCCTTAGGTGCATTACTTTGGTTATATGACAATGATGTAGCACAGTCATGGGAGCGGGGACGAGGCCCAGCTACAAATGCTTGCGATTTTGTACAAAATGACGGATCCGAAACCTTAGTTGTGTCAGGTAATCTGGACAAGTGATGAAGAGGAGGAGAGTTGCCATAATCAGACAACGAAGCCATAGGAGAAACAGACCAACTGTTGCTATGTGACATTGATAAGCAATGGCCAGGAGGATGCAAACCAGCATGGCGCTGCTTTGAAGGGCAGCTGGAGGTTGAGGATGTGGATTTAATAGCAGCCGAAGATTCGTGAGTATGTGTGAGAAGCAAAGATGAAAGTAATGGAGAGGCACGGGTAGTCATAGCAGATGCCCGAGCTGGAATTCTCAAGATTCCATCACCAACCGCACCGTCCTTTGACAGGTTGGAAGCAAACATCCTCCCACATCCAGCCCCAATGCTGCAGTCCATGATGACCTAAACATGAAACAAGGTGTGGTTAAAACAGCACATTTACATACAATTAGATGAATGGTAGAACAGAGAACAGGAAGTGGGTGATCGGGTCTACCAGTTTATATCTCGCTTACAAAACATTAAACAATTCAAAATCAAACATTCAAAATGCTGTTCTCATTAAAAGCATACCCTCCCCTCTTTTGTTCAGAAATAAAAGCCGAAAGGGAATAAATAATAAAACTCATCTCACTTCCAACTTGTATATTCAGCTGATGTGACAGAGAAATAATAAAATACAATTAACTTAGCAAAAATGACAATTAACCAGAAAACAGACAAAGCCAGAAAGATGTGGCAGAACAACCCACTACAGGCTGACCACTGACATATCTGTCGAACCATGGGTTAAACTCATTCAGTTCCAGGGTTAAACTCATTCAGTTCCACATCTCATTCTTTCCTCTCCTCTCCACCCACCTTCACTCGTACTCGTAATCTTAAAATACAAATTACAACTACATTTAATAAACACCCTTCTCCCACACCTACCGTTGCTTATTTTGCCCTACCCATTTGATTCCTGGATATCTTGAACCACCTCAAGTCAGCCCTCCCCTCCCCAATCCCTACACAATCTTTCATACCCTATATAACCATTCTCCAAGTACACCCCTTCTCTTGCAGGTTACTGTTTCCTCCCCTCTCCCTCCACCAACTTTTCATTAGGTTATTTCTCCGAAATAACCTCAGAGTGGGTCCCAGTGTCCGGCGATCCGTTAACATTTGACTAAAACATCTCACAAACTACCCGACTGATATGGACCAGATTTGATACGATGCAACAGCAAGGTCTTATGGGGTTCTGTTCCACATCTGGACGTAATAATAATAATAATAATAATTCATTTATTTTGTATAGCGCTTTTCCAGAAGCCCAAAGGCGCTTTGACAGAGTGGCAAACATAATGCATAACAATACATGAAAACAACAATTGCAAAAAGACAAGAATCAATAGGGAAATATTTAAAGCAAAAGGAGGGAGAAGGAGAAGAGATAGTCAGGGGTTAAATGCTGTGGGTTGAATGTTGAATGCAGTGTTGAACAGGTGGGTCTTTAGTGATGTTTTGAATGTGGTGAGTGAGGAGGAGTCTCTGATGGTGTGAGGTAGTGAGTTCCAGAGGGTGGGAGCAGCGATGGAGAAGGCCCTGTCCCCCCAGGATCTGAATTTGGTCCGGATGGAGGGGGTCAGGAGGTTGGTACCAGCAGAGCGGAGGTTGCGGGTGGGAGTGTGTCTGGAGAGGAGGTCAGCCAGGTAGGATGGGGCCAGGTTATGGAGGGCTTTGTATGTCAAGAGGAGGATTTTGTACTGGATTCTCTGGGGGATGGGGAGCCAGTGAAGCTTGTAAAGGACGGGGGTGATGTGGTCGCGGGTCCGGGAATGGGTGAGTAGACGGGCAGCGGAGTTCTGAATGTATTGGAGTTTATTGGTGATTTTTGAGGGTGAACCATAGAGGAGGCTATTGCAGTAGTCCAGACGGGAGGTGATGAAGGCGTGGATGAGGGTTTCTGCAGCCGTGGAGGAGAGGGATGAGCGGAGACGGGCAATGTTTTTCAGGTGAAAGAAGGCTGACTTTGTGATCTGTTTAGTGTATTTGTCGAAGGACAGGGTTTGGTCAAAGATGACGCCAAGATTCCGGATGTGAGGGGAGGTGGATACTGGGATACCGTCGATGTTGAGGGCAAAGTTATGGGTGGATTTTGTGAGCGTTTTTGGGCCAATGATGATTATTTCAGATTTATCACAGTTAAGCTTGAGGAAGTTGATTTGAAGCCAGGATTTTATTTCAGTGATGCAGTTTGTCAGGATAGAGTGGGTGTCGGTGGAGACGGACTTCGTGGAGATGAAAAGCTGGATGTCATCGGCGAAGCAGTGGAATTGGAGACCATGACGGCGGATTAAGTGACCGAGCGGGGACAGGTAAAGGATGAAGAGGAGGGGGCCAAGAACGTACCCCCTATAAAGGAGTTAAAAGGGGGGTTTTGCCCCAAATATTGGTATTTCATTCAAAAATCTTTCAGAAATTGCGAGACAGATCCAGACCAAACTCGCCACGGGGAACATGCCCGAACCTTAAGTTGTGCTCTTCATGGTCATATCTCCCTCAGAAAGGGGGCCATGGGCTCCCTTCCCTAATCCCTCATATTTTCCTCACAACCTACATGACTGACAGACTAAATTTCGGATGATACATCAGAACATTACGGTATCATGCATGGGGTTGTGCTCCCCATCCGGATCCGCCCCCTATGAAGAGGCTGAAAAGGGGGATTTCGCTTCAAATTCAGGTAATTTATTTAAAACAAGACCGAACGTCTAACAGCGGCGTAGCCGGGCTTGTTTGATATTTTAGTTGAAGGGGATTGTATGACCTGGGTGGAGATACCAGTTAGCAAATAACGCAAGTATTAAATTATTTTGAAGTACTCTAAGTCTCTAAGCTGTCTGTCACCATGGAAGTGAAGAGATTGCATCAAGACACTGGTTTATTCTAAATGTTTCGAGTAAACAATGAACCAACCATACACCGCTTCAATCCAGCAACTTTGCAGTCATGACAAAGGGGTTGCAGTGTTACGGTTATATTTACTATATTATTATATTATTAATGTTATTATTATTATGATTATTGCGAAAACGATACTATTGTATTAAGAAACTTGGACTAATTTGTCTGAAGCGACCTGAAGGTGAGGCATGAAGCCTAAGGCCTATATGTAATGTGTTGTTGGAACACCTGTAACACAACACCTATGTTTCAATATTTGATGGTTCATTTTAATAATCGGTTCGTTTGTGTTTCACACTGAATGAAAACCGTAAAGGTAGAGCATGGCGATTGTGATATATGACAGGTTCGACGATATGTTCGGCCTGAACGGCATACAAATCAAAATGGTTTGTGGAGTCAGCCGTTGTGGGAGAAATTATCAGCAAAATAATGATTCTACAATATTTTCTGATTGGAAAAACAAAGAGGGTGTTTTTCGTGAAGAGTAGGCAAATCATCACTGGCATCCTGACAGAATTCCTCTGTTTAAATTAATTTCTCAGGATAGGGAAAAGTGTAACTCCAACAGAGGCAATGTTAGAAAACCTCTTGTCATGGTTCCTTACATTACCAAGGTAATGATAAACCATTTGGTGTAGTTTTTATGCACTGTAATATTTCTTTATAAATAAGAGTGATCTGATAAATATATATTGTGCTTTAACATTTCCGCATGATGTTTGAACTAATGGTGAATCCCTCTGTACAATGTTACATAATATGATTCATTTGTGCCATACATGACGAATTATATATCATGCTTTGAGACATAGTGTTGAAATTAAGTCAAATTCATCTATATGATGCTACATACATGACGAATCATAATTTAGGAAATCTTGTAACATGTTAAAGATGTGTAAATATAAAATGTTTACTTGAGTAAGAGAAATACATATGGTGCCGAAATGTCTGACCTGTTCCCCAACCCCATTGTAAAATGCATGATCTAATCTGCCTCAACACAATACTCTTCTACAGAGCATCATTTTGTAACTCCTCCGGAGGTCGAACTAAACATTGCAACTTCTTAGAGGTTAATTACTTGGAATGTAACCTTGCCCTGCCTATTGTTCTCCAATCTGCATATCTTTTCTTTACAAACATGTGGTGAAACAGACTTACTTTTATCAAGATGTGTTTCAACTCGTTGCCCTCGGGTTCGGACAGCTATGCAAATATCCCTTCCCCGGGTTTGAATCGAAACGCAGCTATAAACTGTCATCCTAGTGTTTCACAGGCAGGGTGATTCATCAGTGTGTGCCGTGCCTGGGATGGGCATTAAACTGGGTGTCCCATCTACTGGCAATAGTTGGTGAACAGTAAAGATCCCAGGATGTCCTTCGCAAAGAGCAGGTGAGCTATCGCCAACACCCTGAACAAATTCCATATTCCTACCCGAACCTATATGGGGCATTAAATCAGTGGCACGGCCACATCCTCAGCCAGTGATGCTACCCCACAGCCTTGTGCTGCACACAGAAGAAGCCAATCACTCGCTCTGCTGGAGTTTGTGTCGAGTTTGTTCACAAAACGAAAATAATTAATGGGAGAAGAGGTAAGGAAGACAGTCTAACAATGTGTTTTCACGTCTTCCACTCCTGTTCTGTTCTAGCTATCTCTTCCATTATCCTCGACTTTGCATACAAAAAAAACATAGGGGCAATACCCCTGGTGCTCACCTGGTAGAATGAACAGTATACTGCACTGACTAAAGGTATTTTAATCCAATTTCAATGGTTGCTAGAAGACAGGGCAGCATGTAGAATCATATTAACATAATCATAAGACTTTAAACTAGAGGTTCCAGGGAACCTAAACTCAACTGTTGTATATCAATATGGTTAGAATATGCATAACAGAACCACAAACTATATAGTTTATATGTGCTAAAAATATATGAAAAAAATTGATTTTTCAATATGGCCGCCCTGCCGCCCAACGCGTGCAACGCCCAAATGCAATCCCAAACTAGTTTAAGTCTTAAAGATGCCGCATAACAAGTTTCACCAAATTTAATCAATATTTATGACTTTTAGAGCGTAGATGTCGAATTGTTTACAGACGACAGACAGACAGAGTCAGACGACAGAAGACGGACACTGGGTGTCGACAAAAACTCAGTTGGACATAGTCCAGTTGAGTTAACAAACAAACAAAAAATACCTATATTGGGGGAGAAACACCCCCCCCCCCCTCCCCCCCCCCCCCCCACCTCCTACCTTTTGTACCTCCTCAGACCCCAATTTTTCCATTGCCTTGAACAAACATTGGTACATCACGGGTGATGAAGGTTGTGGTGAAGTTTCATCGAAATTGTGTGTGTAGGTTCTGAGAAGAAAGCAAATACCTACTTTAGGGGGCACGCCCCCTCATAGACCACCTTAGATCACGATTTTTTAAATGCCAGGAACAAACTTTGGTACAACACGGGCGATTAAGGTTGCGGGTCAAGTCTCATCAGAATTACATTTGTAGTTTCTGAGAAGAAAGCAAATACCTATTTTGGGGGCAACTCCCCGTAGGATCCCCAAAGGGGCAGATTTTTTTTTTTTTTTTTTTTTAACACACCCAAACACCCAGTTTTCATCCATGCACCTGCTTGGAGATTGAGAAGTATGCATACAAAGTTTAGGGCCGCTCGGTTTCATGGTTATGGAGGACGGGCGCACGCACGCACACGCACACACACACACACACACACACACACACACACACACACACACACACACACACACACACACACACACACACACACACACACACACACACACACACACACACACACACACACACACACACACACTTATTATTATAGATAAAGTAAAGGGGACTGCAAGCTGCACTCTCACAGCAAGGATTTGTCTTCACTCTCCTCTGCATCCGATATTGACACTCTGTCTGAGAAAACAAAAGCCTGTTATCTAAAGCCAGGTACCAGTATATTCATCTTGTCTGCATCTATGATATCCATCCTCAAGAGAAAAATTGGGTCATTCAGCATGGCTCACATTAATTGTGTCCATTCTCAAATGAGCCAGAAATCATAATATGGTAAACCAAGACCAAACTTTCCAACCTATTGCCTCCTACATTGTCCTATATCTTATAAAGTCCATCTCTCATGTGGTCCCCCCTCCAGACATGCCTTCACGTAAAATGGCATCACAGCCGAGTCCACTCAAGAAAACGTTGGACGTCCTAAATTTGTGTTTGCCTATGACGATCATGTACCCAACCCATCCCTTTGTCCCCAATGAGAAGGTAGTGTCAGATGTCAGGTAGTGTCAGATGTCCCCAATGAGAAGGTAGTGTCAGATGGTCCTCACAAGCCTAGACTGTGCCTTGACAATGGGCTCAGATGGCACGATTACCCATGTTCTCAAATTCTGCTCGACTGCTCCAACATATCCTCAGACTGCTTCCTTCCAGCCTGTCCCCATCTTAGGTTGCCTCCCATCTACTTGGTATACAGGTAACATCATGTCCACACATAGGAATGCTACAAAGATAGATCCTCTCAAAGAAAGATCTAGAAAAACCTCTTTCCCTCACGTCTTTGCAGACCACTCCAAATTATATTGTACATTTCCACATCACAGGCCTGCAGCAGTGGTTTTCCCCTCTACTGACCCTGAAGGGATCAGATAATGGTACAACACAAGGAATATGCCTTGCAATCCAGGCAAAATATCAGATATTCATTCATTCTGATTCTCCCCAAGGATCACCAAACAAAGAAACTTTTTTTTTTTCCTTTTTTTTAAACAATGAACAATTGGAAAAGTTCAGTCTCTGGAACTTCTGGACCTAATGATCAGCCATGACCTCTTCCAAGCATACAATACATCAAAGCTGGCCTCCAAAGCCAGCTCCCATCACACCCATTCACAGGAAGGGTACAAAGATAAATCCTCTCAATTACAGGCTGGTCTGTGTACTTCAATTACAAACAAAATCATCAAATACATCATCACAGTCCATTCTTTTCTCATCTTAAGTGGCCTGATCTCTGACCAAAGTTTGGATTCCATCCTAGCCATTCAACACCAGATACTGTCTCTGTCTCTCTGCCTCTGTCTGCCTGTCTCTGTCTCTCTCTCTATCACCCATTGTGCCAAGCACTTCCTTGGTAAATATGAACTTCTCACAGCCTACAAAGGCCTTTGGCCTTTGCTCAAAAGTGGACTGCTCTTCCCCAAGGGCTGATGCGTGTGTGCGTTCCTGGCAAAACTCCCAAAGTGCAGGCTCACCGGTCACATCCGCTCCACTAACCGCCCTCTTCTCCTGCTTGTGGAATCCATGAAGTTTTTTTTGAAGATGGAATTTTGGATTTTCACGTTCACGTACAATTTGTAACTGACCACATTCCCAACAGTCCATTTTAGTCATACAACATTCATTCAAAAGCGATTTTCATTGGGGGATCCACCACACAAGTACACCTGTCATAAATAGCAAAAAATGTGAAAAGTTCAGTTAAAAACTCGGATTGAAGGGTGTCATTGGTTCATAATCCACAGACTACAGCTGCCTTCATTTCAAAGATTCAACAACGGCTATGAAGATATATTTGCTGAAATGAATGTCCATGCTGTGATTAATCACATTCTAGAAAAACACCTTAATATTGTTTCGCAAACATAACTTGAACAAGTACAGATACATTCAAAGTACACTGACCCCATACCAAATAAATAAACAACATCCTCTAGTGCAGCATTGCCTTCGGCGCCCGGCAATACAGCCATGCAGCGCATAGAGACGGTGTTGGGAGAGAGAGGTGTACAATTAATTAATTGCATACAATTCAAATCCATTATTATTTATTTATTTTAATTTCACAATTAATCAATCAATTATAATTGATTGATTAATTGTGAAATTAAAATAAATAAATAATAATCATAAAATAATTAATTTTGTAATCAATTGGCTAATAGCCTAAACCACCAATGTTTCATCCGAATCTGTAAACTTTTGAAAACTAATTAAATATTTAATTAATTAAAAATTAAATAATCGATTAATTGATTAATCAATAAATCCAAAATATCCTTTATAGCCACATCACTTGGTCACTGTCGTGTCCAAATATCAGCTTCCTAGCTGAAAAGTTGCCTGTGATATTGCCCAGATGAGAAAGAAAATAAATAAGTGATTAATAACGAAAATAAATAAATAATAATTGTAAAATAATTAAATTAATAATCAATTGGCTAATAGAATACCTAAAACCACCACCATTTCATCCGAATCTGTAACTTTTAAAAGAAAATTAATTTTTAATCATTAATCGAATAATTGAATAATTAATCGATTAATTGATTAATCAATGAATCGAAAATATCCTTTATAGCCACATCACTTGGTCACTATCGTGTCCAAATATCAGCTTCCTAGCTCAAATGATGGCTGAGATGTCGCCCAAACAAACAAACAAGAAAACAAACAAACAACCGGAGTGAAAACTGATTACTCCCTTTCAGCGTGCGTCATTGCTGGGCCGCGTTCGGTGCCCGACAATGACGTTATGCAGCACCTGGAGATGGCATAGGAAAGGAGCGGTGTACAACAAACAAACATGAAAACACAAAAAAACAAACAAACAAACAACCGGAGTGAAAACTGAGTACTCCCTTTCAGCGTGAGTCATTTCCGAGCCCCCTTCGGTGCCCGGCAATGATGTCATGCAGCTCCTGGAGATGGCATAGGAAAGGAGCGGTGTACAATATCAGCTCCCTTTGATTAAAAAGAGTTCTCCTCATGGGTCACCAATTCAATTTGTGAAAAATCCTAGTCAGAAATGTCATCTGCAACAACTGCCTCAGACATTGATGCAATGATATGAATAAGTGGAAGCTTCCTAAAGAATGCACGCATAATGCTCACCTCAATCCCTTCATCCCACTTTTCTCTTAACGACTTGGAACAGAGTCCACGAGTCCATCATTTCAATCTTGCTCTTCAAGAATGCTGCCAATCACCACCTCATGGTTGTTCCCCATATCCGCTCCTGAGCTTTTCCTACACACTCTAACCCTTCTCCAGGTTTTCCTCCATCACTCCCCTCCACATACTATGGTATGGTTGTGTATGTTTGTCTACTTTTCCCCCTCTGTTAGTCTGCTGACTTGCTATCCTCTGCCTGTTCTTTGAGCTTCAATTTCTGCATGAGTGAGATAATCCATAGGAAAACATTGCAAAGTCCTTGATGGCACGTCACATATTTTAAATGACCATCGCTGCAGGAAATGGTGAAGCAACCTGTTGAAAGTAGCAGACTAAAAGTGGCTCAGGTGATTGCTACACCAATTTTGGCATCACATGCTCATTTACATCGATCTTCAAGTTATGTAACAAGCTTTAATGATGCGTCTTGAGAATTAAACATTTGCAATGTTTGGGATGTTACAAACGTTTTTGATTGGGCGATTAAGAATAGTACACCAGCACAGGTGCAGTGTGCACGCTTAATGTTGGAGGTTCTTAATCTTTAACACATGTTTGTCTTGGATCAACACAAAATTGCACTGGTCCAAGCTTCAACTCTTGCTTTCAAACATGACCTCCCATAAGTACAAGAGACCTTCAGAGAGAGAAAACCCACAAGGAAACAGCCTGCGCAAAAAGTACAAGATGGCATGGTTGTGTATGTGTACCTTGTAAACACTGTTGTAAAATACTTCGCCGTGGATCATCAGAAAAATAAAAACAAGATGCTACAAAAAGGTAAAATAAATGCACAAAATGCAAAAGATACAGAAAGTCAATAAGTGGGTTTACAGTAAACAAAGCAGTTCAGGAACAAGAAACCCCACATTACAAACAGCTGTCCGTACCTGAGCAATATCCTCTCCGTCTAGCAGGGGTCAGTAAAGCACCTGCACTCTGGCACGTGTACAGTGCAAAACTGAAAGTCATCTGCGCAGCTTACTTGTAATACCTTCTCCCACCACCGGATGACGTTATAAGATACACATTTACAAGTTCCTCCGACCCCCCCCCCCCCCCCCCCCCCCATACAATCCCAAACCACCACGTGCAGTGTGCTCAGGTGATTTTTATCAAAGGATATCTGAATTTTTTTTTTTTAAAGTCCAAAACCTTCCTGAGCATATTCCAAGTACAACCACCAAATTTGAACTCATTCCGTCCAATGGTTTAAGAGTGCATGCAAATCAAACAATCAACACACACAAGGAAACAGGTCGAATCACATACAGCACAGCATGATGCTACACATTTAATAACTGAATGAATGTTGTTAAAAACGTCATATCGTGTTCTTTTTCTTTACCCATAGATGCTCCAATTTTTCCCAAGCTTGCTCTCTATACACCGATAGGCATCCATGCTTATTACACAGTATACAGCAAATATTGGCCAATGAACACAAAATATAGGACTTTCTGACAAACCATATTGTATGGTCCGTCCGATAGAATGCCATGACGTCATCCGGCATTGCAAATGCTCGGACAATCCTTTTGACTAGGTCAGGATGAACAAAATGAAACGACGAGTTGGAAGTAAATTTAGATGATGTAAGCAGAACTGCAAGACATCATTAATCATGCGTACGAAGCTTGGCGAGGGGATCGTGCAATCACGGCCGACAGACACCATTGGATTGTTAATATTGATTGACAACATTTTACAAAAAGGCAGTGAACCAACAGCCAATTTCAATAAGACATACAACTTGTTCACAAGCGAAAAATATTAGAAATGGAATACAGACGCTGTGCAATTTGCATAATACAAGCTGGCAAATGTGATTCAAACCCATTTTTCTCAAACGTTACTTTTCTTTTAATTATTCTCACAATGCGGACCTACGTGGTGATGACGTCATGACGTTCGCTCATTAGGTTGGAGCACCAAATTACAGATACTAATTAGTTACTCCCAACCGCATTCAGGTCAATTCAATAAAGTGAGTGGATACCAGAGATAATGTTACCATGTGGCAGGCGGTGATAATCGCTCCCAGTAAGGTGCAGCAGCAGCTGTATGGGACACCTTACTGGCAGTTCCCCAATGATGGTATACAACAACAACAACAACAGGCATTTTAAAGGCCATTTTCCCTGCAAGAGCGGGGGTTAGCCTTGCGGTCCCCATGACAATCTTCTCCACTTTGCCCTATTTTCTGCATCTCCCCTTGTTAACCGCCTTGCCCACATTTTTTCTCTGACCATCTTTAGCCAAGTCTTTCTCGGTCTTCCCCGTCCTCCACTTCCTTCCACATTCATTTCCATCACTCTTCTCAACCAGCCACTTTCATCCTTCCTCAACACATGACCAAACCATCTCAACCTGTTTCTCTTCACAGCATCAATCACAGGCAATATTCCCATCATCTTTCGCAATTCATCATTTGTCTTCCTCTCTCTCAACGATACTCCGCACATCCACCGAACCATTCGCATTTCCACCCTTTCCAGCCTTCTTTGCTGCTCTACGTTCATTACCCATGTCTCGCTCCCATAAATCATAACACTTCTCACACATGCAACATACACCTTTCCCTTCAGCTTCAACGACACTCGCCTCCTCGTCAGCACACCACTCAGTTCCCGAAACTTCTTCCATGCACATCTCACTCTAGCAACCGTTGCCGAGTCTGATCCACCTTCTCCATTCAGCATGTCTCCTAGGTAACAAAATGTTTTCACACCTTCCAGCTTCACGCCGTCTCCAAGATCCAACTCAACATTTCCTCCATCTGCAGCTCCCTCTGTGCACACCTTACAATTGAATGTAGCTGCCACATTGGTTAATGACCCTCTCAAACCACTACATTTTTGATGAACCCACTCAGCGCACATTGTACATTGAATTGAGTTCACTCCAACACCCTTCCTGCACACAGCACATTGCCACTTCCCAGTTCTTTCCACCTCACCACATGCTTTACCACTTGCCATCACCTTTGTTTTTCCGATATTCACCTTCAGACCTTTCGTCTCCATACATTCCTTCCACTTGTTCATCTTCTCCTTCAGTCCATCCATACTTTCTGCAATCAACACCAGATCATCTGCATGCAACAACTCCCACGCTAAACCCTCCTTTACGTTCTGACCCAGCACCTCCATCACAGCTACAAATAGTAGTGGACTTAGTACCGACCCCTGATGCACTCCCACCTTCACCTCAAACTCACCACTGTTCCCGTCCTTACAGCTGTGCGCTCTTTGCCATCACTAGTCTGATCAACCATTCCTCCACTCCTAACTTCCTCAATGCCCATGTCACTACTTCACATGGAACCCTATCGAATGCTTTCTCCAGATCAACAAACCCAAGAAACAACTTCTTCCTCTTCTCCATGTACTTCTGCAACTGCCTCACAATAAAAAGCGCATCTGTCGTTCCTCTTCCTGGCATAAATCCAAACTGCATTTCGTCAATCTTCACTTTCTTCCTTATCCTCCTCTCCAACACCCTTTCCAATACCTTCATTCCATGCTCCAATAACTTTATCGCTCGATACGAGCCACACTCTAGAGGGTCACCTTTCCCCTTGTATAGAGGGACGAGGGTACTCAATTCCCAATGATGGTATGAAGTCGCATCATGACTGATTGATTATATCAAACAAATATAATCACAGATACAAACATGGACCCTGCAGAGGAAAACAAATAAATTAACAAGAGGGAGAATTGCTTTGCAATGCGTGTCCCCTACCAAGTTTCAGTTCAATATCACTCCACACATCCCTTTATTTGGGTGGTGTATAATACCTGCATTTGGTGTCAAAAATTAAAAATTACCTCATGTAAATATACGAAGCAAAAAATGTGTGTGTGGCATATGTGCATACATAATAAATACACTGTGGTTATATATCTGGGATCATTGGAATTGCACTGGGCCATGGGCTAACACCCAGGCCCAAGGCCTACCGATCTGTGGTGCTTCATGTAATGGCGGCGCATGGCTTTAAATGGGGTGGAGTCAGGCCAGCTGTTCAGCCAATGGATGTAAAGCAGTGGGGTGGAGTCAGGGCAGCTAAAACCTGGCCCATATACAATGTGATTTTTCTAAGTTCAAAATGGCATAAAATAGGGGAAACACCCCAAAACTCAAACGTGTTTTGTAATTTATCATAATAAATCCATGTACCAAGTTTCAGGTGAATATGTTAAAGGGTGTGGGAAAAAGTCTAGAAAAACCAAAAGTGGGGCGGATAGACGGACAGACGGAGAGCAAATCTATAGTGCCCTCTGTGTAGGTGACTAAGATATGCATCAAAAAAGGAAAGGCTTACACTTTAAAAACAAAGGTGATGAAAACAACCCAAAAACAATGTTAACAGCCGAACAGGATTATAGGTTTAGTAAATTACAAAACATCGGACAGCTATGGGGAAGACATGGATATGAGGTAATGAGCCAACCCCCTTCAAAAACTTGTCGTTGAGTAATGGGAATGAGACATGGTAAAACAATGATGAGAGCTGAGAAGATGTATAAAATTTGGAGAAGCAGGCAAGGAGTTGGTTGCTCAAAACATGTGATCCTGTTGGGAAGGGGATGCTGGATTTGCCAAACAAATAAATAAATAACCTAACAACAGTTATGAAAGGATCAGGGGACACCAGCCTTCAATGAGGATGAAATGATGGCACAAGCAATGTTTGTAACTAAATACAAGATAATCCAAGCCCCATAAAGACTTAAATGGTCTACACTGACCATGATAAACAAGCAACATCCACAGCCTTCATTGAATCATGAGGACCCTAAAATAAGGTGGTTTAACCGTTGTGAGGGACCTCAGATTCTAACCACATTACTCCATACTGGTTGTTGGCTGAGCTAGCTCTCCATGCACGCTCTAATCTCCCCAATGACAAGGTCAGGCCGTCCTGCCTTCCACAACCCCACCTCCATTCCCCCACACAATTCCTCCCACCACCTACCCCACACAAACATAACCAGAATAACTCTCCCTCTCTTTCCCCCTCCCTCTCCTCTTCAAGGTCACCCCTGCTGCTGTGCCAGCTTCATGCTCACTCTCTCAAATACGTCGACAGCATCACCATCTATCCATCCATCCATCAACATGGATTGCCGGGCTTTCTTTGAGCTTGGACTTTTTTTCTTCTTCTTCTTCCCAAGTCCAACCCTCTCCTTCCCCCACCCAGTCATCCTTGTTAATTTTTATCACCTAGTTATCTACAAATGCATGCACAATCTCTAGGCAACCATCCACCTTGCCTGCTGATAAATGGAGAAACAAGAACGGCATTCGGTGGAGAGCATACCTCCGCCAGGCTGAACAGTCTATGTTTTGTATCTAACACTGATAGGCCGGATCTGAATTCGGACCTGAACCAAAATCTCATCTGCTTGTTCTTTTCACCTAACCAACTCGTCCACCTAATTTAGTCATAAGTCTTCCATAACTTTTTTTTTAAATATCATCACTTTTCACCCGATCTCGAAATGCTGAAATATGACTTTAAAATTAAATAATTTTCGTATCCGACTCCATATTCAGATATTCACCAAAATCGAATCAATTCTGTCTTATCAAACACCCAACCTGTCCACCAAGTTTCGTCCAAATCCGTCTACAAGTTGAGATATTGTGCTATATATCGGTTTTAGCCCGATCATTCAATGGTGAAAAATCACTTTAAAAATCCTCTGATCTGGATCCGGATTCGAATCTGCACCAAAATTGAATCAATTCTTCCTTGTCACATACCCAACCTCTCCACCAAATTTCGTCCGAATCCGTCCACAACTTGTTGAGATATCTTGTTCACAGACAAACAGAGAGACAGACAGGGGTAAAAACATAACCTCCATCCACCTTCGGTGGTGCACTGTTGGAGGCAACTATTGCATCTCATGCTCTTACTCCATCCATCCATCTTCACCTCAACACCCATCCTCCTGTGAATCATTTCATCAGAGGTAATTAAATCCGTACCATTTACAATCGGTCACATTAACAATGAAAAGGTCAAATTATTGTTTTAAAAGCAAAAACAATATACATCTTCAATGGGGATGATGGTGATTCAAACTCAGGAATGCATCACTCTCGATAACTCCACATCTCCTTCAACAAAACTCCAAGGTCAAATGGACTTTGTAAGACCTGTCATGCTGAACTCGACCTTGGCGAGAAAAGCCAGCTTCCCACACTTGTACTCCTCAGCTTACCAATCTCAAACCGATTTCGATGCAACCAGTAATCTACAATGAGAGGACGTGTCTGGTTTCAATGACACGCAACATCCACTGTGCCCGAACTGAAACCTTGGCTCCCTTCTGCAACGAGTTCACTCAAGAAGGACCTGTGCTGCATAAAAATTAAATAAAACGGTCGAAGCTAATAGCTGCTCATGAAATGAAGTCGGAGTTAACAATTAATTAAATCGCCTCCTTTCTGTCTCAACACAACTCACAAAGGTGGTGTTGTTCTCTCAACCCCTTGCCTACCCATCTCCCTTAAAGTTGTTGTTTCTTTGTATGCCTAACACCCTCTGTTCTCTGGCATTCAAACCTTGACCCGTACGTACATCGAAAAGGCTTCAGAAGCCCACGGCACAGAGATTCCCATGCATAACAAAAACTCTCTCCCATTGCTCGGCACAGCATCTTCACCTGAGATTTCTGAGGCTTCTCATTTAATACAACGAGAAGAAAAGCTTTGAGTGTTGGGGGGCAGGTGGGTCATTTCAAAAGGAAATTGCACCACATAAAGCACTATTACCCTGCTCGGAAAACGTCACCGAGTTTAAGCAATTATTCATCTAATGCACACATTTGGCTCGCCAGCAATGTCCAAGTTCATGGCTACCGCCAGACTTAAAGCACGATTCGCACCCGGCATATCGATTTACTGGCTATGAACAAAGCCATTGCTAAGCAGACAATAGAAGCATGCAAACAACATGTAATCTTAAAAAAAAAAATTTTTATCCGATAACTCCTTTCCTGGACAAACTATACTCCGTACATGATGTTCCAGGACACAAGATTTTGGAATTCCAGGAAGGTGGGGGGAGGGGGGGGGGGAGAGGAGGAGAACACCGTTTGTTCTGTTCCCATGTTTCCAAAACATTCTGACATCATTACTTCTTACCGTTAACGCTCCACCTTCCGATTTAAATATCTACCAACTTCAAGACCGACAAATGATTTTGAGATACGAGATTATCCTGTGGGTTTCCACATTTGTAACGTATTTTTGGTGTGCAACTCAATATTCCCCCCAACCCCCCCCCCCCCCCGGAAGTTCGAGCCTCGACTTGAACTCAGAATTGACTTATCTATGGTTTAAGACATTGAATTTCATCAATGAATTTTTTTTTTGCAAAGTGCGATGTATTCTGAAATAAATTGGGTGCAGCAAGGTTCCACTTAATGTCGTGGATGGGTTTCCGAAAAAGTGCAACAGTAAGTAAAATGATGCTAAGCAGACGAGATATTCCCATGGACGTAATGATATAATGGGGGGATGCGTTCCTAGGGCACATTTCGGTCACCCTAACCCGAACGCAACTTTAACCTCACAACTACATATTATAGAAAAATATGAAACGATCATTAAAGAACACAAATAGACAATTAACTGAACAGTTGCAGGGGTACTCACGAAAATGCAGGGTCGAGTTCACTTGTCGGGATGGGAGAGGTGTGGGTGTGGAGTGGAGGGGGTTACAGGGATGGAGAGGCAGGCCTTGGTGTCTCAGATGGACTATGTGAATACCTTGTGGGCTGGGGAGGCAAGGCCGGAGAGATACGGTGCTCCTCTCACCCTAATCGGGCTTTTGAGTGAGCCACACGGCAAATCTGGAATCAATAAATCTCCAACCGAGCAATCGAGCAGGCTGCGGCGAATCTGGAATCAAGAAATCTCCAATCGAGCTATCGAACAGGCTGTGGCGAATCTGGAATCAGGAAATCTCCAACCGAGCAATCGAGCAGGCTGTGCCGAATCTGGAATCAATAAATCTCCAATCGAGCTATCGAACAGGCTGTGGCGAATCTGGAATCAGGAAATCTCCAACCGAGCAATCGAGCAGGCTGTGCCGAATCTGGAATCAGGAAATCTCCAACCGAGCAATCGAACAGGCTGTGGCGAATCTGGAATCAGGAAATCTCCAACCGAGCAATCGAGCAGGCTGTGCCGAATCTGGAATCAAGAAATCTCCAATCGAGCTATCGAACAGGCTGTGGCGAATCTGGAATCAGGAAATCTCCAACCGAGCAATCGAGCAGGCTGTGCCGAATCTGGAATCAATAAATCTCCATCCGAGCAATCGAGCAGGCTGTGGCGAATCTGGAAGCAATAAATCTCCATCCGAGCAATCGAGCAGGCTGCGGCGAATCTGGAACAAAGAAATCTCCAATCGAGCTATCGAACAGGCTGTGGCGAATCTGGAATCAAGAAATCTCCAATCGATATATCAACCGGGCTGTGCCGAATCTGGAATCGATAAATCTCCAACCGAGCAATCGAGCAGGCTGTGGCGAATCTGGAATCAAGAAATCTCCAATCGATATATCAACTGGGCTGTGCCGAATCTGGAATCGATAAATCTCCAACCGAGCAATCGAGCAGGCTGTGGCGAATCTGGAATCAAGAAATCTCCAATCGAGATATCGAGCAGGCTGTGGCGAATCTGGAATCAGGAAATCTCCGATCGAGATATCAACTTTATCCGAAAGGTCGTCCCACAAGTTAATTCAAATAATGTGCACAAAACAGCTCATTAATATTCATGACTCTGGAAGTACTGTAGCTAGCGATGTTTTGAGAATGTCAGGGAGAAATTAATACCTCGATTGTTCTGACTGACTCAGTTTTGTAAACTACCGAAGTTGATCTAGCTTCGTCTTGTACTCCAAATCGACTTACCTATGAATCAATGAAAGAAAGAAAAATAAGGACAATACCTCTGGGCGCTCACCTGGTAGAATAAGGCAGTATACTACACTGACTAAAGGTATTTTAAACAGTATCACGGTATTTTAAACCAATTTCAATGGTTGCTAGAAGACAGGGAAGCATGTACATTGTACAATCATAATAACATAATCGCAAGACCCCACTCCCCTCCCCATACATCCCCTCAGGTCCCCATTTTTTTTAATGCCGTGACCAAACTTTGGAACATCACGGGTGATGAAGGTTGTGGTCAAGTTTCATCGAAATAGTGTGTGTAGTTTCAGAGGAAGAGGCAAATTCCTATTTTGGGGGGTCAAACGTGGATCCACTTTGACCCCGGCAGGCCCCCATGGACCCTGATTTATTTAATGTTGTGAACAAACTTGAGTTGCGACATACCAAATATCATTTGTGTCAAGTTTGGTAACAATCCCATCAGCGGTTTCAGAGAAGTTGCAAGTGGTTACGGACTTATGAAGTGCCATACTACGTTCCAGGTGAGCTAAAAATGGAAGAATTAGCCAATTCGACTTGTACTCCACATAGACCTGTTTGCCGAAAAATACGGTACTTGACATTTCATACTCATCTGGCTTTCACTCCTTTCATTCTTCTTCTGTCTCCAATCAACATCACTTGTTCCAACAGTTCTTCAGAGCATCCTCAACTCTGAAGATGCAAGTTGTAGCCTCAGTTGCACTATCCTGTTAAATAAACTAGAGGTAGATGCGGGAGTGACCACACCTTCAAAATGTGTTCCTCATACATGTCAACCTATAGGACCAGTGGAAGTGAAAATATCTAGAAGCTGTGTTGGAGGGTGCCAATTGGTACATAAGTGACACTACCTGATAAAATAGGTTGTACTTACAGCAAACATCAATGGCATTTGTCATTAAAGATGAATACTCATTATCCACTTAGCTTAACTCCTTCCAAAATGTAGCACTTGTCATCAAATCAAACTTGAATATGTACGAACATAATCTGAAATGCCCACAATGGATTCCTCAAAATATCCTACTGAACACAACAACAACAACAAATTAAAATGGCCGTTGGTCATTTCTTATTACTTGGCTGAGGCCGAGCGAAGGAGGTTGATTATTCCTGATATGTGAAAGACCCTGTAACCAAGTCTGGGGAAAAAAATTTTTGGTCTTCTGTTTATCAAGTACGAATAGATCCATCCATCAAGGAAGGGTGATGGAATGAAATGGCATTTGACACAACAGTCAGGCCACATAACAACAACAACAACAACAACAATCCTGCAAAGGTTGGGCCCACCAGAATGTCGTGAAGCCATCCAGCATGGCAAACACTTTGACAAAAGTTCCGTTTTGACCAAGCTAAACAGAATCAGTGGAGTTGTAAATCAATTTATATGCCGGAAGCAGAATTGTAAGATGCCTACGAAGCTTGGTGATGATGTGCGAAACGGTGAGAGGAAATAGGAAAGTAGATCGACACACAGTCATATTTACACAGAGGTACAGAGGCGAGCCCAAGAGGAATCATCAGTGCATATAGGTGTGTATGCTGGGAGTGGATGTGACTGCAAAAGCAAGAAACTACTTCAGAATCTGATTTGGAATGTGGTGTTTAGTCTTTATGGAAGAGTAAGTGAGGAAGATGGTGAGGGGGGAGCTTAGTGGCAAATTTTATGTTTGTGTTTAGTTGGCACGTCACATACACTGCATGGCCAAAAGTATGCGGACACCCCTTCTAATTAGTGGATTTGGTTATTTCAGCCACACCATTGCTGACAGGTATATATAATCAAGCACAGCCATGCAATCTCAATAGGCAAACATTGGCAGTAGAATGCGCCATACTGAAGAGCTCAATGAGTTTCAAAGTGGCACCGTCATGGGATGCCACCTTTCCAACAAGTCAGTTCTTCAAATTTCTGCCATGCTAGAGCTGCCCTGGTCAACCAAGTGCTGTTACAGTGAAGTGGAAACGTCCAGGAGCAACAACAGCTCAGCCGTGAAGTGGTAGGCAACACACGCTCACAGAACGGGACCACTGAGTGCTGAAGCGCGTAAAAATAGTCTTTCCTCGGTTGCAACACTCACTACCGAGTTCCAAACTGCCTCTGGAAGCAACGTCAGCACAACAACTGTTCGTCGGGAGCTTCATGAAATGGGTTTCCATGGTTGAACAGCCGCACACAAACCTAAGATCACCATGTACCATGCCAAGCGTCGGCTGGAGTGCTGTAAAGCCCGCCGCTATTGGACTGTGGAGAAGTGGAAACGCGTTCTCTGGAGTGATGACTCACACTTCACCACCTGGCAGCCGGACGGACAAATCTGAGTTTGGCGGATGCCAGGAGAACGATACCTGCCCGAATGCATAGTGCCAACTGTAAAGTTTGGTGGAGGAGGAATAATGGCCTGGGGCTGTTTTTCATGGTTTGTGCTCGGCCACTTAGTTCCAGTGAAGGGAAAGCTTAATACTACAGCATACAAATGACATTCTAGACGATTGTGTGCTTCCAACTTTGTGGCAACAGTTTGGGGAAGGCCCTTTCCTGTTTCAGCATGACAATGCCCCCGTGCACAAAGCGAGGTCCATACAGAAATGGTTTGTCGAGATCGGTGTGCAAGAACTTGACTGGCCTGCACAGAGCCCTGACCTCAACCCCATCGAACACCTTTGGGATGAATTGGAACGCCGACTGCAAGCCAGGCCTAATCGCCCAACATCAGTGCCCGACCTCACTAAGGCTCTTGTGGCTGAATGGAAGCAAATCCCTGCAGCAATGTTCCAACATCGAGTAGAAAGCCTTCCCAGAAGTGGAGGCTGTTATAGCAGCAAAGGGGGGGGACCAACTCCAGATTAATGCCTATGATTTTGGAACGAGATGTTCGACGAGAACATATGGGTGTGATGTTCGGGTGTCCACATACTTTTGGCCATGTAGTGTGACATGTATGCAAAATAACAGTAAAAACTGATTGTAGTTGGGAAGAGCCATATTAAAAAACTAGAACAGCACTCTTCGATGTCGCCTCCGCCCACATCATTACACACACTTTTACTGAGTTTGATTCAAATCCCCTCAGCTGTTCTCAAGTATCACATTTTTACCTGACATGACCTCTGACCTTTGATGCCAAAATCGAATCAGTTCATGTTTTCATCGGAATATATACTTGTTACAAGATTGGTCAAAATCCCATCACTGGTTCACAAGTTAGCACTGCAACAGAATTTTTACCTAACTGGACCTCTGACCTTTAACCTCTTGACCCAAAAATATAATCCATCTATCTTTTCATAATTATAGTACTTGTACCAAGTTTGACTTAGATCCTTTTAGCCATTCTTAACTCATCGCGGTAAGAAAATAATTGTAACTTAACATGACCTCTTGACCTAAAATCTAATCAGTCCATCCTTGCCACATAATATATAATTATACCCAGTTTGGTGAAAATCCCATGACTGGTTCGCAACTTAGCTCGGTAACAGATTTTCTAACTAATGGGACGTCTGCCATTTGACCTTTGACCCCAGAATCGAATCATTTCATCTTTACATCATCATCACATACCTGTACCAAGTTTGACCTGGATTCCTTCAGCCGTTTTCAAGTTATCATGGCAACGGAAACCTATCACGGAGGGACGCAGAGACGGCTGGCAACTTGGTCGGCAGTGGCATAAAAAAAGAAGAAGAATAAATCAGCAGTGCACCAACATGGTGGCTGAACACCACCTTATGGTAAAAACATTGGACCTGAGCCTTGCTGTGATCATTTGCGGTGTTCATTATTAAATATGACATGCTTGTTGCCATTTGGTACATTTTCATGCACAGAATGTGCGGGCACGGGTAAAATTCCACCATATTTGAATCCGAGCTCCTGGGAAGCAGGCCGGGTTTATCGTACGTCCACGGCCTTCAGATCACTCGATATCAAGAGTCGTTTCTTCTCAAGGGCCCATGCGCAGTTGAAATTCCAGTACGTTTGAGATGGCCCCTTGTGAGCAAACGTTCAAATTAAATGGCGAGGATTTGCAAACCCGAAAAACATGTTTGATTATTCACCGTGATAATCAGGTTCATTAAACATTTAACTGCAGGAAGATATCCATATTCAGCCACACCACCTATGTATCGCTTGATACAGCTTGATATAGCCCTTTTCCCAGCATTACCAAATGCATTCGTGCCAAGACAAGATGGTGGAGTAACCAACTTTGTCCACCAGAATAATGCAAGAACCAGGCCAGAAACAGAACAAATTGCCTAATAAAAACGCTTTTTGAGATGGTGAACACCAGGTCAATCCAACATGTCATCATGTTACATTTCAAATGTTACCACGTTCTGGTCTTCATCCCCCCCACACTATCATGATGGGGCAATTTGACAGAGGCCACAGCAGCGAAAGCTTGACCCAAAATTCTCTATTTCATTTTGAATGAATAGTGTTATTCAGAACAGTGCTGGAGGTAGTTATGTAGTTTGTCAAATGATGCATAATAAATTACTGACCTCACCAATATAGAGCTCTGGGCCTCCAGCAAATATTGCCAAGTTTTGTCGAAGTGTGCTTATAGTCACCATTATTGTGCCATAGGCTGGCAAGATGGCCCAGAGGTATGCACACACACCTGCAGACTGTCTAGCCTGGGTCGGAAACCAAACCCAGCTATAAACTGTGATCCTGGTGTTCCACAGGCAAGGTGATTCACCAATGCATGGTGCGTCCCTCACATGGACGTTAAAGACGTCCCCGTCTGTCGGCATTAGTCGGTGGACGTTAAAGCAGATCCCACGGTGTCCTTAGCGAAGAGCAGGTGAACTATCGCCAGCACTCCGAACCAATTACAAATTCATGTATTTACTGACTGCTGGAAAGGCAATGGCAAACCACCCAGCATAAACCCCTCTAAGAAACTGCTTCGGCAGCACAAACGCTCTGTCAAGAGCATGGGACATCTAATCTCATTGTGCAATTGTGAGTCGTCTTCAATGTAATAAAGATTCGTTATATTGTTTGTATATATGCAAACCATCACAGGAACTTATGTCTGTGAAGGTGAGCATGTGTGTCTGGGTCGACAGACAAATTAAGCAATAGATTTTAATCAACCAGAAGGTTATAAGAGCACGTTTCGTGCCGTGGGAAGCAAGGTGTGGCCAACATGTTGAGCGTTCACCCCACGTCAAAGCAAAGGAGGGGAATGTCGGTGGAGGGAGAGGGATTGGGATTGGGGGTATAATAGTGTTGGGCATAGGTCAAAGATCAAAGAAAGCAGATCAAAGATCAGGAATCAAAGACCAAACAAAGGTAATTGCACTGTTGACAAAATGTTCACGATAACAGAAAAATAGAGGAAAAAAATGCAGTTTGGTTAAAAAAGAAACCGAATTACATCGATAAGATAATTGGGCAAATGAAAATACTCATTAATCACATGTACAACTTGAGATGATTAAACTAAAGGTTCCAGGGAACCTGAACTCAACTGGTCTATATCAATATGGTTAGAATATGCATAATAGAACCACAAACTATATAGTTTATATGTGCGTTTATATGTGTTTTCAAATATCTTTAAGTGGCAAAAGGCACAAGTTTCATCAAACTGCATCCATATTTGTGACTTTTAGAGCTTGGACGTCGTCCAAACTGATGTTTATAGGTCAAGTCATGTCATATGTCACGACGAGGTCATTTTTCGGACATCGGCAAAACCCGTAATATATGTGTTGAGGTTTGTTACATACTGTCTGCACACCAAGTTTCAGCCTTCTAGCTACATTAGGAAGTACCAGATTGACAAAAATGGATTTTTCAATATGGCCGCCCTGCCGCGCCCATTTTTGGGCGTGCAACGCCCAAATGCAATCCCAAACTAGTTTATGTCTTAAAGATGCTGCATAACAAGTTTCATCAAATCTAATCAATATTTGTGACTTTTAGAGCGTAGACGTCGAATTGTTTACAGACAGACAGACGACAGACACTGGGTGTCGACAAAAACTCAGCTGGACATAGTCCAGTTGAGTTAAAAAGTACAGCATAACGACATTTGCTGAGCATTCAAACCATGACGCTCGATGCCAAGTTGGCATGATTCAGGCACTTGATGATCGTGGAGAGACAAGTGGAACCAAACCAACAATCATGTTCTGCTTTTGAGAGAATATAAATTACAACCACCAATTAAACGAGCATGGACCTTGTGAATAGGGGCAATTTATACCTGATCATATGCTGATACAACCTTTTGAAAAACAAAATTAAACTAGAACGGCACTCGGTACAGCGCATACCTCCGCCAGGCTGCACAGTTTACGTTTTGTATCCCGCCGATAGGCCGGATCTGGATTCGGACCTGAACCAAAATCTAATCGCCTTGTTCTTGTCACCTACCCAACTCGTCCACCAAGTTTCGTCCAAATCCGTCCACAACCTTTTGAGATATCGTGCTATACATCGTTATTGGCCCGATTTCTCAACGGTGAAGAATCGCTTAAAATATATTGTTACGGAACCGGAGTACGGCATTCCCCTTAGGGGGGGGGGGGGGTTAATCCCCCCCTTCTATTTTCACTGGCCGTCTCCGCTCCTGACGCTACACAGCTACCTCCGGAAAGGCAGGTGCGCAGCCCCGTTCGTGCCGCTGACAGATGTTAATTGCCGAGCAGTTTTAGCAACCGCGGCACGAACTATTAACAGAAACTAGACCCGATTCTTGAACGTTGGCCAAATCGTGCCGCAGGTATTCAATTGGGAAATCACTAAAGCGACACGGATGTAAGGGAAAGAAAAGGCAAGGTAGGAAGAACAAATCTAATTTATTATTATTATTTACAAGACCAAAAGAACCAAGGAGAATGGAAAGATAAGAAAATAAAGGCAGAAAGAGGGACGGACCAGA
This sequence comes from Myxine glutinosa, assembly GCF_964187855.1. Lineage (NCBI taxonomy): Eukaryota > Metazoa > Chordata > Myxini > Myxiniformes > Myxinidae > Myxine > Myxine glutinosa. The sequence goes on along the minus strand of NC_136261.1, from coordinate 206,309,458 downwards.
AGGACACAGTGCAACACTAGCTTAACTAAACGGTCTTACTTCACCCAGGGACAAGACACACAAAACAAACTCACGTACACAAAAGGATGGAAGGACAGGAATGGTTTGGGACGGCAGAGGAGGGTCCAGGTAGATGGTAGGCGTCGAGGTCCAGCTCTAAGCGCGCGCTCCGATCCACGCTTTTGGGGTCGAGGCGAAAACCCGGCAAACACAGCTCCGCTTCGGGCTGGCAGCGAGGAGCCGGCAGCTCCACGTATTTGGTTTCACACCGGCGGCTGTCTCCCGCGTCCTCCGCCTCCTGCGTCTCCGACGCTCTTTTCCTCTTCCGCAGAATCTGCCTCTGGTCCAGCGCACCTCCCTCAAATCCCTCTCACTGCTTCTCCTCTGGCCCCTTACGCATGCATCTCTTCTCATCTCATCTGAGGTAGGGGCGTCCTGCCGCGGGTTTTATGCCACGCCTTACCAAGCCATACCCACCGAGCCTGTGGTTGGTCGTTCGGGGCTCCACCCTTGATGATGAGGTGGGGCCACGCCTTTCTTCCCCGAACCGACCGCGTGCGTAATGGAGGACGAATGCAGTTGGCAATCGAGGCTTTGGGAATGGGGGCTTTGGGAATGGAAGGGAGCTACCTTATGTCATCTGGTGCAATGCAGTGTCAACTAGTGGGAACAGAGCCTTCAACTACATAGACTAAGGAGATAACTGTTGAGAAGGATATATGATTTGCTACGTGCATGTTTATGGCTTAACTAGGAGGACGACCTTTGACCTTTACACACCAAACGGAGATATTTACAAGAATTCATTACACTTACAGAGGATGATATTTACAACAATTCATTACACTTACAACAATACAAAAAAAACACAACAATTCTCAAATCCACAACACTGCACCCTCATCCTCCAGGCACATCCTCGGGCCTATAAAACTTAACTTTAGTGTGGCACGTAGGTGTAGTTTCCTCTACATTTAACCTGACCCTGAGTGTGACAGTTTTAAAACACAAATAAATATGTCCCGCTGCTGCATTGCACCCTGCCTAACAGATTCACGCCCACAGCTAACCGAATTGCGGAATGGTTTTCAAACTACACATTTACGGTGGGGAGCATTATTGACAATTGACGCTGGTATTTACAAAACTAACCCAGGACCTGTAATTGTTCTTTTTTGGGGGGGGGGGGGGGGGGGGAGACAGCCTGCGCTGCATCGACGCTCCATAAAGCACCAAAAACGCACCAAAACACCATAAAGCACCAATCAGTGCACAGTCACCACAGTTCATAATAAAAATAACCAAACAAACCCCTGGTGGTGTTCTTGCTCTTCGGCTCCCTCTGCTGGCCAATGTTATTCCTGATGTTGTCTTTCTTCATCTTCTTACTGGCGGCCTATTTGGACATAATAAAATGCAATGCACAAAACATGTCCGTTTTTATTTATGCCCCACAGGGACCGACTATGAGTGGTTCACCTGTATGGCATAAGTGCCATGTTACCAAGGTCCGCCAGCAAGATCTCGGGCCGTCATGGCCGGTTCCAGCAGAGGGGCCATGCCCCAACCCATGGGGTCCATCAGTGGTGCTCAGCCACAGACATGTGGTCCATAAGTGGTGCATCGATGCAGGCAGCTGTGGTTGCGAGAGTTCGGGCACACAATGGCGGACTCCCGCACGCTCCCCTCGGTGCCCAGAGAGCACAGTCCTCGGGTGGGAGACAGGGGGATAGAAGACAGGTGAGTGAGGGGTAAGGTCACAAGGGTACACATCAAACAAGGCAATGCAAGACGAGGTGCGTACGGAGAGCGAAGTGAGAAAGCTCGTCCCTACCGTACGTCACCCCACCCTGTTACCTACTCTACCCTTGCCCTTACCCCATATGTACAAAAATCTACACATTTACAAATCCGTCACGACTGTCACATCTTCCCCATATTTCTCCTATACCAAATTCGTCATAACAATCCCTCTAATCGAAATTTGCCATCACCAATTCATCATCAATCCCTTTTAAGGAGGGAGAGATGGAACAACAAAGCACAATGTCACACCCACGTCATGATGCATCTCGCAATCCAAACATTTGCACAAAAAATAATAAAAACAGCCTGGCATGGTGTGGAGTTCTGTCACCTCAGGTGAGTGGATGTAGATGGTGCGAGGAGATTCTTAATCCTAACTATCTTCTAAATGACATTAACTCACTTTACATTACCCGGGGTCTTTCCCTGCCAATCCATTGGCCAACTTACTCTATGCGGTTTTAAGAACCAAATTCCCATTGACCAAACTGTGGTGCTTCATCAATTTGGGGTCTCACTCCCCCGATTCAACTCCCTGTGCCCTTGCACAATTTCAGGACTGGGTCGTGTGGCTCTCCCAGCGGGTCTACCCACCTGCACACCTCCACCACTGTAGTTGCCTCCGAGCTTACCTGCTCCTCACCCTAACCTATCTAACTGGGGAAGGCCCTCTGGCGCTCTCCCCACTCGGTGCCCTCTGGCACTGGGCTACCCGGGTCCGTCCTCCGGATCCTCGGGCCCAATCCACAACTCTAACGGCTCCCAGAGCCCACCTGCGGCCTCACCTGGCCGACACCCTAACAGTGGCGGAGTGTCCATTCAACTACACACACTAACAGGCCACACGCCCAGCCATTTCCACGTCACTAATGCACCCCTCCAAACACCATTCTTCCACCACGCACCACAGATGCCAATATCCAACCACAATTTACCTACTCCCTCTACCTAACTCTTAAACTACCCTCCCCGGGTATTCGTGATGGGGTCCATCCTCCTTTCCCCCATCCACACCTTCGCACCATCCACTCCACTCCACAGTTTCCAACATACTCACTCCACGACCATCCATTCCATACTCCATATATTCCATACTCCATGTATCCCACACAACCATTTTCCATCCCTGTATTTGCACACCTGTGCCATCTCACCTGGTGCCACCTGCACCCGCCTTCCTCCAGGACCATTTGCTCAACACAACACACAATCACCATTACTCACTCATACACTGCTCAATACACCTGTTCACTTTTAAACACACACACACGGCATCATCTGACCTACCTGGTGCCCTGCTAAAACTCGCGCTTCCCCGTCGCCCCTTACATTATTGCGCTCCCTCGTCATTATAATCCAACTACCCTCTCTATGTCCCCGACTACCTGTCCAATATTGCTACCTAACCTTACCGTTACCTATGGTCAATCTTCTCTCGATCCCTATCATGTTATCCTCACCCTCCCGGGCTAGTTTTCACTGCCAAACCCCATAAACCTATAGCTCCTTTGCCCCCCGTGTGAGGGATTGTGGATTTGCCATCCCACCACATCGGGCATCTTCTACTATCAATTTCGCTCATCAAATTCCTGCAAATCCTATTCACTACTCCCCCAATTTCGGATCAAAACACGATCATCATCACCGTCCATTAAACTTGAGCCTCGGTGCGTCGTTACATTTTCAAAGCCCGGCTTCGCACAGCCGAGCAATGAATTCGGGTGGTTTGGTCGCCTGCAGGTCGAGTTCGTCCGGCATTCATGATTCTGGGGAGGAGGCTTCGTTGGGCCGAGATTCCATGCACCATCTCGGCGCGGCACCTTGCGGTCCCTGGCCCGATGGCTCAATCTCGCCCGGTCAGAACCCCGCCCCCACCACGGGGCACCGTTCCGCTTCCTCCGACCTGCCCCTGAACCGGACCAGTCGCCTTGCCCGACAAGGCCCGGACTCGACCGTGCGGGGCCTAGCATCCAACAAAGCGCACCGCGCACGCTATCCGTCGCCCTAAACGCTGCCCCGGTCAACGTCGATGCTTCACTCGCATACGCGACCCGTTTCACACTCACAAAACCTGGCGTCTCGGCGCCTCCAGTGCATCCCACACACTCCGTCCATTTCACCACCGCACTCCCGGTTACACACCACACCTCTCGCGCACCCTCTTGCGCACACTCGCCGTTCGCACACCCCACCAACACCTCTTCGCGCCCACTCCTCGGTCACATCCTCTGTGACAACCACGGGTGTGCTCTCCTCCGCACACCCAATCACGTGCTCCACTACCAACTCAAGCGTGCATTCCCACACGCGCCCGACCATTCCAGGTGTGCATCCTTTCGTTCCAGGTGTACATCCTTCCTCACCTGCTACAACCAACTAGTGCTCCGTGTCACTCTCACTACTCTTACCACCACACTCGGTCGCACATTCACCCTTACTCTCGACAGCGCACTCTGTAAGCATGCACTCCTCTGTAACACACCTTTCTCGCGCATCCTCTTGCACACACTCTCCCGTTACGTCCTCCGTAACACTCACCACAGGTGTGCACTCTTTCGTTACATCCCCTGTAACACTCCCCATCACGCGCTTCCATGTGCCCCCCCCGCACACGCGCCACGACCAACTCACTCTCGACAGCACACTCACTCCTCGGCGCGCACTTTTCCCTCACACCCCATAGTCGGACATCCTCGCACACCTCCTCCTTCACACTCTGTACCTGTCGCACACTTCACCAGCGGCCTCTCACGAACACCCGGGTCTAAATCAACACCCAAGCAGACTGAATCTCCCCTCACACCATATACATTTCCGAGTATATCGCCACTCACCTCGTCTTCGCACCTCCTCCGCCACCTGCAAACTCTTTATTTGGTTAGTGAGCACATCCTCATGATTTGAGCACAGACCTTGTACATATTCCATCACCTCCTCCTTTATCTCCCTCTTAGTTTCCCTCCGTCTCTTCTTAATTTCACTCACCCCCTCTTCCACATCCTCTAATTTTTGCTTCACCTTTTTTATTTCCCGGTGCGCCCCCTCAATTTCGTCCTCTAAGGTCACCTTGATCATTTCTATGTGCGTCCTCACCTCCCGTTCTTTCGTCTCCATTGCTTCTGTCACCTCGTCCAACCTCTTTGTCAAACCCTCATGTACCATCTGACATTCCCTCTTCGTCGCTACAAGTTCCTCTTTTATCTCTTTTTGCGTCGCCTTTAACCCCCCGATTACCGCAGTGTTCTTCTCCACCTGCTCCACTAATTCCTTTTGTCCCACTGTCAGCTGCTCTACTCCCCTCGTCAGATCCTCTATGCCCCCCTGTAACCTAGCCGTACTATTTCTCACCTCTTTCTCCATATGCTCCTCACCTCGCCTTACCTCCTCGCGTACCCCCGAGACCTCCTCGGCCACACCTCGTCTTATCTCCTCCCCCATTTCTCCCATCTCCTTGGTAGAGGCCGCCCTCATCTGTTCCAATTCATTCCTCTGAGCATCCAGTTTACCTTCCAACCCGATTTTCACCTCCTCTATCTGGTTCCCCATCTGTTTGATTTCCCGGGCGGATTGCTCCCCTATTTCCCGCAATTTGTCTTCCATCTTGTCTTCTAGCCCCGTTAACCCATTCTTCACCCCTTTTATCCCGTTGTCTAACCCCTCAAATTTGTTGTCCAACCCCATAAATTTATTGTCTAACCCCTCAAATTTCTTGTCTAAACCCTCAAATTTCTTGTCTAAACCCTCAAATTTCTTGTCTAAACCCTCAAATTTCTTGTCTAAAATCTCAAATTTATTTCCCAACTGTTCGCTGGTACCCCTCGCTTCGTCCCTCATTGCCCCCATACTGTTTTCCAAACCTCCAATTTGGTTTCCCATTTTCTCCCCCATTCTGTTTTCCAATCCTATATTCCCCATTAGTATGGCTGAATTAATCTGCGCCATGAGGTCCCGCACATCAATTCCCCCTATTTGCGCAGCGGGCGCGGCTACCGCGCGAGGCGCCATTTTGTGCGCCTGAAACCTCTTGCGCAAGGGCGTCATCTTGTGCGCCTGATACACCCGCAACCACCTCACCATTTCTCTCCTCCTCCATTTCTTCCCTCTGGTCCTGGGTTACCCCTAACCCCTCTTCTTATTCCCCCACCGGCATCCCGTCGCCTTGACCATCCATGGCACGATTTTTTAATTTAGGTGGTGTTAAAAATAAAAATCTCGGGCCACTCGAAATTTTGAGCGCGCTATTCGCGCTTCAGGTCCGAATCCGACACTCCTGACACCAATTGTTACGGAACCGGAGTATGGCACTCCCCTTAGGGGGGAGGGGAGGGGTTAATCCCCCCTTCTATTTTCACTGGCCGTCTCCGCTCCTGACGCTACACAGCTACCTCCGGAAAAGCAGGTGCGCAGCCCCGTTCGTGCCGCGGACAGATGTTAATTGCCGAGCGGTTTTAGCAACCGCGGCACAAACTATTAACAGAAACTAGACCCGATTCTTGAACGTTGGCCAAATCGTGCCGCAGGTATTCAATTGGGAAATCACTAAAACGACACGGATGTAAGGGAAAGAAAAGGCAAGGTAGGAAGAACAAATCTAATTTATTATTATTATTTACAAGACCAAAAGAACCAAGGAGAATGGAAAGATAAGAAAATAAAGGCAGAAAGAGGGACGGACCAGAAGGACACAGTGCAACACTAGCTTAACTAAACGGTCTTACTTGACCCAGGGACAAGACACACAAAACAAACTCACGTACACAAAAGGATGGAAGGACAGGAATGGTTTGGGACGGCAGAGGTGGGTCCAGGTAGATGGTAGGCGTCGAGGTCCAGCTCTAAGCGCGCGCTCCGATCCGCGCTTTTGGGGTCGAGGCGAAAACCCGGCAAACACAGCTCCGCTTCGGGCTGGCAGCGAGGAGCCGGCAGCTCCACGTATTTGGTTTCACACCGGCGGCTGTCTCCCGCGTCCTCCGCCTCCTGCGTCTCCGACGCTCTTTTCCTCTTCCGCAGAATCTGCCTCTGGTCCAGCGCACCTCCCTCAAATCCCTCTCACTGCTTCTCCTCTGGCCCCTTATGCATCTCTTCTCATCTCATCTGAGGTAGGGGCGTCCCGCCGCGGGTTTTATGCCACGCCTTACCAAGCCATACCCACCGAACCTGTGGTTGGTCGTTCGGGGCTCCACCCTTGATGATGAGGTGGGGCCACGCCTTTCTTCCCCGAACCGACCGCGTGCGTAATGGAGGACGAATGCAGTTGGCAATCGAGGCTTTGGGAATGGGGGCTTTGGGAATGGAAGGGAGCTACCTTATGTCATCTGGTGCAATGCAGTGTCAACTAGTGGGAACAGAGCCTTCAACTACATAGACTAAGGAGATAACTGTTTAGAAGGATATATGATTTGCTACGTGCATGTTTATGGCTTAACTAGGAGGACGACCGTTGACCTTTACACACCAAACGGAGATATTTACAAGAATTCATTACACTTACAGAGGGTGATATTTACAACAATTCATTACACTTACAACAATACAAAAAAAACACAACAATTCTCAAATCCACAACAATATTATTGCATCAGGATCTGGATCTTCACTGAAATCGAATCCATTCGTCCTTGCCAGATACCCAATCTGTCCACCAGGTTTCAGCCAAATCCATCTATAACTTTTTGAGATATCCTGCTTACAGACAGGCAAACAGACAGACAGGCAAACGAACAGACAGGGGTGAATACATAACCCCCGTCTACCTTCGGTGGCGGAGGTAATAAAAATAAGAATAAAAACCAGCCAATAAACAGTCTGAACTTGAGACTTTGGTATTAGGACTTGGACTCGGTCTCTCAGGGTTAAACGATGCAATTGCTATACACGTGTAAAATGGGTTACAAAAGGCATGGGTCCACTTGATGATCAAAATAAAATGACGAACTAAGTGCAGGTGTTTCCCCCAAATTAAACATACACGGTTTTGGGTAAATGGCATGAGACACCCCCAAAGAGTAAAGGGTTTTTTTTTTTTTTTGTATACAAGATCGAGGTTCGTGTAAGAGCTAACATTAATGCCAAAAAAAAAAAAAAAAAACGGACACAAAAGATGAAATAAAGGGAGTGGGAGACAAGATGGGGAGAGAGGGGAAGCACACAAGTACAACATTTGAGAGCAGGGACATCGGGAGATCTGTGGGAGGTATTGGGCTTGGGGGGAGGAGGCGTGGGAAGGGGGGTGGGGGTGGGAGAGGAAAAAAAAACACATGGACGCTGCTAGGACTTCCAGGAAAGAAGTCGATATTTCAGAAAAGTGGATCTGGGGTGAATTAACAGGGGTAGAAAAGATCAAGGTTTTGGATGGGGGAAGATAAGAGATGGTGGTGAATAGCTGTTTTAAAGACCTGGAGGGATGAGTGGGATTGAAGAGAGTGGGGGAGTTTGTTCCAGAGGCGGGAGAAAAGAGGAATGAGAGAGTGAAGGTGAGCAGAGAGTCTTGATTTTGGCAGTTTCACCAGAAGAGGGTTGCAGGCAGATCTTGTGCGACCTGTAGGAGTACTTCGGGGACAGAGCACAGACAGAGCTGGGGGCGGGGGGAGGGGGGGCTAGGCCGGATAGGACGTGGTAGAAGACAGAAAGACCACCAACCTGCCTGCGGTGAGTAAGTGAAAGGCCCTCACAATCGGCTTCATCGCGGGAGATTCCAATGATTCCAAAAGCTTTGGTTTCAACAGCGTGAAGCCGAGCGAGGTGTGAGGCAGGAGCACGAGCCCAGAGGGGAGAGCAGTATTCCATTGAGCTGAGGATGAAAGCCTTGTAAGTGGTGAGGAGCTCAGGTGTGCCAAGGAAGGACTTCGCACGACGGAGGATGCCCAGTCGGCGACTGGCTTTGGAGGCCAGCTTGGAAATGTGGTTTTCCCAGGAAAGATCATGGCAGATTGTGAGACCCAAGAGATTGAGTGACAGAACTTCTTGGAGAGGATTGTTGAGAAAGTAGATGGGAGGGTTGTCCAGACGGTCTTTTCGAAGAGACATAGTGAGAGTGTGAGATTTGTCAGGATTGAAAGACATGTTCCACCTGTTTGACCAGTCTGTGATTTTGACCAGGTCTGCAGAGAGTGAGGAGGCTGCGGATTGCCGATCTGAGGAATGAGGTATGGAGCGGCAGAGGGTGGAGTCATCAGCAAAGAGATAGAGAGGATTTTCCAGAGAGTCGGAGGGATCATTGATGAAGACCAGAAAAAGCACAGTCCCCAGAACACAGCCTTGGGGAACTCCAGCCTGAACAGGAAAGGGAGATGAGAGAAATCCATTCAGGGCCACACGTTGACTACGACTAGAGAGGAAGTCCGCAAGCCATGCGTGGAGATTTCCATGGATACCATAGGAGGAGAGTTTGGTGAACAGAGCGGGGTGCCACACGCTATCGAAGGCATGTGATATGTCAAGGGAGACAGCTCTAATTTCCTGTTTGACATTGAGGACCTCCATCCATTGTTTGGACAGCAGAAGCAGCATGTAAAGTATGTACAGAGTATGTACAGAAAAGGTATGAAAAGGAAAATATATGTACAGAAAAGGTATGTACAGAAAAGGTGAAATTTTTATATAGTCGACCATCTTTTATACAGACTGCTCTCATCATCTAACACCTTCTCCCTCTAATGTCTTGTCTAAACAGAACCATGTACAAGCCAATTCCGAACCAAGCATAATCGTTCCACAAAACGTGCCATAACATCCTGGTTTGGCCTTTCGCTAAAGGGAAACAATGGGCTCGTTTCTAGATGGAACAGTTCTGGACAGCATTAGTTCAGAACTTGGTAGTGGAGACAAAACACAAGGGTTATGAAAGATCTCGCAATGTTGTATTTGGAGACATCCCTGAATGTCAACATTAATTATAAAGATTATGGAGAGACAAAGGAGGGTTGGCAGGATGGCCTAGACCTAGAGGTACGCATACTCTGCACTAATAGTCAGGTTCACGATGTTTTTTCGTTCAAAATCATGGTAGATTAGCAAACCTATACATTTTTGGAAACGTTATTACATGGAAAATCTGAAAATCAATGTTTACATTTGCCAATTCAGACCAATTCGATTCGACCAATTCGACCAATCGACCAATTCCATTCGACCATTCGACCAATCGCTTCGATCGACCATTCGACCAATTCGACCAATTCGATCGATTCGATTCGATTCATCGAATTCGATTCGATCGACCATTCGACCAATTCGATTTGCCAATCAATTTGACCGACCTTTGCTTGTGTGGAACGGACTGTGAAAACGATGCGGACTATATTGTCGGATACGACACACAGGACAGTGATGACGAACTCTAAATGGCATATTCTGTAATCGTGTATGTTTGATGCCATTGACTGCCTGTGTATATTTTGTCATTGACTGCCTGTGTAGATGTGAAGTTATACTGACTGCATGTGTATATATGATTTTGCTGACTGCCTGTGTATGTTTGGTGATATGAATTATTGTGACACATTTTGATGTTATTAACTGCCTGTACAAAATGATAACATCTATTTGATTATGCAACTTATCGCGAATATAAAGACAGTATTTTGCAATTCAAAACCTTTGATTCGTGTCTTACCATTCCCCATAGCACTAATTTGATACTTTCATTGGATTCCTTGTCCCTGAAAATATAGGTTTAGTATATTTTTAAAAGTTTTTAGGGTAATTAGAGGCAGAAATAGAACAAAATATGTATTTTACAGTGGCCATTTTGAAAATCCAAAATGGCCGCCATACAGGTATCTCTCCAAATGTAAACATTGATTTTTAGTTTCCTTATGCTATAACCTTTCCAAAAATGTATAGGTTTGCTAATCTACCATGATTTTGAACGAAATAGAATTTATTGACACAGTGAACCTGACTATAAGCTAGTCAGGGTTTGAATCCAGACCCAACTATAAACTGTTCTTCTGGTGTTTCACAGGGAGGGCGATTCATGAATGTGTCCCTCGGATGGACGTTAAATTGCACGTCCTGTCTGCCAGCATCTGTTGGTGGACGAGAAAGATCCCACGGTGTCCTTCACGAAGAGTCGGTGAGGCGTTGCCCGCACAATGGCTAAATTCCAAATTACTACACTAACTTTAGTCAAGCATCATGCTTGGCCAGCCAGTTTGTGAAAGTCTTGGGCCAAGATTCCCCCCCGGCCAACCACAGAAAAACGTGGGAATAATTATAGCTGTTGAAGATCAAGATGAAGAAGAAGGAGGAGAGCCAAAGAACAAATGCACAAGTGAAGGTAGTGCCTTCAGAAAATACTGTATGTCATGTCTATGGGGAACAAACCTGGGGTCACAGATCATATGGAAGCAACAAAAAGACCAACAGATTTAAACAAGCAGAGGCTGAACTCTGGAGTTCAATATCAACCTGAGCTAAAGCGCATGAGCTAAAGCGAGCTTAATCGTATTATTCATTCACGAAGCAGAGCAATGATACTGTATTTTATAATAGCAGTTACACACATCAGGTAGAGTGAAACTCCATCAAGGAGGGTGTAAGTTACACCCATCAAATGGGATGGTATGGGATTTGATAAGATGGGAGAAGCATGGAACAACAACAACAATCCTGTGAAGAATAAATAAACGGAGACCAAAACAATCCGACGATGGTTGGGCAAGAAGTACCACCCACCGGAATACCGTGGTGTCATTCAGCGTGGTGAATGCTTTGACAAAAGTCGAGAACCAAATGGAATAAGTGGAGTTGTAAGTAAATTTGGAAGCGACAAACAGATTGAAAGACTTGATTATGCTCAGGTGACGCTTGGTGACGATGCGCGATTCACAGATTCACAGCGTTGAGCTTCTTTTCTTTTCTTTTTTTGCACAATATTTATACAAAGTATTTTTCTTCCCGGTTTTGCCGATGAAGTTTTGAGGCAGAAACAATGGTATATTCGCCATCCATCTGACCACTTGCACATTGCCCCACCACTTGCACATTGCCCCCCTCCCCACCCCCCTTTTAATACCAGCGCTCCATGTTTGGGCCCTGTGGAGAATGCTTCCTTGCACGATAGATTGGAAAGATGGTGCATGACTATTACTCAGGAAAGAATTCCATTCAACTCTTAAATATATTGGTGGACATCGTTCACACGAGCCACCACCAACTAAAAACTCACTGAGTAAACATGATTACGAGATAAATCTTTGCATCTCGTTTTCAGGCATCAAAGAGAGCATTTTGCAACTCTTGACTTGGGGAAAACGCGACACTTAGCAAGAACAAAGCTGTCTATCGAAACAGCAGAATCCGCAGCAGGGTTGTCGCATGATAAACCTGCCTCTGCTCCCAGAAACGCACGCAGTACCTTATCTGGCAACCTGTGTTTGCGAAAATGCGAGTGTGCACCCCCTATGATTAAAGTGGGTCGCACTTGCCTGCAAACACACTCTACGCTCTCACCCACTTATGACTCGTGAGGTCAGGAAACTCGGAAAGTGCACATAAAAGGCTGAGTCGTGGTGAACAACGTACACCAAAAAGTGTTCCAAAGCTACGGTAGGTGAACTAATGTTAAAGGGCAGAGTGAGGGTCAAAAAAGGCATGTGACAGGTTATAAAGGTCAAGAAAAGCATAGGGAACGTGCCCCGAGGGCAAACTGAATCTTTACCATGGTTTTCAAACCACCACATTTGGTATATTACCCTCCACTCTGCTCTAATTGGATATCCATGGACGCCATGGCCTCTTCATAGCCTAGATGACATGCTTACGACCTTTGATACCCTGGGCTTGATCCTTCAAATACCAACCTCTCCCTACAAAACAACCCTACCCCCAAACCCATAAGTAAACCTCCTCCTCCACAATTCCTCTCAACCTTTGCCCTCTAACTTCTAAGCCTGGGGTTCTTAACATGGGGTATCCATAACCCTTGGAGGTATGGGGACCAAAATCTGGGGGTATTAGACTCGTAATAAATTATAATAATAAATTGTAATAAATTCAATGAAATATCAACTTTAAATATATCATAAATATATATTTAAATATAAATATATATATTTCAAAACAAATTATATATTTGTATAATTATATTTCAATTTGTATTATATAATTATAGATCCCTGGTGTTGGGCTAGCGGCTAGGGTGCCGGCTTAGGATCCTAGGATCCTGGGTTCGAATCCTGGTCGATCGCCGAATTAACGCCAGGGGGGTTGACTCAGCCTGTCATCCTTCCGAGGTCGGCTAATTGAGTACCAGTTCACTGGTAATTCCCTGCTTGTCGTTAAAGGCGGCAAAAAGGGTTGGCGGCAGGAAGGGCATCCGGCCGTAAAACATTGCTTCAAAAAGGGGACCAAAAAACAACAACCACAGTTCCCGAAAAAGGCCAACCCCCGCTTGCGGGGAAAAATGGCCTCTAAAGGTGGTTTTATAATTATATTTCAAACAAATTATATTTCAATTATTTGTGTAATTATTGGCCCATTTTCTGGGTGATAAGTTACCAATTTTCATCCAAAAAAATAGGCAATTAAAGTAAAAACACCCCTCAGAATGCATCACAGAGCACCTAGAAATCAAAAAAATTCTAGGGTGACATGCCCCCAGCCCCCCCTAACTTTGCGCACCTTCGGTGTGCCTTGGTCAGTCAACAGTCTGGCGAAGGGGGTATGGGGACATCATGGGCAATCCGTTGGGGGTCTTGACAGGGAAAAAGGTTAAGAACCCCTGTTCTAAGCTATAAAACTCACCAAACCAATGCAGCTATAGAGCTTTGTAGCAATTGAATCAGATTTTTTTTTTAGGAAAAAATATTAAAAAATTACTTTGGCTTCTTCAGGTTAAAGTATCAGCACCCAGTTGAAGGTGCACCGTCGCAGTTCCAGAACAAAGTGCAATGCTCTCGACAATGAAACAACATTGCTGCTGCAAAGCTTTCTCCTCTTCAATGGCCTTTGATCCTCACTCACCCAAATAAGCAAATAACAAAAACATGTTTGGTAAATTCCTGTTTCACCATCAGGAAGATATTAAAATCAGGAAGATGATATTGTATACAAATTCCGAACAAATGATGATATTGTATACAAATCTGATTTGGGATCAAAAACTCTGCATTTTATATTTCCTGATCTTCAACACACTTACTCCATAGCTCTTCATTCAAATCACCCCACAGCCTTAAAAAAAAACAACAACCTTCCGATCTGTGATAAAACTCCAGCCTGTAAAATCTATCAAACCAGATGGGAAAACTGTCGCTGTCGACAAGAGCAGTTATTTTACAATTACTGCTGCATAAATGAAATGCAGTACTCCAGAACCATCCTCCCCTGTCCCCCACTCCCTCAACTCCTTCCACTAGCCAAGTACTCACGACCACCCCCTCGCCGACCTGGCACTCTCAACCACCCCCTCTCCGGCCTGGCACTCGCAAGCTCCCACCCTCTCCGGCTTGGCACTCGCGAGCTCCCACCCTCGCCGGCCTGGCACTCGCGAGCTCCCACCCTCTCCAGCCTGGCACTCGCAAGCTCCCACCCTCTCCGGCCTGGCACTCGCGAGCTCCCACCCTCTCCGGCCTGGCACTCGCGAGATCCCACCCTCTCCGGCCTGGCACTCGCAAGCTCCCACCCTCTCCGGCCTGGCACTCGCAAGCTCCCACCCTCTCCGGCCTGGCACTCGCAAGCTCCCACCCTCTCCGGCCTGGCACTCGCAAGCTCCCACCCTCTCCGACCTTGCAGTCATAACCACTCCCCGACCCCACTCTGGTCAAGCATTGACAACCACTCCCTCACACCACCCCCCTCCGGCCACGCATTCGCAACCACTCGCCCAACCTCACCTTTCCCACACTCCTCCTTCTCCTGCCAGGCATTCTCAACCACTAGCCCAATCCTCCACCCCGTCCCCCCACACTAGTCAGGCATTCACATCCACTCGCACACATTAACCCAGATTATGTTAATGTCGATGTAATCCTTCACAGTTGGTAAAATTGTGCATGTGCATGTAATCCTTCACAGGTGTTGAAAATGTGCATGTGCATATCATCCTTCATTCTTTTATATTCCCATTACATCTCTCATCTTCCATGGTTTCCCTTTCCCACATCTCGTTTATTACGCTATATGACTCCTCGTTTTCTCCATTTTCTCCCTCTATTCTGATTCTGATCCTTTTTTCAATACAATATACGGTTTTGCTGCAAGATTAGGCTGAAGACAAATGGATCCTGAATTATTTTGGAATTATCCATGTCATGGATCGTGGCATGTTAACCAATGTTAACTACAACGTTTACACTAATTCTAATAAATAAACAAACTTGTGTTACAGACACACAAGTTACGTGTTTATGCTTAATTCTAGAATGTTCTTGACATGTCATAAATTGATAGATGTTTCGTTGATCATTTACGTCTGTTTACAAGTTATACCCAACTATAGTTATATAACTACAATATAATTACAGCATCACATAAATTTACATGCCACAGAAACCACCCTGAAGTCGATTTCCAT
The DNA here is from genome assembly GCF_964187855.1 of Myxine glutinosa. Classification (NCBI taxonomy): domain Eukaryota; kingdom Metazoa; phylum Chordata; class Myxini; order Myxiniformes; family Myxinidae; genus Myxine; species Myxine glutinosa. Next base: position 206,294,133 of record NC_136261.1, on the reverse strand, counting down.
CTCAGACGACGAACTTTATTTTTCTAAATATTTTTCCTTCAGGCATCTGTAGGGAGGGAATCTGTGCATTTTGAAACCCTTCTCCAATTGATTGGTGCATTCAATGGCACAGCATCTTGCCATTTTAAAAATAATGATTCGGAGCTATAGCCTACCGTGTGCTCAATCAATAAACAATCAATGGAAACAAAATGGCGCCCAAGACCCATGTGACGAGAAATTTCCAGGATGCACCATGTCGCTACTCCTAATATATAGGGGCTATAGCTGAGAGTGCCCGGTCGGAGAGGGGGGTGGTTGAGAGTGCCCGGTCGGAGAGGGGGGTGGTTGAGAGTGCCAGGTCGGCGAGGGGGGTGGTTGAGAGTGCCAGGTCGGCGAGGGGGGTGGTTGAGAGTGCCAGGTCGGGGAGGGGGTGGTTGAGAGTGCCAGGTCGGCGAGGGGGGTGGTTGAGAGTGCCAGGTCGGCGAGGGGGGTGGTTGAGAGTGCCAGGTCGGCGAGGGGGGTGGTTGAGAGTGCCAGGTCGGGGAGGGGGTGGTTGAGAGTGCCAGGTCGGCGAGGGGGGTGGTTGAGAGTGCCAGGTCGGCGAGGGGGGTGGTTGAGAGTGCCAGGTCGGGGAGGGGGTGGTTGAGAGTGCCAGGTCGGCGAGGGGGGTGGTTGAGAGTGCCAGGTCGGCGAGGGGGGTGGTTGAGAGTGCCAGGTCGGCGAGGGGGGTGGTTGAGAGTGCCAGGTCGGCGAGGGGGGTGGTTGAGAGTGCCAGGTCGGCGAGGGGGGTGGTTGAGAGTGCCAGGTCGGCGAGAGGGGTGGTTGAGAGTGCCAGGTCGGCGAGGGGGGTGGTTGAGTGGAGAGGAATGGACAGAAGTGGAGAGTGGGGGGCGTTTATAAGTTGAGTCCCTATGGAGAGTTGTGACAACGTGCATTTTGAAGCCATTTTGTTTCCATCGAGCACGGCATATCAAATCTGTTTGTATTGTGTGAGGCGTAATCTTTTCGTTTTCTCACTAAGCTGTCTTTCTCTGTACTCAAAAGGGAGATTATATTGCGTAATGATTTCTTTCGTTCTTTCGACGGATCAAAGTAAGCATACAATCAGACAGGATTGATTTGACCTGAAAACATATCGAATAAACCACGGCAAAATGAAGTGTAATGCTCGAGTAAAAGCTTCACACTGATGAGTGCCTAATTTGAGATGTACAGAGCGTGTGAGTGGAAGAAACACACAGGCAGTGACAGAATGCAGAAATTTGAAAGAAGTGGAAGAAGGAAAGTAAAAGACAGAAATTGAGGCACACCATCCACGCCAGATGCACACACCATCAAGAGAGTGGAGAATTAGAAAAGATAACAATTGCGAATGGAAAAAAGAGCCCGAGAAGATTGATGGATTGTGTGCGCTGCCTGAAGGCGGGTCCGAGGCTGCTTGGCAAGGGTGATACTGGGTGGTTTGCCATTGCCTTCTGAGCAGTTAGTCATGGCAAGAATTTCTAATTTGATCAGGTGATAACTCGCTGACTCTTTGCAAAGGGAACCTTGGGATCTTTAACGTCCACCAACTAATGATAGCAGATGGACCTCCCGGGTTAATTCCATCTGAGGGACTGCACGAACCTTGATGAATCACCTGCTTGTGAAACATCAGGACGACAGTTTATAGCTGGGTCGGATTCAAGCTCAGGCTAAACAGCTAAGAGACGAGTATGTGTACCTCGAGGCCTCCTGCCAGCCCCTTGAAAATATATGGATAGCGAAAGTTTTCCTTTAAAATCGAATGGAATGGGAAAGAACAAATTTAGAAATACCAACGAAGGAATAAAAGAGGGCTGCGTTAAAATGGAGATGAGCCATAAGTGAAGGGGTTCTTTTTTTCCAACTCTTATCTATCTATAATTCCAGTAATCTCTGTGTGTCTGTATGCGACCGCTGTTTCTCGACAACTACCGGTCCGATATACTTGAAACTTGCCAGGTATATTGCTGGGGACCCGAGGATGTGCCTTTTCAAGGTTTGAAATTAATCGGACGAGTGGTTCCCAAGGTATGGTCACCGTACTCGCAAGCCGTTCGCTTTGGCTTTGCGAATGGACCAAACCATTTCATGTAAATAGAGGGGGGGGGGGGGGGGTTTGCGAATGGACCAAACCATTTCATGTAAATAGAGGGGGGGGTTCTGTGGTCGTTACTGCCACGTGGTTTCAAAGTTTTTTTTTGTTGTTGTTTGCACGCATGTTTTTTTGCACGCACGTACGGGCAAGCACGTACGGGCAAGCACGTACGTGCGGGCACGCCCTAGTTTATATTAACATAAGTACTGTACCGCTGAAAACAAGCATGTGTATTTAATACTTCATATGTGTTGAAAACATGCATGTGCATGTAATCCTTCACATGTGTCGAAAACAAACATGTGCATGTAATCCTTCACATGTGCTGAAAACATGCACATGCATGTAATCCTTCACATGTGCTGAAAACATGCATGTAATCCTTCACATGTGCTGAAAACATGCATCTCCGTAAAACCATTCACATGTGCTGAAAACATGCATGTAATCCTTCACATGTGCTGAAAACATGCACGTGCATGTTATCCTTCACATGTGCTGAAAACATGCACCTGCATATAACCATTCATATGTGCTGAAAACATGCATGTGCATATTATCATTCGCATGTGCTGAAAACATGTATCTGCATATAACCATTCACATGTGCTGAAAACATGCATGTAATCCTTCACATGTGCTGAAAACATGCATGTAATCCTTCACATGTGCTGAAAACATGCATGTAATCCTTCACATGTGCTGAAAACATGTATCTCCATATAACCATTCAAATGTGCTGAAAACATGCACGTGCACGTAATCCTTTGATACATATGCTGAAAACATGCATGTGCATGTAATTCTTCACATATGCTGACAAACATGCACGTGCATGTAATCCTTCACACGTGCTGAAAATATGCATGGTCATGTCATCCTTCACATGTGCTGAAACCATGTATGTTCATGTAATCCTTTACATGTGCTGAAAATATGTATGTGCTCCTTTATTACCTCCACCAGCGAAGGTGGATGGAGGTTATATCTTCAACCCTGTCTGTTTGTTTGTGAACAGGAATCTCAAAAAGTTGCGGACATATTCAGACGAAAATTAATGGGCAGTTTGATTGTGTGACAAGGACGAAATGATAAGATTTTGGTCATGGGACGAAATGATAAGATTTTGGTCATGGGACGAAATGATAAGATTTTGGTCATGGGACGAAATGATAAGAACCCTGCCCCCCGAAAGTGACCAGAGGCATTATTATTATTATTTTTTCCAAGTGATTCTTCACTATTGAAAGATGGGGCCAAAACTATATACAGCATGATATTTAAAAAAGTTGTGGACGAGTTCTGACCAAACTATGTCGACGCGTTGGTGAGGTGACAAGAACAAGCCGGTTCGATTTTTGGTTCAAGTCCGAACCCAGATCCGGCCTATCAGTGGGATACAAAATGTAAACTGTTCAGCCTGGTGTCGGTAGATGCTCTAACGAGTTCCGTTCTTGTTAATTTATATTCTCATGAAACGTCTCATTAACCACGTCACGGACCGTGATGTGTTGTTCGCCAATGTTAACTGCAACAAGTGATGCGTTTTCTTATAGTAACTTTGCCAGGATCTTCTTGATATGTCATGAATTATCTATAGATATTTCAATGATGATTTACATATTTTTACAAGTTATACCCCACTACCAGTACCAACTACAAAAAGACTACAGCACCACAGATAAATGTACACACACTACAACTTGCCTGGGACAAAAACGACCCCAAAGTCGAATTCCATATCAGAACAATTTTATTTTCCCAAAATTTCAATCTTTCAGCATCTGCAGGGAATCTATACATTCCGAATGCCTTTTCCGACCGATTGGTGCACCCAAAAGAACAGCATCCTGTCATTATGTAAGAATATAAACAGTAGTGTAGTGCCAAATTGAGGTACCGGAGCCCTGCGGCCATGACGTCATCACCAGATCTACCTTCCCATCAAGTTTTAACATCACACTAACCATCGGAGTCCCCAAAATGAGTGATAAATGAAATACACACATTTTACCATGACAGTACCCGCCCTATGGGGCGATTTTGTTACAAGCATTCAACACGTTCTTCTGACAAATACCTTTATTTGGGCGATAAATAGGAAACTGACAGCTGCCTCAATCGCTCCGGAAATAAAATATAAAAATAATCCGGGTGACGTGCATGAAGCAAAAACGTGCTTCAAAACACCTCACTGCACTGGAAAACGTGGGGGCAGGAATACAGTACTGTAAAGGAAGACACTTGTAATACCCTCTCCCACCTCGAGGTGGCGCTACACGATACAAATTTACATCGAGAATTTGCGTCCCCTTCACCTCATGCTCCGCCAGCCACTCCCCTCTCCCAAGACCACCGGCAAAGATAAAAACACCCCTATACACTAATTGGGGTCTTGCTGATCCTATTTAGCAAGTCTGGATGTAATTGGCCCAGAACTGAAGGAAGAGTAATGCAACAAACACACACACACACACACACAAATGTTGGTCCATGAATTATAATAAGGACTCGCCGAAACCCGTGGAACATCCACGGAAGGGAGGATGTGGTGTATGGATAGAGTGTACCATTATGGATGGCATAGGGGATTTGCTTGTCCGAGTAAGAGTTAGGAAGAAAGATGAGAATGAAGAGTGCGTATATGAACAACGATCGCCGACACCGGCACAAATGCATGCTCTGCATTGTCCACTCAGTGGACGGCTTGCTTTCGCCTTCGCCTGCGTATATGAACAACGTATTTATTGCAATCTACTTAAACTAGGGCATGCCCGTACTATATATATAGGACGTGCCCGTAAGTGCGTGATGTTACCGTACAATGAATGTATCATCCCGACGCCGCAGCTCGGATGGCGCTGCAGTTAATCGGGCCCCCAAATTCCTCATCGACGATAACTAAACAATATATTATATGAATCGCACCGTACATACCTCCTTCTAGATCTTGTTCTTGTCTTGATATACTCACTCAGGCTCACTCTATCACGACCGAGTCCTCCCAGCTCCTCCAAATGGCGCCCGCTACGTAAGTCCGGAAGTGACGTCCTCATTTGACTGTCCGGAAGGTCGCATATCGCAGGAAAGCGAAAGAATCGCAAATTAGTTTTAATTTAATTAGTTTTAAAACATAGTTTAACGCCAACATAGCGCCAACATAGTTTGCCGACGGGAAATAAATGAATACGCTCTCAAATGTGCCATCCGAGGCAGAGTGTGTTCGCCACGTTCGGCACACGTGATAGCTCGCTGCTCTCTGATTGGTTGAATCGTTTTTTGGACATAGCTCGGTAACTACTTCTGCGATTAATTTAAAACCTTGAAAAGGCACATCCTCGGGTCCCCAGCAATATACCTGGCAAGTTTAAAGTATATCGGACCCGTGGTTGTCGAGAAACAGCGGTCACAGACAAACAAACATACACACAGAGATTACTGGAATTATAGATAGATGACAACGCTACGATATACTTTTGAAAATATCACGTACCGTCTCGAAGTCAATGCCATCCTTTTATCTCTTCGTATACAACTCACTGATTTCTACCTTATCGTGAACAGGGTAAAGCCTACTTTGACAATCATGAACGGTGGCAGATGCAGGAGTTGGTGAAACGAAAGGGGGGGGGGGGGGGGGGGGGGAGGCTGATCATGACCTACCCTACGCCATTTGTTGAGATCATGGCCACAACGGAAACACAACTGGATAGGTAGGGCCTAGGCCTACGCCTACGTTTCGTCACTCGGCGAAGTACACTTTGTTTTAAGCTTTCAGAAGCTGAAGCCTTGGTATTTATTGCTTTATACGATACTGATGGGCTGCTGATCGGTTTCACTTCGTCGTAATCACAGTATATGGAATAAATTATGGTAAACCCACTTGATGAGGTTAGCGTACACCGCGATCTATGACACCGGCACAAATGGCGGAATGCATGCTCTGGATTGTCCACTCAGTGGACGGCTTGCTGTCGCCTTCGACTGTCCAATCAGCGGACGGCTTGCTGCGCCTTCACCCAGCAGACGCCAATACGATGGCGTCGTATCGGCCGTTAATCGGATGCTTTTGGGCCCCAACGTCGGCTAATTCAGATTTTTCGAGTATGGATGTACGTGATAAACAAAGAGCGCGGTTCGTAGATTGTAAATCCATTAGTGCCTGGGCATCGGGTCACTGGGTGCGGCATAAAAGGGATAACAAAGTCGAGTCCTTACGGTATTATTATATAGATAATCAAAAGCTTAGCACTCACACCCGCTTAATCCCACAATTCAGAAGCCATTAATTTTAAGAAAAAGTCAGATCAGTTAGTCTTTAATCACTGATTTTCAACAAAATTATATATTTTAAGAAATAAAGAGGTGGTTTAATTTTGTTATTTAGTACTATATGGTAAAGACTAGCAGGATGGCCTAGACCTAGAAGTATGCATACTCACCTCTAAGCTGTGCAGCCTGGGTTCGAATCTCGGCCCAGCTGCAGACTGTCATCCAGGTGTTTCACATGCAGGGCGATTCAATGTGTGCGCCATCCTTCGGATGGAAATTAAACTAGGCGCCACGTCTGCCGGCATTAGGTCCTAACTTGGTGTCTTTCTTGGAGTTGATGAAACAAAGTCGTTTTTGGGATGGTAAACATCTGAGAGTATTGAAGATGGCAGAGCAGATAGGCATGATTTTAACATGTATAACATTATGCTTATCTGCTATGCCAATTGTTGTAAACATAAGATAATTCATAAAATCTGCATATTAAATGGTTGAAAAGTTTGTCTAGCTTTTGCACCTTACTGTATTCGTCAATTCATATGGTTCTGTGTTGCCTATAACCTGTATTATAATAACGCTCCCTAGTCAAAGTGTCCAACGTATTGACAAAACCAAGCACTACACCCCTGAATATAACAATATGATTCTGGAGAAGTATACAGCATTGTCTGATGTACAAATAACACAAGCGATGATATTGTAAGTTCGCGGTGAATGGAAACAAAATGGCACACAGGGACCACTTGGGCCAGAGAGCATTTTGAGAACAGGACCGGCACTCATAACTGTCACTGCTACCATCCCCGATCCGGCTCTCGCAACCGCCCCCGGTCCGGCTCTCGCAACCGCCCCCGGTCCGGATCTCGCAACCGCCCCCGGTCCGGATCTCGCAACCGCCCCCGGTCCGGCTCTCGCAACCGCCCCCCCCCCCCCCCCGGTCCGGCTCTCGCAACCGTCCCCGGTCCGGCTCTCGCAACCGCCCCCCGGTCCGGCTCTCGCAACCGCCCCCGGTCCGGCTCTCGCGACCGCCCCCGGTCCGGCTCTCGCAACCGCCCCCGGTCCGGCTCTCGCAACCGCCCCCGGTCCGGCTCTCGCAACCGCCCCCGGTCCGGCTCTCGCAACCGCCCCCGGTCCGGCTCTCGCAGCCGCCCCCGGTCCGGCTCTCGCAACCGCCCCCGGTCCGGCTCTCGCAACCGCCCCCGGTCCGGCTCTCTCAACCGTCACCCGGTCCGGCTCTCTCAACCATCACCCGTCCGGCTCTCAAACGCCCCCGATCCGGCTCTCTCAACCGCCCCGGATCCGGCTCTCTCAACCGCCCCGGATCCGGCTCTCTCAACCGCCCCGGATCCGGCTCTCACAACCGCCCCGGATCCGGCTCTCTCAACCATCCCCAATCCGGCTCTCTCAACCGTCCCCAATCCGGCTCTCTCAACCGCCCCCGATCCAGCTCTCTCAACCACCCCCGATCCAACTCTCTCAACCACCCCCCATCCGGCTCTCTCAACCGCCCCGGATCCAGCTCTCTCAACCGCCCCCGATCCGGCTCTCGCAACCGCCCCCGATCCGGCTCTCGCAACTGATCCGGCTCCCACAGCCGCCCCCATCCACGACCCCGACCCAGCTCTCACAACCGATCCGGCTCCCACAACTGCCCCCATCCCCGACCCGGCTCCCACTACTGATCCGGCTCCCACTACCGATCCGGCTCCCACTACCGATCCGGCTCCTGAAACCACCCCCATCCCTGACCCAGCTCCCACAACTGATCCGGCTCCCACAACCGCCCCCATCCCCGACCCAGCCCCCACTACCGATCCGGCTCCTGAAACCACCCCCATCCCCGACCCAGCTCCCACAACCGATCCGGCTCCCACAACCGATCTGGCTCCCACAACCGATCCGGCTCCCACAACCACCCCCATCCCCGACCCGGCTCCCACAACCGATCCGGCTCCTACTACCGATCCGGCTCCTGAAGCCACCCCCATCCCCGACCCAGCTCCCACAACCGATCCGGCTCCCACAACCACCCCCATCCCCGACCCAGCTCCCACAACCGATCTGGCTCCCACTACCGATCCGGCTCCTGAAAACACCTCCATCCCCGACCCAGCTCCCACAACCGATCCGGCTCCCACAACCACCCCCATCCCCATCCCCGACCCAGCTCCCACTACCGATCCAGCTCCCACTACCGATCCGGCTCCCACAACCACCCCCATCCCCGACCCAGCTCCCACAACCGATCTGGCTCCCACTACCGATCCGGCTCCTGAAACCACCCCATCCCCGACCCCAGCTCCCACAACCGATCCGGCTCCCACAACCGCCCCCATCCCCGACCCAGCTCCCACTACCGATCCGGCTCCTGAAACCACCCCCATCCCCGACCCAGCTCCCACAACCGATCCGGCTCCCACAACCACCCCTGACCCGGCTACCACAACCGATCCGGCTCCCACAACCACCCCCGCTCCTGCTCCCGCAAACGTCCCGGATGTCACCGCCACGTTGTTTTAGATCGAATCGTCCCTCATTCCCTCGCAGCCCCAACCCACAAGATCATTAAATCTCCGTGGAGTCCAACCCAGTAGTGACCAAGATACTAATTACATGAAAATCGTTTTAAACCTTTCTTTTCGTTCTTCCTCTTCAATAACACCCGCACAGAAATGAGCGAAGCAAGTACCGCCATATTCCTCGTATGAGCCATATTGCCTCCTTGTATTAAAAAAATCAAAAACACCATTTTATAAACATGATGAAACCTTTACGAGGCCCGTTCCCCTCCTGCCCCATCACCGTACTTTAACAGCACGACGCGCCGGGAATCGTGTGGAACCATCCATCACCTCAACACACATTTAACCTACAATTACATCCTGAAAGATCAATAACAATACGATGAGCTACAAACACGATTCAACATCACATTTTCTCACCACCGATCCTGCACAAACTGTCCGCCGGCTTGCGTTGCGTCTGTGAGCCGTCGCCTGCAGCCGACGTCACGTCTACACGCCGTGACGCATTACGCTCCGCCCACCGCGTCGCACGTTGTTGTCGTCATTTCCACGTCACGTGGTGAACACCAGTGCGTGGCGTTCAAATTACTTGGATTTTCTCAAGGTCTCAACCCAGATTCGTGTGCAGTAACTCCCTCGACATCTGGAAAGGTGTTATTGTACGAAGTCGGCTGTAAACCAATTTGTATTGGGAGGAGGTCCTTATCTCAGCACGCTGCTCTGTAATCGTAATGAAGCGCGGTGCTACGCGCGCTTACTTGTATAACAAGAAGGAAGCGGACAACGCGGTAAGTTTAAGAGCCTTTATTATAAGAGATCAACTGTAGCACTGGAGCGCTCCGGGCTGCGCGCCCGGTGTATATCCCGCGGCCAAGCCTACCCCTCGGGCGTGGCCGCCGCCCACTTGGTGGGCGGAATGATGCCCTCACGCCAGTGAGCTTTCGTGTCCGCCACACGCGCCCCCCCAGAATTCCCGCACACCTGGAGGGCCAGTTTGCGGGGCAAACGGATGACCCGGCCGAAGCGCCCTCTGGCGACCGGGGTGCAGGGATGCCAGCTGGGATGCCTCCGGCTGCACCCGAGATGGGTGCAGGACCGGGGGGCGGCGTGCCGGCGGGCCTGGGCGGTGCCGGGGGTCCGTCCGCAGGGGGGGTGGCCCCGACGCGGGGGCCGAGCCACCGGCGGTGGGTGGTCCGCGTCGAGGTGGGCCGGCTTGAGGCGATCCACCGAGACGCGGTCGGGAGTACCGCCGATGTCCAAGGTGAAATGTTTCACCCCGGTCTCCAGCACGTGGAAAGGCCCGTCGTACGGGGGCCGCAGTGGTGTCCGGTGGGCGTCGTGCCGGACGAAGACGTACTCCGTGGTGCGAAGCTCCGGGGCGACGTGCGTAGGCGGGTGCCCGTGGCGCGCCGTCGACACCGGGGCGAATCTCCGGGCCGTCTCCTGCAGCGCGGAGCGCTCCTGCGCCGCGGACCATGGTGCCGTGGGGTCGGGGAGGAACTCGCCCGGCACCCGCAGCGGTTGTCCGAAGACCAACTCCGCCGCGGATGCGCGCAGGTCGTCCTTGGGCGCCGTCCGGAGGCCCAGCAGGACCCAGGGGAGCCTGTCGACCCAGCCGGCGTCGCCGAACTGGGCATGGAAAAAACACCAGGTTTTGCGGCGAAGGCGGCGGTTTTCTCCGCGGCGGCGGCGGTGGGCGGGGCGTGGCGGCGGACACGAAATGCGCATCAGCCTCGAGATCCACGAGGTGTGGTGGGTGCATCAGCATCAGGGTCAGCCCCAAGAGCCGCGACGGCCGTGCCAAAACTCACCTGGGTGTCCAAAGCCGCGAAGAACCTGTCGGCCTCGGCAGTGAGAGCTCGGGGTTCCGTCCTCGCAGAACCGGCCAACGTGAGGCGGACTCGTGCCGGCAGCTGGCGTCGAAACAACGCCCGGAATAGAGTGTTCGGGGTTTCGTCGCCCAACAACGACAGCATATGGTCCATGCGGACCGACGGTCGCGTGTCACCGAGCTTGGGGAGGTCCAGGAGGCGGTCGGCCCGAGCGTCCACCGTGAGGCCGAACGTGGCGAGGAGGAGACGCTTGATCGCCTCGTACCTGCCGTCGGCTGGTGGGTTCCTCAGGACCGACACGACGCGGGCGGCCGTGCCGGGCCCGAGGGAGGCGACCACATGACAGTACATGGTCTCGTCCACCGTGATGCCTCGAAGTCGGAACTGGGCTTCCGCCTGCAGGAACCATACTTCAGCTTGCACCTCCCAGAACTCGGGGAGTTTGATCGTAACCGCGTTGTTTGCCATTGCGATGGCGTATTCGGTCGGTCAGCGACGGCTGATCCAACGTCGGAGGGTCACCAATGAAGCGCGGTGCTACGCGCGCTTACTTGTATAACAAGAAGGAAGCGGACAACGCGGTAAGTTTAAGAGTTTATTATAAGAGCTCAACTGTAGCACTGGAGCGCTCCGGGCTGGGCGCCCGGTGTATATCCCGCGGCCACACCTACCCCTCGGGCGTGGCCGCCGCCCACTTGGTGCGCGGAATGATGCCCTCACGCCAGTGAGCTTTCGTGTCCGCCACAGTAATGTCATTTGTTAAGAATAAGAGCTTTAGGGATGTAACATTTTTGGACGAGTTTTCTTTTATGTTACCATTTTGGTTATTGCAACATCATGTACCTTGAGAAGTGCTGGAAGAGTAAGTAGCTTTCGGCTAACCTTACCCCGCTCAGAGGTCCGATTGTTTTGCTGAAAAGTTCATTTCCGTTGTTGGAACCATGACGTTTGGTAATCCCTTAATTTACTAAACTGGGAGTTTATTAAAGGAGCAGCCTGGTTAAACTCAGCAGCTAGTACTAATTGCTGATGACATTCTGATTCGTCATTATAGAATACTAGCAGAAGTACCCGGCATTGCCGGGCGGGGAGAAGAGGGGGGGGGGGGAGGGGAGAAGAGGGGGGGGGGGGAGAAGAGGGGAGAAGAGGGGGAGAAGAGGGGGGGGAGGGGAGAAGAGGGGGGGGAGGGGAGAAGAGGGGGGGGGGAGGGGAGAAGAGGGGGGGGGAGGGGAGAAGAGGGGGGGGAGGGGAGAATAGGGGGGGAGGGGAGAAGAGGGGGGGGAGGGGAGAAGAGGGGGGGAGGGGAGAAGAGGGGGGGAGAGGAGAAGAGGGGGGGAGGGGAGAAGAGGGGGGGGAGAAAATGGGGGGGAGGGGAGAAAATGGGGGGGGAGGGGAGAAGAGGGGGGGGAGGGGAGAAGAGGGGGGGAGGGGAGAAGAGGGGGGGAGGGGAGAAGAGGGGAGAAGAGGGGGGGGGAGGGGAGAAGAGGGGGGGAGGGGAGAAGAGGGGGGGGAGGGGAGAAGAGGGGGGGGGAGGGGAGAAGAGGGGGGGGGAGGGGAGAAGAGGGGGGGAGGGGAGAGAGGGGGGGGAGGGAGAAGAGGGAGGGGGGGAGGGGAGAAGAGGGAGGGGGGAGGGGAGAAGAGGGGGGGAGGGGAGAAGAGGGAGGGGGGGAGGGGAGAAGAGGGAGGGGGGAGGGGGAGAAGAGGGGGGAGGGGAGAAGAGGGGGGGGGAGGGGAGAAGAGGGGGGGAGGGGAGAAGAGGGGGGAGGGGAGAAGAGGGGAGGGAGGGGAGAAGAGGGGGGGGAGGGAGGAAGAGGGGGGGAGGGGAGAAGAGGGGGGGGAGGGGAGAAGAGGGGGGGGAGGGGAGAAGAGGGGGGGGAGGGGAGAAGAGGGGGGGGGAGGGGAGAAGAGGGGGGGAGGGGAGAAGAGGGGGGAGGGGAGAAGAGGGGGGGAGGGGAGAAGAGGGGGGGGAAGGAGAAGAGGGGGGGAGGGGAGAAGAGGGGGGGAGGGGGAGAAGAGGGGGGGAGGGGAGAAGAGGGGGGAGGGGAGAAGAGGGGGGAGGGGAGAAGAGGGGGGGAGGGGAGAAGAGGGGGGGAGGGGAGAAGAGGGGGGAGGGGAGAAGAGGGGGGGGAGAGGGGAGAAGAGGGGGAGGGGAGAGGAGGGGGGAGGGGAGAGGAGGGGGGAGGGGAGAAGAGGGGGGAGGGAGAAGAGGGGGGGAGGGGAGAAGAGGGGGGAGGGGAGAAGAGGGGGGAGAGGGGAGAAGAGGGGGGGAGGGAGAAGAGGGGGGGAGGGAGAAGAGGGGGGAGGGGAGAAGAGGGGGGGAGGGGAGAAGAGGGGGGGGAAGAGGGGAGGGGGGGGGAAGAGGGGAGGAGGGGAGAAGAGGGGAGGAGGGAGAAGAGGGGAGAAGAGGGGAGAAGAGGGGAGGAGGGGAGAAGAGGGGAGGAGGGAGAAGAGGGGGAGGAGGGGAGAAGAGGGGAGGAGGGGAGAAGAGGAGAGGAGGGGAGAAGAGGAGAAGAGGGGGGGAGGGGAGGAGAGGGGGGGAGGGGAGGAGAGGGGGGGGAGGAGAGGGGGGGAGGGGGAGGAGAGGGGGGAGGGGAGGAGAGGGGGGAGGGAGGAGAGGGGGGGAGGGGAGAAGAGGGGGGGAGGGGAGAAGAGGGGGGGAGGGGAGAAGAGGGGGGGGAGGGGAGAAGAGGGGGGAGGGGAGAAGAGGGGGGGGAGGGGAGAAGAGGGGGGGAGGGGAGAAGAGGGGGGAGGGGAGAAGAGGGGGGAGGGGAGAAGAGGGGGGAGGGGAGAAGAGGGGGGGAGGGGGAGAAGAGGGGGGAGGGGAGAAGAGGGGGGGAGGGGAGAAGGGGGGGAGGTGAGAAGAGGGGAGGGAGGGGAGAGAGGGAGGGGAGGGAGAGAGGGGGAGGGGAGAAGAGGGGGAGGGGAGAAGAGGGGGGGAGAAGATGGGAGGGGGGAGAAGGATGGAGGGGTGGGATGGGGAGGGGGGAGGGTGGGATGGGGAGGGTGGGGGAGGGGGGAGGGTGAGGGATTGAGGGGGGAGGGTGAGGAGGGGAGAAGGGAGGAGGGGAGAAGGGGGAGGGGAGAAGAGGGGGGGGGGGGAGAAGAGGGGGGGAGGGGAGAAGAGGGGGGGAGGGGAGAAGAGGGGGGGAGGGAGAAGATGGGAGGGGGAGGGGAGGGGAGAGAGGGGAGAAGAGGGGGGAGGGGAGAAGAGGGGGGAGGGGAGAGGGGAGAAGAGGGGGGAGGGGGAGGGGAGAGGGGAGAAGAGGGGGGATGGGAGGGGGGTGGGGGGATGGGAGGGGGTGGGGGGATGGGAGGGGGTGGGGGGATGGGAGGGGGTGGGGGGATGGGAGGGGGTGGGGGATGGGAGGGGTGGTGGGAGGGGGTGGGAGGGGTGGGAGGGGGTGGGAGGGGTGGAGGGGTGGGAGGGGTGGGAGGGGATGGGGAGGGGGAGGGTGGGGGATTGGAGGGGGAGGGTGAGGGGGTGAGGGATTGGAGGGGGTGTGAGGATTGGAGGGGGAGGGGGAGGGGGAGAGGGGGAGGGGGAGGGAGAGGGGGAGGGGGAGGGGGGGGAGGGGGAGGGGGAGAGGGGTAGGGGGAGGGGTGAGGGAGGGGGAGGGGGAGGGGGAGGGGAGGGGGAGGGGGGAGGGGGAGAGGGGGAGGGGAGGGGGGGGAGGGGGAGGGGGAGGGGGAGGGGGAGGGGGGAGGGGAGGGGGGAGGGGGAGGGGGGAGGGGGGGGAGAGGGGGAGAGGGGGAGGGGGGAGGGGGGAGGGGGAGGGGGGAGAGGGGGAGGGGGAGGGGGGAGGGGGAGGGGGGAGGGGGAGGGGGGAGGGGGAGGGGAGGGGGGAGGGGGAGAGGGAGGGGGAGGGGGGGGGAGGGGGAGAGGGAGGGGGAGGGGAGGGGAGGGGGGGAGGGAGGGGAGGGGGGAGGGAGGGGGAGGACGGAGGGGGGTGGGAGGGGGGGAGGACGGAGGGGGTGGGAGGGGGGGAGGACGGAGGGGGTGGGAGGGGGGAGGGAGGGGGTGGGAGGGGGGAGGACGGAGGGGGTGGGAGGGGGGAGGGAGGGGGTGGGAGGGGGAGGGAGGGGGGAGGGAGGGGGTGGGAGGGGGTGGGAGGGGGGAGGGAGGGGGGTGGGAGGGGGAGGAGAGGGGGTGGGAGGGGGGAGGGAGGGGGTGGGAGGGGGGAGGGGGGGGAGGGAGGGGGTGGGAGGGGGGGAGGGAGGGGGTGGGAGGGGGGAGGGAGGGGGGTGGGAGGGGGAGGAGGGGTGGGAGGGGGGGGGGGGGAGGGATGGGGTGGGAGGGGGTGGAGGGAGGGGTGGGAGGGGTGGGAGGGGTGGGAGGGGTGGGAGGGGGTGGGAGGGGGGTGGGGAGGGGGGAGGGGGATGGGGGATGGGATGGGGAGGGGGATGGGGAGGGGGGAGGGTGAGGGATTGGAGGGGGGAGGGTGAGGGATTGGAGGGGGGAGGGGAGGAGGGGGGAGGGGGGAGGGGTAGGGGGAGGGGGGATGGAGGGGGAGGGGAGGGGGAGGGGGAGGGGAGGGGGAGGGGGAGGGGGGAGGGGAGGGGGAGGGGGAGGACGGAGGGGGGGGAGGGGAGGGGAAGGGAGGGGGGAGGGGGAGGGGGGAGGGGGGAAGGGAGGGGGGAGGGGGAGGGGGAAGGGAGGGGGAGGGGGAAGGGAGGGGGTGACGGAGGGGGAAGGGGGAAGGGGGAAGGGAGGGGGAGGACGGAGGGGGAAGGGAGGGGGAGGACGGAAGGGGAAGGGAGGGGGAGGACGGAGGGGAAGGGAGGGGGAGGACGGAGGGGGAAGGGAGGGGGAAGGGAGGGGGAGGATGGAGGGGGAAGGGAGGGGAGGGCCAGTCAACAATGACGTTGCAGTTCTCATGGTCGGAGAGCAGCACAACAATCGCGACATCGTCCTGCATCTTCGCAAGAGCACGAAGCGGATTTTGGAGACTCACCAATCCTGTGACCCACGCCCTCCAGTACCGGCGTTGCCGGGCGGGGGAAGGGAGACCCGTACATTCGCCCTCTCGACTCAAGCTCGTATTCGATTCGTATTCGAAATCGAAAGGGGAAAGGGGAAATCCTTCGTATTCGAATTCGTAAACACGAAATATGAATTAAAATTTAATTCATATCGCACAAAATCGACACAAAACACGATCGCATAAAGGTGAAAAAACGCAATGGCTTTTCACCCTGAATTACGTGCAAACGTGTAACGTGTGACGGGATGGAACATCACGTGATCGCTCTGAGCGAATCAGCGAGCTGCTCGCACTGGCTGAGATTAGCGGGTACTTCACTGAAATGCGCTGAGGTAAATATGAATAAAAAATATGGATCTCGTCAAATATGGTCTCGGCCATGTTCGTCCCAGGCTCAATGGCCATGTCTATGCCAAATATCAAACACGTGAGCCTCTCCGTTTCGGAGTCTATCGGTAACATTACACACACACACACACACACACACACACACACACACACACACACACACACACACACACACACACACACAAACTGTGTTTTATATATATATACACAAAGAATTAAGTTAAGCACCCCTACACAACGAATTAAGGTAAGCACCCCCTAATATATATTCTTTGTGTATATGTATACATTGGCATATATTCTAAGGTATGTGAGATCAAATAATGATTGGTATGACATTAGCAATTATCCATTGATGAAATTGAGTGATCAAAGTGAAAAAAAGTGATTGGTTGAGTCAGTGATCCGATCACGTGGGTCCTACACACGTTATTGACGCAAAGATCGCTAGAGGTCTTCTCAGAACAATGACTGTACGTTAGAAAACATAAACGTCATCCACACTGTCCGTGATGGACCTATAGCTCCATACTTAAATTGAGGTGAAAATATGCCTAAAATTCCCAAAAAATTTCACCTTAAATTATTCAGAATAAAATATTGAAAACGGCATGATTGTTATGTTTTTATGTGACCATAATATCACTTCTCCAGAAAATATAGCAATATCATGGGTATATTACACTGTTTTGACGACAACAAACTTGTAATGTGCGAGGTTGTAAAAAAACGGGGGGGGTGCTTAACTTAATTCTTTGTGTATAGATAGATGATGATGTTGATGTGGTCAGAAGCAGAGGTGAGGTATTACTTGGGCCGCAGGCACAGCACAGATCCCACACACAGGTGAAATTGAATGTGTGTGACATGGCAGAACAGATCTGCCACTAGTGGAGAATTTTTTTTTGTATACAACATCGAGGCTCGTGAAAGAGCTAACATTTATTTCACAAACAAATCAACCAGACAAACAAAACACACAAAAAGAGGGAGCGGAAGACAAGATGGGGAGAGAAGGGGAAGCACACAACCACAACATTTGAGAGCAGGGAGAAGTGTGGGAGGGAGAGGACTTGGGGGCAGGAGGCGTGGGAGGGGGAGGGCGGGGGGGAGAGGTATAAAACACAAGGGGACCGAAATTAGCGGGGGTAGAAAAGATCAAGGTTTTGGATGGGGGAGGATAAGAGATGGTGGTGAACAGCTGTTTTAAAGACCTGGAGGGTGCAGTGGGATTGAAGAGAGTGAGGGAGTTTGTTCCAGAGGTGGGAGAAAAGAGGAATGAAGGAGTGAAGGTGAGCAGAAAGTCTTGATTTTGGCAGTTTAACCATAAGAGGGTTGCAGGCAGATCTTGTGCGACCTGTAGGAATATTTGGGGGACAGAGCCCAGAGAGGGCTGGGGGGGCAAGGCCAGAGAGGAGTCGGTAGAAGACAGAAAGACCACCAACCTGCCTGCGGTGAGTGAGTGAAAGGCCCTTGGAGTTAGCTTCATCGCGGGAGATTCCAATGATTCTGAACGCTTTGGTTTCAACAGCGTGAAGACGGGCTAGGTGTGAGGCAGGAGCACCAGACCAGAGGGGAGAGCAGTATTCCATAGAGCTGCGGATGAAAGCCTTGTATGTGGTGAGGAGCTCAGGTGTGCCAAGGAAGGACTTCGCACGACGGAGGATGCCCAGTCGGCGACTGGCTTTGGAGGCCAGATTTGAAATGTGGTTTTCCCAGGAAAGATCATGGCAGATAGTGAGACCCAAAAGTTTGAGTGACAGAACTTCTTGGAGAGGATTATTCAGAAAGTAGATGGGAGGGTTGTCCAGTCGGTCTTTTCGGAGAGACATCGTAAGATTGTGAGATTTGTCAGGATTGAAAGACATGTTCCACTTGTTTGCCCAGTCTGATATTTTGTCCAGGTCTGCAGAGAGTGAGGAGGCTGCAGACTGCCGAACTGAGGGATGAGGAATGGAGCGACAGAGCGTAGAGTCGTCAGCAAAGAGATAGAGAGGATTTTCAAGAGAGTCAGAGAGATCATTGATGAAGACCAGAAAAAGCACAGGGCCCAGAACACTACCTTGGGGAACTCCAGCCTGAACAGGAAGAGGAGATGAGAGAAACCCATTCAGGGCCACACGTTGACTACGACCAGAGAGGAAGTCCGCCAGCCATGCGTGGAGATTTCCATGGATACCAAAGGAGGAGAGTTTGGTGAGCAGAGCAGGGTGCCAGACCGTATCGAAGGCACGTGAAATGTCAAGGGAGACAGCTCTAATTTCCTGTTTGGCATTGAGGACCTCCATCCATTGTTGAGAAAGCAGAAGCAGCATGTCCAGAGTAGAGTGACCAGGTCTGAAACCAAATTGATGATCAGAGATCAAGCCATTGGAGAAGAGGAAAGATTTCATATCTGAAGCAATGATGGATTCCATGACTTTGCTGATAATTGGGAGAAGGCTGATTGGTCTGTAGTTGCTGGGATCTGTTTTTGCACCTTTTTTGTGCAAAGCGGTGATGTTGGCTGATTTCCAAGCAGATGGCAGATGACCTTGAGCAAAAGAGAGGGTGAAGAGAACAGAAAGAGGGAGTGAAAGAGCAGAAGAACATGATTTTAGGACCCGTGGGCTGATGCCGTCGGGAACAGTTGCAGAATCAGAGTTGAGGGTTGACAGAAACTTTTCCACCTTGTCAGGAGGAAAGGACACACAGTCCAGGAGCAGCTGGGTACGACTGGGTACGGTGGGTACAGAGAGGGTTGGGTTTGGGACACAAGATTTAGAGGCAAACACAGAGTTGAGGCATTCAGCTTTTTCACGTGCGGAGTCAGCCGTTAAGCCGTTTGAGGTGAGGGAGGGGATGGAGGGGGAACAAACACCAGAAACAGATTTGACCAGACGCCACCAGGATTTGGAAGAGGGAGACAGATAAGAGAGTTCGGTCTTGAGAATGGTGAGATATTGTTTCCTGGCTCTCCTGAGGGTGGACACACACACTTGTTTCGGGCTTTGTGAAAGGAAATGAGATTTCCTTCCGTTGGATTTGCTTTCCACGAGACGAAAGCAAGTTGTTTCAGGGCAACAGCCTCACCACAAGATTCCGTGTACCATGGACGGGAGGAAGGGTATGACAACTGAAGACGAGATGGGATAAATCTGTGCATGAGAGAGAGCAATTTACTTTGAAAGAATTCCCAGGATGAGTTGATGTCAGAGGCGGTAGAGATGGGAGACCAGTCCAGATGATTGATGGCTGCTTGAAGACCGTGCCAGTTGGCCTGAGTGAAATGCCAGACTCGTCGACGCTGAGGAGACCTAACATTAATCTCACAAAAAGTCAAACCGACACATAAAACACAAAATAAGGGGAGCGGTACACAAGATGGGACAGAGGGGGAAGGACACAAACAACATTTGAGAGCAGGGACATCGAGAACTGTGGGAGGGAGAGGGCTTGGGGGGAGGTGGGAGAGGTATAAAACACATGGACACTGCAAGGACTTCCAGGAAAGAAGTTGGAATTTCAAAAAGGTGTATCTGGGGTGAATTAGCAGGGGTAGAAAAGATCAAGGTTTTGGATGGGGGAAGATAAGAGATGGTGGTGAACAGCTGTTTTAAAGACCTGGAGGGAGGAGTGGGATTGAAGGGAGTGCGGGAGTTTATTCCAGAGGCGGGAGAAAAGGGGAATGAAAGAGTGAAGGTGAGCAGAGAGTCTTGATTTTGGCAGTTTCACCAGAAGAGGGTTGCTGGCAGATCTTGTGCGACCTGTGGGAATATTTGGGGGACAGAGCACAAAGAGAGCTGGGGGAGCAAGGCCGGAGAGGAGTCGGTAGAAGACAGAAAGACCACCAACCTGCCTGCGGTGAGTGAGTGAAAGGCCCTCGGAGTTAGCTTCATCACAGGAGATTCCAATGATTCTGAAGAAGATACTGAAAAGATGAGAAGATACTGAAAAGTACTCCTTCACCTTTTTGATACTTGACAAAGACCAAGACACTATTCCAGCTCAAAAGTCAATTATGGCTTAAGCTGTGGAGCAGCCAAGAAATGCATGTTAGATTTTAAATAAAACCTAAAGTAAAAATTTATTCACAACTAAAGTTGACATTAAAATCTAAATTTGAGCAAAATATCTTACACACTCTTTCCTGATCATCATCACACTCTTACTCTATCACTATATAGTAAATTGATTGGCTATGACAGCATCAGGAGGCAAAGAGCGAGTAAAGAGGTTCAAGTTTTGTTCTCTCCAAATTTACCCAACTGGGGTTTATATCATCGCAGAATAAACTGAAGCCTGACTACTCACAACTTCATCATTTAGAATTCCAAAATGCCAGCTCACAGGCCCCATTCAACTTGAATCAAGTACCAAGGACTTTGTGTAGTGCCAGATGGAGCAATCTTCTTTCCTATGGAGAACTGCTCAAAGACAATGATGTATGAGATGCATTCACCAAATATCAAACTTTGTTTCACAAACTGAAAAGGATGGAAACGGATTCACTTCGATCACTTCGAAGTTTGCTGTTTTCTGCCTTTAACCGTCATATCCCCCATCCAAAACCTTGATCTTTTCTACCCCCGCTAATTTTTACCCCAGATACACTTTTTTGAAATTCCAACGTCTTTCCTGGAAGTCCTTGCAGTGTCCATATGTTTTATACCTCTCCCTCCTCCCCCCAAGTCCTCTCCCTACCACAGTTCTCTCGATGTCCCTGCTCTCAAATGTTGTGTTTGTGTCCTTCCCCCTCTCCCCATCTTGTCTACCGCTCCCCTTATTTTGTGTTTTATGTGTCAGTTTGACTTGTGTGATTAATGTTAGCTCTTTCACGATCCTCGATCTTGTATACAAAAAAAAAAAAAAAAAAAAAAAAAGGCTGAGCAAAGTAAGGTCGAGGTCATTTATTCCTGTTATGTGAAACACCCTGCAATCCATTTCTGCAGAAAACCGTTTTTTTTTTTGGAATGCCTTCCACATTTAACATCCAAAAATCATGTAACTTTGTATGAGGCCAGCTTTACCATTGCTCACATTTCTTATTTGGTAAATTTGGTTGTAGGATGGCTTTGAAGGCCATAAAATACAATTTGCAAAGGAGGTGCACAGAGCACACCGCACAAGCGCATGCACATCTACACTTGCCACTAGAGATGGTTCGAGCCCAATCCGAAAAAATAAAATAAAATGGGGAAACGCAAGAATCCCGAAAACCCACAATTCCCCAGGAAACAATTTACTGGGAATAAACACGAGCTATTTGTTTGAAAGTGTTCTCAGCTCAAGCTCGAGAAAATTAAGGCTTACACCATCTCTAATCTCTTTCATACGCAGCACGGCAATGGTGTGGCACAACAGACAACATAGAAGATAATGAGCACTAAAATATTATCCTGAACTTTGAGGAGACCGGAACATTCAGTGGAGTCCTTTTTCATCTCATTCGCACAAGGGCTTTGGCCGACATTCCACAACATGGTCAGGGATGGTTGTTGATGCATATTAACTGGTTATAATGAAGGTTTGTACAAACGAATGTTTTTTGGTATATAAACGAGTGTTTACTAAAGTTTGGCAGATTAAACAATAGCTTTGTTGAGTTTGGAGCTCCTGTAGATGCTGCACGCGCAGAATACACGATTGAACTCCAATGAAGAGTTTTAAGAATTATCAGAAGAGAATGATCGATGAACGAAGTGGACGTAAAATAGTTTTGAGGGCCAATGATGACATGGCAAATGGAGTAATCATTGTTGAAAAAAATAAAAATATATATTAAACAATTAAAAATGAGTAATGTTTACATATCAATTGGCTCTGTTCAATCGATTAAATATATCACCTTGTGAATGCCTCCTCAAGACCTCATAGACACATTAAAGCCAACAGAGTGGGAATGCGTAACACGATGCAGACATGTTGAAAGGAAGGAGATGCATTTCGAGGCAGGTTGTTACTGCAGATGCGATGTGAGTGCTTTTATAACAAAATAATAATCCTTCCAGTTTGCAACATTCAAAAATAAATGTCCAAAATCATCGTCGTCTTGGCATGAGGGTACCACCATCACTGGGAAGGTCTCTCTGAAGACGAATGAGGTTTAGCAAGATTGGAGTATGCCAGTTTTATCAAATACCAATTCATCATTTCATCACTCAATGATCATTCGGCAGTTTCACGACGTGTACACTGTACACCTTCATGTCTGTGAGTTGATCTGCAACCACGTGCATGCCACAACCCTGACCTTACCCCCAGTAACTGCATCGTTCCCAAAATTGAAGGACACTCCATAAAGAGGAAATGTTAAGAGGGTGTTGACCTTGGACATACCATTTATAATACTGTATATGAAAAATACTCCCAATGAAAGCTGTCAATTTATTTCAGTGAGAAATGTGCAGTGTGTGTACATGGAATGTTTTTTTTAAATGAAACAAACAAACAAAAAAAAGTCTTATTTATCCTCCTACTACATTCTGACATGAAATTCTAATAATAAGGCACTTTCCAAAGTAATGAAGCAAAAATTAACTGGCTCGAATGGTCCAATTCTAAACGTCACACCGGAGGGATAACGCAATTGATAAAATGGTGCCGTTGCTGTTGCCAAGTTAATTTGAGCTGGAATCGTTAAGGCCGAGTTTTAAGGATAGCGATACGATACAGCAACAATGTTTTATTGCCTTCCCTGAAAAGTTAATCTTCCCCAAATATTGGTAGCTCACTCTTCGCCTTCGGAACATTGCATATGGCGAGCACAAAATCATTCGTAGGCGGCCTTGTTTGGCTCATTTCTGAACAACCCGACACCGCTTAATGTCAACGATATACAATGATTTAAATCATTACTCCATCCGAAAAAAATGATTAGCAACGTGATAGAGATCAACACTCAAAAGTGACAAATTTTGTGACATACCTGACGACGTTCAACCTTTCAAATATATATATATACAGTGGAACCTTGACTTACGAGTTTAATTCGTTCTGTGACCGAGCTCGTAACTCAAATTGCTCGTATCTCAAATCAAATTTCCCCATTGAAATGCATTGAAATGCTATTAATCCGTTCCAGCCCGCCAAAAACCACACCAATTTTTTTTTAAATATACAGTATATATAAAAATATCTCGCGCTTTATATTTCACCTGTATGCAGCATACAAGTTGGCAGGATGGCCTGGACTGGAGGTACGCACACTTGACTCTAAAGTCTAAACTGTCCAGCCTGGGTTTGAATCCCGACCCAGCTATAACCTGTCATGGGTGAATCACAGGCAGGGTGATTCATCAATGTGTGTACCGCTAAACTGGGCGCCCCGTTTGCGTCCCATTAGTTGTTGGATGTTAAGGATCTCACCGTGTTTTCCACAAAGAGAAGGCGAGCTATCGCCGGCACTCTGAACAAGTTGTGGCCTGGCATGGTCTTCTCCTCTGCCGTTATATACGTCCTCCTCGGCACCTCGCTCATGTTTTTCGACGATTGCGTGTTTTATATCCAAGCACATCATCCTCTTCTTCTTCTCAGTACCGTGTTTTCCACAAAGAGAAGGCGAGCTATCGCCGGCACTCTGAACAAGTTGACGGCAGAGATACTGTACGTGCACGTCAAGATAACCACGTGACCGGAACCCACCTGGCGGCGTAAACTCAAAATAAAGAAACATGCGAAAACAAAAATGCAGCGCTATACGACAGAGATACTGTACGTGCACGTCAAGATAACCACGTGACCGGAACCCACCTGGCGGCGTAAACTCAAAATAAAGAAACATGCGAAAACAAAAATGCAGCGATATACGACAGATACTGTACTTTCACGGAAAGATAACCACGTGACCGGGTGGCGAAAGC
Organism: Myxine glutinosa; assembly: GCF_964187855.1. Classification (NCBI taxonomy): domain Eukaryota; kingdom Metazoa; phylum Chordata; class Myxini; order Myxiniformes; family Myxinidae; genus Myxine; species Myxine glutinosa. The sequence goes on along the minus strand of NC_136261.1, from coordinate 206,270,232 downwards.
TCGTAACTCAAATCTCGGCTCGCATCTCAAAGCAATAAACCGCCCGAGCGACGGCTCGTATCTCGAAAAACTCGTAAGTTGGGGCACTCGTAAGTCAAGGTTCCACTGTATATATATATATATATATATATATATATATATATATATATATATATATATATATATATATATATATATATATATATATATATATATACATATATATATACATATATATATATATATATATATAGTCACGTCAAAAAGTAAGTACACCCCATGTAAAGTTTTGACTTTTTCAACATATTTCAACATACAGCTATTTAATCTTCATTTCAACAATATTGATAGATAAAGGTGATATAATATAACAAATATCATGAAGCATTTACATTTTGTAGACCATCGTATAATTTAAATAAACAAATGCAAATTTCGCATGTGGAAAAAGTAAGTACACCCTTGGCTCTAATAGGTGGTATTGCCCCCTCTGGCAGAAACAACCTCAAGTAGGCGTTTCTTATAACTGTCTTCCAGTCTCTGACATCGACTGGGAGAAATTTTTGCCCACGCCTCCATGCAGAATTCTTTCAGCTGTGCGATGCTTGAGGGGTTTCTTGCATGCACAGCTCGTTTCAAATCCCCCCACAACATCTCGATGGGATTTAGATCCGGGCTTTGACTTGGCCATTCCAGAACCCTCCATTTCTTTCTTTTCAGCCATTTCTTGGTGGATTTACTGGTATGTTTAGGGTCATTGTCATGTTGCAAGGTCCAGCTTCGGTTGAGCTTCAACTTTCCGACAGATGGCCTCACATTATCCTCAAGCACCCTCTGGTACAATGAAGAATTCATAGTGGATTCTATGATGGTGAGCTGCCCACGCCCTGATGCAGCAAAGCTGCCCCAAACCATAATATTTCCACCACCATGCTTTACAATTGGTATCAGGTTCTTGTGGTCAAATGCTGTCTTTGGTTTCTGCCAAACATGTCTTCTGGGACTGTAGCCAAATAGCTCTACCTTTGACTCATCTGTCCAGAGCACATTGGTCCAGAAGTGCTGGTCTTTGCCTAGGTGTTCATTGGCAAACTTTAGTCTTGCCCTGATGTTCTTTCTGGACAGCAAAGGTTTCATCCTGGCACAGCTCCCATGTAGATCAAATTTGTGCAGCCTCTTTCTAATGGTAGTCTCATGCACTTTGACATCAACAGTGGCAAGAGCTACCTGTAGGTCCCGTGATGACATTCTGGGGGTTCTTAGAGACTTCTTTCAGCATCTTGCGGTCTGCTCTCGGGCTGAACTTGCTGGGGCGGCCTGGCCTGAACAAGTTGGCAGTTGTTTGGAATGTTCTCCACTTGTAGATGATCTTCGGGCAGTCGAATGATTGATTTCAAATTGTTTGGAGATCTTTTAAAATCCCTTCCCAGACTTGTAGGTATCTATAACCTTCTTTCTGGAAGCCTCAGAGAGCTCTTTTGATCTAGGCATGGTGATGCCGCACACTTCAACAACAAAGAGCAAACCAAACTAAATGTCTGAGGTTTAAATAAGACAGGTTCTTCCAAGATCCTCTCTGACGATGTTCTAATCATTTGCACCTGAGCTCGTGCACCTGATTCTAATTTTAGCTATTTGAAGTAGCGATAAATGTAGGGGTGTACTTACTTTTTCCACATGCAAAATTTGCATTTATGTTTTTTAAATTATACAATGGACTACAAAATGTAAATGTTTCATGATATTTGTTATATTATATCACCTTTATCTTTCAATATTGTTGAAATGAAGATCAAATAGCTGTATGTTGAAATATGTTGAAAAAGTCAAAACTTTACATGGGGTGTACTTACTTTTTCACGTGACTGTGTGTGTGTATGTATGTATGTATGTATGTATGTATGTATGTATGTATGTTATATTGACTTGTGCTGGTATATAAAACATTTATTTTGGTATAAACATATAAAACATATGGTATATAAAAAAACCAAAAAAAAAAAACCAAAAACATTTATTTTCCTTTCTCCACATGTGCTGTCGTCTCATCCTGTACTTTCTGTCCAGGTGTGCTGTTCGCCCCGCCCCCATTATCTCCTTGCCGTCCACCTTTTGCCCTGTTCACATGACTCGTGGTGGTCCCTCTCGGCTCTCCCCCGTTGTTGGTATTTTGTTGGTATTTAAGTTGGTATTTTGTGCATATAAGATTGTTCATGGTTCTGTTTAAATATTATTTAAATATGTTTAACCTTTCCCCTTCAGTATTTTATTCAGTGGTATATTACAACATGCTGTTTTTCTTCCTATTTAAAAGGCTTTTCTCAATTTCCTCTCCAACTCATTCCACTTCAAAAAAAAGAAATTCAATATCTTTTTTCACGAAATTCACGAAAAAATTTGGTATATTGACGAAATTCACGAAAAATAAAGGTCGGATACTTTTTGAACACACTACGTATATATATAAACATCATATTTGCTCATGCTTTTACACAAATAAATCATGAACAGTCAAAAGGTTCATATGATTTTAATAGTTTTTTGTGGGAAAAGTAATAACTGTCTTAACACAAGGCATCCTAACAGAACCATAAAGCTTGGATTCTGGAATTTAATTCAAGGTAATTAATTTTACCCACACGCTCCCTTTCCTCGTCCCCAACTCGATCCGTTTTCTTTCAGCCAGTAAAGATGCCTCTTAAGCACATCCACTTTGTAAATGTTTACACAGAGTGCAAAAGTGAATTGGACCTTCTGGAATCCTTTTTCTCTCTCTCTCCCCTCTCCAAATGAGCTCTCGTACTCCCCCAACCCCTCCCTCTCAGATTCCTACCTTTATACAAGTCATCCATTACAATCAGCCCACAAGTCAAAATACCTGCCCTCCATTAAAAAAGTGAAAAACAACAACAGAAAAAAGAGAAAATGGGGAGGGCCAACCAGTCCAGAGTGACGGATAGCCACCACTGGTTGAGAACAAGCAGCAACCACACAGAGCAGTCACCAAGGAATATGTTCCCACTGTACAGCCGGTTTGCAATCACACGTCACACGCATCTCTGCACCCTCTCATCCATGTTCACCGGGCCTCTGTTACACAAATTACCCACTCATGTCACTGGCTCCCCAATCAGGCCAAGTTCTCAGCCAACCACCCCTCCTCCTCCCCACCCTCCACACTTTCAATACCCCTTACTTGCCAAACACTCTCTCAGACTATTTCATATTTGTCAACCAATAGAGACGTTTCACTCGAGAACTTCACTGGAGCACCAGAATCCACAAAGCCGACACTGGACACCTGAAAAGAAAAGACAACAACATTGCTATGTTGGCATAACTACAACAATAAATAAGTCCTACTTCATTAGTACAAGAAAAAAGAAGAAAAAAACAAACCATAGCTGAGCTTTCTTACATTAATAATTTATATCTCTCAATTGGAAAAATTTAAATCTCAGATCTCAATCAGAAAAGTTTATCCAAGACTGGTGTTGGTAACTTTTGCAAACTTGCATGACTATGGGATACACAGATTAATGCATTCTCAGGAATCATTCTAACAAAGTTTCAAGTAGTGTCTGTTTCTATCTCGATTCAAGATCAACGTTTTCATTAAGAACTAGAACGGCACTCAGTAGAGAGCAAACCTCCACCTGGTTGGCCATATCACTCAATGGTGAAGAATCACTTAAAAAATTATACTAGCTGGATCCGGATCTGGATCTTCACCAAAATTGAATCGATTCTTCCTTGTCAGACACCCAACCGGTCCACCAAGTTTCGTCCAAATCCGTCCACAACTTTTTGAGATATTTTGTTCACAAACGGACAAACAGACAGACGGACAGGGGTGAAAACATAACCTCCATCCACCTTTGGTGGCGTTAAAAATAGTAATAAAACCATATAAACACTTTACCCAACTCAAAGTGTAAAACAGCTCCAGTTCTGCTCTCTTAATCTTACAACTGGTTTATAGATCTTCGTAAACTGAAGATGCTAATTATTCTCAGTCTTGTATGTAATCAAACAAAGTGCCCCTGCAAAGGACATGTTGATTGGCACATACCCCAATATTACAGAGGATCTGCGAGCTGCTGAAGGACACGGTGATTGGAAAGAAGTCTGTGGAGCAACCGTTGGCAACAGAAAACTCAAGGGAGCCAGAGCGTGCACGATCGTCCACAAGCGGAAGGAGCCATTCCAGCTGCCCACGGCGGGCATCGTGTCGATATTCACCATCTACCTCTGCAATCACTGGTACTCCGGAACCGGAACTGTAACAACAAGCACCAGCATAATGCAAGCTATCCTTACAGTTAGGCCCAAGATGTTCAACCCTTCTCCCTCTCACACTGAACTCTTCCAACTCTCCATCCCTCATTTTTATAAATTCTAACCTCTTCCCAATCTTATTCAATTTTTGGTTCCCCTCAACCTCACCCTTCCCCATCCCACCCCCCCCCACCCCCCACAGAGACCCCTTCCCCTGTTCCTCCTCACGGTAGTGGGATGCAGACAGCGACATCTCGAAGCTCCAGGTCTCGTTCTTGCAGCTCATACTCTATGTTAACATCACAGCCAGGTGCATTTTCTGATGGCCAGCAATTAACTACAAGAAAAGTAGGGATAGGTTACTCTAACTTGCATAATGCACATAATTAAAAATAAAGTTAGAAGGGTGATGTTCAACAAAGGTGAATATGTTAAGATACCGTCACCTAAACAGTTTTTTTTTTCCCTTTACAGGAACAAGGCTCAAGGTAGAACTGACAGTGGGGTAAACATCAAGGGAATGAATGAACAAAAAGGGGAGAGGGAGGAGGGGAGAAAACACAAACTATCAACTAAGATAGTTGGGTTAGGAAAGGTTAATGGGGGTAAAACGATCATGGGGCAGAATTGGGGTTGACAAGAGATGGTGCACTGCTCTGGAAGGTGGTTCTACATACGGGAGAAGTGACGAATAAAGGAATGTGCACTCAACCTGGATTTTGGAAGTTTAACCAGGAGGGGGTTACTGGAAGAACATGAGCTTATTGACAACCTACTTGCTGCAGAATTTCTCAGCAATTGCAGTAGCCTCACTTACAAGGCCAAGCTGCAAGATTCTTCGTTTGGAGGGGGCAGTTTGATTTAATTTTAGAAGCTATCCATGATACAGAATTCTTTACAAAACATATATTTGAAGCGAAGTACCATCAAGCGCAAGTACAATGGGCAACTACATTTGAGGTTGTGAATTGAGTCAAGACGAGACACCTCGCCCCCACTCCCCCCCCCCCCCACCCGGCCCACCCCCAATGCCCCCAATCCACAGAGCACATGTGGTCGTTCAACGGTTTGGCGAGCATGACACTGATGTTATCCATATGTCACGGCCTTCTCAGTCACCATATCTGAGCCCAATCAAGCATTTATGGAATATTCTGGAACAATGCCCAATGCAGTGTTTTCCACCTCCATCAAACATGTGAGTCGATCGACTTTCTCATGGAAGAATGGTGGTGAAGGATTATTTTAATCCCTCCTGCAGAATTCCAGATGTTGGTGGACTCTATGCCACGGCGCATACAGACCTACTGGCCGCACATGGTGGCCCAATCCCCTTTTAGGTGACTTTACGTTGGTGTTCCCATTTTCTTGTCCACGACCCGTGCATATTTGTAGATACACTTCAAATCTACAGCATATAATTTGAGAACTGTTTGTTTGAATTGCTGTATATGCACTCCTGAACCGCTCTTGATGGAATGATTTTACAAGTGGGGGTTGCAAATCAGGAAGATGGGGGTGCTTTGGGGGGTAAAAGTCATAGTCCTGGGGGTTCAGGGTCAGAGGAACACCCCAATACGGGACTTTCAAAATGACATGAATGCTTACGAGACCATTCGCGCATGCTCTATGTGTGCGTTTTCAGGGAGTCGCTTCTGCTCGCTCAGCACTTTTAGCCTGCCGTTGCCAACACAGAATCAACGAGCATTCTGGGGCGGATTACGTAAATTTGATAATCCCATATTTTCTCCATGTAAACATGTATCACATAACGCCGACTGGTGGAAGCCAGTATTACAAGTTATAAATCATAAAAGTGGGGGCATTAAACTGTCCATAAGGACGGGTTCTTTGCTAGTAAAGCTAAAATTCCACAAAATAAGGCATTCAAATATTTTTTCCTCAATTATAGATTCATTTAGTTTAGTTTGGGAGGCTGGAAGGAGGAAGAGGGCAGGGTGGTGACTTCAGCAAGCAGTTAATTATCAAATCTTATCAACATTATAGGCATCATATATCTTGCACTATGGTATGGTTAGAATCAAAATATGCATGAATGTTCAGGTGGATCTATGGTTTCATAGTTTTCCCTGACATATTTAAATGTTTGTAGAAGGGCTACCAACACGATCTTGGTTGCAAATTCATATGTAGGAATAGAAATGTGAAAGTTTTATGAAAAACCTTTTTGATTAATGAGGTTTATTATAACTACTAGCAGGATATCTGTTTTCAACAGGTTATTCTTCATCTAGTTATTATTTGAAACACCAGCAATAGACTGAACACAGTATAAAGTGCCAAATGAATGGCTTAGTCTGTTATTATGAATATCAAGTGATGAAGAAGAGTGTGAAAGACCATGTACAGTACAAGTGTTATTTAATGTCAGTTATCCAGTTTTTGTAGAACCCTTTATAGTTCATCGAAAGGTGGCCGTTTAATCATACGCTCCCTTTGTCATACATCAGTGACCTTTGGCATCTACAGCAGGTTTCATTATCAATGACCAATTTTATATTTGTCCAATTTTATTATCAATGACCCTCCGTTACATCACTTAAATCGGCTTTTGCCTCCAATTATAAAATTAATTCTGCAGCCTACCTTAAATTACCAACCATCACCAGCTTGCAGTTTCATAACCTATTCTGCAGGAAAGATATTGAAGGGAATCTACGCTACAACAAACTGAAATTACTCCGTCCTTCCTCCACCCTTATAAAAATATTCTCCTGGGAACACCTCCCCTGTGAAATTAAGTTTGAGGCGGACACCCATGTGCCTCCGATATTAGAGAGGATAAAGGAATGAAATCAACAGACTATTGATCAATGTATGCTAATCGCCTTGGGAAGCAAAGGAGAAGCTGATGTCTCAGGCGATAACACTTTGTCAGAGCAAAGAGACGAGCCTTCACGAGCAAGGCCAGTTATTCATTCTACTATGGAGGATAGTATACTCCTGATGGATCATTGTTCACAAACTGGTGGAAATATATGAATATATTTTTAATGATCTATGGCCATTGTCTCAAGTTTTCCTGTCCTTTTCTCCTTAATCCCACTCCTCCACCCCTTCCCAATCCATTTATATGTTTATTTATTCAAATGCTTGATAGAATTTTACAATTTACTCACCATGTCACGCATGACCATGACCTCATGTCATGTGTGCATGTCACACCTACACTTATTTTTCTTCCTTAACTTGTACATCTACAGTGCATTCAGAAAGTATTCAGACCCCTTCACTTTTTTCACATTTTGTTATGTTGCAGCCTTATGCTGAAATCGTTTACATTCATTTTTCCCCTCATCAATCTACACTCAATACCCCATAATGACAAAGAGAAAACAGGATTTTAGAAAGTTTTGCAAATTTATTAAAAAGAAAAAACTGAAATATCACATTGACATAAGTATTCAGACCCTTTGCTTTGACACTTGAAATTTAGCTCAGGTGCCCCCCATTTCTCTTGATCATCTTTGAGATGTTTCTACACCTTGATTGGAGTCCACCTGTGGTAAATTCAATTGATTGGACATGATTTGGAAAGGCACACACCTGTCTATATAAGGTCTCACAGCTGACAATGCATATCAGAGCAAAAACCAAGCCATGAGGTCGAAGGAACTGCCTGCCATAAAGGCACAAATGTCTCAGAGACAGGATTGTGTCGAGGCACAGATCTGGGGAAGCCCACAAAAACATTTCTGCTGCATTGAAGGTTCCCAAGAGCACAGTGGCCTCCATAATTCTTAAATGGAAGAAGTTTGGAACAACCAGGACTCTTCCTAGAGCTGGCCGCCCAGCCAAACTGAGCAATCGGGGGAGAAGGGCCTTGGTAAGTGAGGTGACCAAGAACCCGATGGTCACTCTGGCTGAGCTCCAGAGATCCTGTGTGGATGGGAGAAACTTCCAGAAGGACAACCATCACTGCAACACTCCACCGATCTCGGCTTTATGGCAGAGTGGCCAGACGGAAGCCTCTCCTCAGTGAAAGACACATGAAAGCCCGCTTGGAGTTTGCACAAAAACAGCCAAAGGACTCTCCGAATGTGAGAAACAAGATTCTGTGGTCTGATGAAACCAAGATTGAACTGTTGGGCTTCAATTCTAAGCGTCATGTCTGGAGGAAACCAGGCACTGCTCATCACCTGCCCAATACCATTCCAACGGTGAAGCATGGTGGTGGCAGCATCATGTTGTGGGGGTGTTTTTCAGCAGCAGGGACTGGGGGACTGGTCAGGGTTGAGGGAACAATGAACGGAGCAAAGTACAGAGATATCCTTCATGAAAACCTGAAACAGAGCGCTCAGGACCTCAGACTGGGCCGAAGGTTCACCTTCCAACAGGACAATGACCCTAAGCAAGGGTGGAAATCACTCCATTTATGACGACGAAACATCTGATGCCCGACGTGGAGATCGGTTTGAGGTTTGGGACATGGAATGTAGGGACAATGACAGGGAGAACAGAAGAAGTGGTGTAAGTATTGGTCAGAAGAAGAGTGGACATATGTTGTGTGCAGGAGACGAGATGGAGGGGAAGTGGTGTGAGAATGGTGAAGGGCAGGCAGGGACAGAAATACAAGTTTGTGTGGCAAGGGTGCCCAGAAGGCGTGAATGGTGTTGTTGTCCTGTTTTCTGAGGAGTTTGTAGACAGTGTGGTGAGTGTGACTAGAGTGAGTGAAAGGTTGATGATGGTGAAAATGATGATTGGAAAGCTCTTGGTGAACGTCATCTCGGGATATGCTCCGCAGGTTGGTCGGAGCGATGAAGAGAAGGACAAGTTCTGGTGTGAAATAGAGAAGCTGATGGAAAACGTGAAAGATGAGGAAGTTGTTGTGGTCGGAGGAGACCTAAATGTACATGTGGGAAGGAGTATGGATGGTTTTGAGGGAGTTCATGGGTTTTACGGATATGGTGTGAGAAATGGAGAAGGTGAAAGGATTTTAGAGTTTGCTGATGGAGCCGATTTGTTGATTTGTAATACTCAGTTCCAGAAAGAGGATAATAAGCTTGTTACATACACGTCAGGTGGGTCAACGACAATCGTTGACTACCTGCTGGTGCGTAGGCGAGATAGGGGGCACCTCCGGGACACATTGCCGGATTAACCATTAGGCAGACAAGGCATGTGCCTTAGGGCCAGCCAAAAATTCGGGCCACAAAAATGGACAAGCAGTTTTCGTCAATTTTTATTATTTTAAACAAATTATTTCTAATTTCTGTCCCTGCCAGGGTAGGTCCCTGCCACCAATTGCTCAGGAGAACGCTCATTTTCGCAGCTAAAGAGAATCAAAGATGTGAAGCGTTCTATCATGCATCAACAGCGTCTTGGTGCGTTGGCCCTTTTGTGCATTGAAAGTGATTTGCTCCAAGAACTGGACTTCAGTTCCGTAATTGAAGAGTTTGCAATCGTAAACGCGCGCAAGGTTACAATCTAAGGTCTAGTAAACTGTAAAGCAAAGTGCCAAATCTGTGCGTGTTTTGTCATGCATATATTCATACACTGCAAATTGTATAGACTAAACTAGTTTGAAAGTAGTTTCTTTTCACATTAAATATTTGTCTTTTTTTGTATTAAATATTTTGTTCATGAATCAGTTCATCTTTTGTCTGGGGTCCATTTCCATGAGCCTGAGATCTAATTTAAATTGTTCAGGCCATTCTCTAAAATTTCAAAATGTGCCTTAGGGCCAGCCGAGGCTTAATCCGGCACTGACGGGACACAAAGGTGATCCCGGGGGAGGAGGCTGTTTCACAGCACCACTTGGTTGTCTGCGACATAAGGGTGAAAGGTGCGAAGAGAGCTCGGCGGGTGAAGTACCAACCGAGAATGAAGGTGTGGAGGTTGAAAGAGGTGACAGTGAGGGAGGCATTAAAAGAGAGGCTGAGTATGGTAGAGGATGATGTGGTGAGCATGAAAGTGGTTGGATGTCAATGAAAGATAGTCTGTTGGGAGCCGTTGGTGAGGTATGTGGATGGACAAAAGGACCACCGAGGCACTCGGAAACATGGTGATGGGATGATGAAGTTGGAAAGAAGATTGACGAGAAGAGGAAGAAGTTTAAGGAGTGGCAGAAGGCGAAGGGTATGGGGGCAGAAAAGGCAGAGCATGAAAGTTATAAGGCAGCCAAGAAGGCTGCAAAGAAAGAGGCAGCCAAGGCGCAGGAGGCATGTAGGAAAATGTTCGGAGAACGCTTCGGTTTGGAAGAGGGTCAGAGAGCGGTATTCAGGATTGCAAAGCAGATAGCCAAAGAGAGGTGTGATGTGATGGGGGTGAGTTGCTTGAAGGATGAAATGGGACAAATCGTTGTGGACCCAGATGGAATTAAAGGAAGATGGAAGAGATATATGGAAATACTGTTGAATGCAGAGAATGAATGGGGTGGCAACATAGAGAGTAACCCAGTTTTAGGACCGGCAGAGAAGATAACCGAGAAGGAAGTTGAGGAAGCGATAAAAGCAATGAAGAGTAGAAAAGCGGGAGGGCCGACGGGAGTTGTGGGAGATATGTTGATGGCAGCGGGAAATTGGGGTGTGAAGAGAATGACAGAGATCTTCAATCTGGTGGTGAAAGAAGGCCGCATTCCAGGGGTTTGGGAACCGAGTACCCTCGTCCCTCTATACAAGGGGAAAGTTGACCCTCTGGACTGTGGCTCGTATCGAGCGATAAAGTTATTCGAGCATGGAATGAAGGTATTGGAAAGGGTGTTGGAGAGGAGGGTAAGGAAGAAAGTAAAGATCGACGAAATGCAGTTTGGATTTATGCCAGGAAGAGGAATGACAGACGCGCTTTTTATTGTGAGGCAGTTGCAGGAGAAGTACATGGAGAAGAGGAAGAAGTTGTTTCTTGGGTTTGTTGATCTGGAGAAAGCATTCAATAGGGTTCCACGTGAAGTAGTGACATGGGCATTGAGGAAGTTAGGAGTGGAGGAATGGTTGATCAGAGTAGTGATGGCAATGTACAAAAGAGCGCGCACAGCTTTAAGGACGAAGGACGGGAACAGTGGTGAGTTTGAGGTGAAGGTGGGAGTGCATCAGGGGTCGGTACTAAGTCCACTACTATTTGTAGCTGTGACGGAGGTGCTGGCTCGGAACGTAAAGGAGGGTTTACCATGTGAGTTGTTGTATGCAGATGATCTGGTGTTGATTGCAGAAAGTATGGATGGACTGAAGGAGAAGATGAACAAGTTGAAGGAATGTATGGAGACAAAAGGTCTGAAGGTGAATATCGGAAAAACGAAGGTGATGGCAAGTGGTAAAGCATGTGGTGAGGTGGAAAGAACTGGGAAATGGCCGTGTGCTGTGTACAGGAAGGGTGTCAGAGTGAATTCCATTCAACTAGCAACGGTACCCGCCCTGTGGGCGGGGCTTCAATTGGGAAGCCCAAATGAAAAGGCAAAACATCAGAAATTGAAGGTTTAAAATTTTCTAAACAGTATCTTTGGAATTTCAATAAAAGCCACATCACTGTTCATATCGGTAAATATTATTCCATCGTGTTTCAAATCGTGATCGATACACTATGATCGTGATGATCGTGATCGTGATCGTGAATCGTGATCGATAATGAGAACAATGAACGTCATGCAAACGCGAATGTTATGCGGGAGAACAAACCTGAGAATGCTGGAGACTAAAGCTGAAATTGGGAAAACTAAATAGCCTATTTTACTCCTGGAGATCCCAGGATTATCCACCCAAAATATCTTTGCGATCGGTTCAGTCGTTTTTACGGTACCTTCGAACAGACAGACAGACAGACAGACATTTGGTGAATTATAGTAAGATGGACAATGTACGTGAGTGGGTTCATCAAAAATGTAGTGGTTTGAGAGGATCATTAACCAATGTGGCAGCTACATTCAAGTGTAAGGTGTGCACAGAGGGAGCTGCAGATGGAGGAAATGTTGAGTTGGATCTTGGAGACGGCGTGAAGCTGGAAGGTGTGAAAACATTTTATTACCTTGGAGACATGCTGAATGGAGAAGGTGGATCAGACTCGGCAACGGTTGCGAGAGTGAGATGTGCATGAAAGAAGTTTCAGGAACCGAGTGGCGTGCTGACGAGGAGGGGAGTGTCGTTGAAGCTGAAGGGAAAGATGTATGCTGCATGTGTGAGAAGTGTTATGATTTATGGGAGCGAGACATGGGTAATGAACGTAGAGCAGCAACGAAGGCTGGAAAGGGTGGAAATGCGAATGGTTCGGTGGATGTGTGGAGTATCGTTGAGAGAGAGGAAGACAAATGATGAATTGCGAAAGATGATGGGAATCGAGCCTGTGATGGATGCTGTGAAGAGAAACAGCTTGAGATGGTTTGGTCATGTGTTGAGGAAGGATGAAAGTGACTGGTTGAGAAGAGTGATGGAAATGAATGTAGAAGGAAGTAGAGGACGGGGAAGACCGAGAAAGACTTGGCTGACGATGGTCGAAGAAGAAATGCGGGCAAGGGGGTTAACAAGGGGAGATGCAGAAAATAGGGCAAAATGGAGAAGATTGTCATGGGGACCGCAAGGCTAACCCCCGCTCTTGCAGGGAAAATGGCCTTAAAATGCCTGTTGTTGTTGTTGTATTTGTCATTTTTGACCTACCCAGACTGTTTCCTACGATTTTTTTCCTCGTTTATGACCTGCAGAATCATTTATGACAAAACATTACTCGTGCATAAGACGACCCCCGAAATTTCGGCCATGAAAATCATCTCAAAAACTCGACTTATATTCGAGTATATATGGTACACACACTAGGCTCAGGTAATATAATGCTTGAAAAAGACTTGCATATTCCATGCACCGGTCATGTGTGGTAGGTGTGGCAGCCTCATATTTTGCATACATGTTGTACTGCCCGTGTACCCTGCTGTTTCTATTTTTTTTTTTGTCTGCTATCTGTACGTTCCCTGCCCTGATGACCGTTGTTGCTAGGGGTTTCTGTGCATGCACACCGAGTGCTCTGGGGTGGATTACATCATTTTGAAAGTCGTGTGTTCCTCATAAGGAATATCAACCTTGGTTAATCGCAAACTATAATTTGGCACACTGTTACAAAATGTACTAGGAATCATTTTGTTTGGTTATTGGCACATAATAAATGGTGAACGTGGATGATGAGTCGATTCTAGATATAATTGGTTAACAATTTCTCATTCTGTTTCGTCATGTTCATATACCTCACACCACATCTGTGTCTTTTTGAATAAAATATCTACTTGTTAAGAAAAAATTCTTCATTTTAATGATTTCTTTTCTTGTTGTTTTTTTCCATGCTGATGTTTGGTTGCTTTAATTTGACTAACCTTGTAAAAACTCCTGAAAGGAATTTTTTTTTTTATGGAAAATTGATGATTGCTAAACCAAACAGATATCATTCTGTAGTCAATTCATTCTTTAGAGCTATCCCTTAAATTATAATAGTAAGAGAAGATTAACTGAGAAAAGATGACAAACTTTGTAGAGTTATCAAGTTTGTATTTAAAAATAAATGAATATATATATATATATATATATATATATATATATATATATATATATATATATCTTACGATAATTCACCGAATGTCCGTCCGTCCGTTCGAAGGTACCGCAAAAACGGCTCAACCAATCGCAACGATATTTTGGGTGGGTATTCCTGGGACCCCTCAGAGTAAAATAGGCTATATTGTTTTTCCAATTTTTCCAAGTTTTCCAATTTTTCCAAACACGATGGAATAATATTTACCGATATGAACAGTGATGTGGCTTTTGTTGAAATTCTACAAATACTGTTTATTCTACGTACCAGGAGAGAGTAGATGGACTCCTGACGAACTCTTCCTATATAAACGTGCGGCTCCGAAGTAACATGGCAGCGTGTGCAAAGCGACTGAGAAACGGGTGTAGCGGCCGCTTCCACGTTAGATTCGGCGTGCACTCTTCACACATAAATGTGCGACTGAGAAAGACGTGCAGCGGCCGCTTCCGTTTTGCAGAATTCAATCTTTTTTCAAAATGGGCACCATGTACTGTTTAGATTTTGATGATTTGCATGTGATATGATTCAATGTACTGTATATGAATCGTTTAAAATAGAAAAAAGCCTTCAATTTCTGATATTTTGCCTTTTCATTTGGGCTTCCCAATTGAAGCCCCGCCCATAGGGTGGGTACCGTTGCTAGTATATATAATAAAAACTTATCAATAGTCACATTGCATTAATCACATAGCCCTTTGGTTACAGGCATTGCTGTTTTGAAAGTTGAAAACAATAGTCATGGAGGAGTTGTTCGCAAATGCATATTGGACAGTGATTCAATTCTGAATTTGGCCTGTTGGGTCGTCGTTAGGTCTAAAGGTCCCAAAAGTACTTGGATTTCAATCTAGTTTGGCCGCTAGTTTGGGTACAGTAAAACCTTTAACAATTTTCTTCTCTCAAACCCCTTAACCGATTAATGCAAAACTTTAAATTTGTTGATCACCTACCCAAGCGAAATATAATCTGTTAACAATGCCATCATCGTCACATGGTATAGCAGCCATATTAGATCATATTGAAAACCTTGAAAAACCCTCTTCTCTAAAAGCGATTAACTGAAAGATGCGAAACTATACCTATGTGATCGACGACAAAGGAAATACAATTTGATAACAATGATGTCATTGGTCATGTGATCTGCAAGCTATATTGGATCAAAAGAAAACCTTTAAAATTCATCTATCTGAAACAGCTTAACCAATCAATCCGAAAATTAAAATATAGGGTCAACTACCTATGGGAACGTTTGATTAAAAGAAGATGATCGGAAACACATTATGGCTGCCAGTAATGGCAGAATAAAGTGGGAATAAAGTGGAAAGTGGGAAAATATGAATTATAGACACCTTTGTGTTGCACCTCATGAAATAGGGCTAATTTTGACACCACAGCCTCCAGATGGGGGAGGGCATTACATGTCCCCACCCTCTACAGTGGAGTACTGCTGGCCCCATGTATTCCAGTGCAGTGAGCCATTTTGAATTGTGCAGCAAAAAGTATTTTGAATTCCATGTTTGAACTAGAACGGCACTCGGTAGAGAGCTTACCTCTGCCAGGCTGAACAGTTTATGTTTTGTATCCCACCAATAGGCCAGATCTGGATTCGGACGTGAACCTAAATCTAATTGGCTTGTTCTTGTCACCTGACCAACTCATCCACCTGGTTTTGTCATAAGCCATCCACAACTTTTTGAAATATCATGCTATATATCGTTTTTGGCCCAATCACTCTTAAATGGTGAAGAATCACTTAAAATAAAAAAAATTATTGTATCCTGATCCGTATTCGGATCTTCACCAAAATCAAATCGATTCTTCCTCGTCACACACACAACCTGTCCATCACGTTTTGTCCGAATCCATCCATAAAACCTTTTGGGATATCATGCTACGATTCGGTTTTAGCCCGACCACTCAATGGTGAAGAATCACATAAAACACTCTCTGATCCGGATTTGAATCTTCACCAAAATTAAATCAATTCTTCCTTGTCACACACCCAACCATCCACTAAATTTTGCCTGAATGTGATGTGAAATGTGAAATATAGAATGGGCACCCGTCATTAAAACAGGCTTTTGCGTTTGTCCACGCAGATTAATGAAAGTGGTTGTGAGGCCGGTGTCGATTACTCTGTTGGCATCGGCAATTCCGCACGTATTCTTTGGAACACCGGCGAGATTATTTAAGGATGAATGATGTGAAAATATAACACTTTTCTGCTAGTCCATACAGATTTAATTAGTCTATATATATTTAGTTGGGTAGGGAGGGGGGGGGGGGGGGTTGGCGGTTGTTGCAGAAGCAGGTCGTAGTGCAAAACCATCCTGAGGGAGTGAACACTCTTAATGCCAAGTTTGAGCACCATGTGTCGAAGGATGTGACTGGTAAATCAGAAGGAACACGCACAGTAAGTAGGGGGTGTAGGGGGTGATGGGGGTAATGGGGGTGGGGGCCCGGGCAGGAGGCGGGGTAAAGTGCAAGACTGTCCCGGAGGAGCGGACACCCTTTATGCCAAGTGTGAGTGAGCCCAATGGGTGATAGGGTGTACCAGGTAGATTGAAGCGCACACATGGTGGAGGGTGGGGCTGGTGTGTGGGTAGGGAGAGGGGGTTGGGAGAGGCAAAGTTTATAGTGCAAAACCACCCTGGGGGAGTGATCAGTCTTCATGGCAAGTTTGACCCCATTGGTCAAAAGGTGTGACCGGCAAATCAGCACAAACACATACACGCCTCAAATATGTATATAGATGTGTGTGTGCATGTTTGTGCTTGCGTGTGTGCGAGATATCCACTGCCACTGCTCGCTTGTACCAACAGGAAATGGTATGACCTCGACACCTCTCATCCACGCACATTTCTCGTATTTCCTATATTTCCACGAGTCCAATTTACATTCAGGAATAGAACCATTGTGGTTAACCACTTTGAAATTGTCACTTTCATCTCATTGCTGAAAATGTTAAAAAGACTCTTGTAATTACAGGTTTTGCATTGGTAATGGCAGGTTAAAAGTGCTGGCGAGCAGAACTAAGTCACTGAAATGCACACACAGTGCATGTGCAAAAGGCCTCGTTAACATTCATATGTCATTTTGAAAGTCGCGTATTCAGCGAGTAATTTAATGTTCGTTGCTTAGAGTATGGTAGAAGGAAAAATAATATATTTTTAAGTTGTGATCTAAGGCTCATGAAGGAACGTGGTTACAAATCATATGCGGATGGAAAAGGACATTCGGAGCAATGAGTGTATAATTTATATGAATTGCAAGGACATTAGCGGGGACTGAACAAACATGGAATACAAGATTTGAACCTGGATTCCCTATATCATGAGCTGTTTCACAGTATACCAGACGATCTTAGAGACCGAATGACGACTTGTCGGAGCACAGACTACATCCAAATGATGGGTGCAGATTCCGTTAAGTGCTGATGTATTGTGCCAAGAACCATCGCCGTGTAGGTCTCAAAGGTGCTCATCCATCCTTGGAGGTGGTGACGCTCGGCCCGTGGGATTGATCCCATGGCCCAAGTGCTCCACCTCCTCAGTAAGCTACACACTTGAGGCCCAAGCTGTTGTCAGGGCCAGGCCTGAGATAGATGCCAGTGTTTTGAGAGAGAGAGAGGGAAGGAGAAGGAAGGATAACTCTTAAATTATCGTAGTAACAAAAACCTATCACAAACAGACGGACAGCCAGACGGGCAACCAAAAACATAATGCCTCCGGCAACTTCGTCAGCGGAGGCATAAAACCAACATTACCGAAACGTACATTTCAGTAAAGCCAGCAGGAAAGCAAAGCTGGACGTGGGCCACATACTTTTTGTTGTAAATGACACAACTCAACAAGAATATAAAACATCATTATTTCTCCCTGGTGTTTTGCATATGGATGGCACTCAGATGTAAATAAAATGGCAAGCACATATATACAAACAGACTCAAGTTGAATACATTGCCATGTTGGGAATATGTTTGAGTGGAGTGGTAGAAGCATTCAACAGTGATGTAAAGTGGAGAAGGATCAGGATAGGAATAAACAACAAAGGGCGAATGCAGATATACAGTGGGGAGAACAAGTATTTGATACACTGCCGATTTTGCAGGTTTTCCCACTTACAAAGCACGACAAGGTCTGTAATTTTTATCATAGGTACACTTCAACTGTGGAAGACGGAATCTAAAACAAAAATCCTGAAAATCACATTGTATGATTTTTAAGTAATTAATTTGCATTTTATTGCATGAAATAAGTATTTGATACATCAGAAAAACAGAACTTAATATTTGGTACAGAAACCTTTGTTTGCAATTACAGAGATCAGACGTTTCCTGTAGTTCTTAACCAGGTTTGCACACACTGCAGCAGGGATTTTGGCCCACTCCTCCATACAGATCTTCACCAGATCCTTCAGGTTTCGGGGCTGTCGCTGCGCAACACAGACTTTCAGCTCCCTCCAAAGATTTTCTATTGGGTTCAGGTCTGGAGACTGGCTAGGCCACTCCAGGACCTTGAGATGCTTCGTACGGAGCCACTCCTTAGTTGCCCTGGCTGTGTGTTTCGGGTCGTTGTCATGCTGGAAGACCCAGCCACGCCCCATCTTCAATGCTCTTATTGAGGGAAGGAGATTGTTGGCCAAGATCTCGCGATACATGGCCCCATCCATCCTCCCCTCAATACGGTGCAGTCGTCCTGTCCCCTTTGCAGAAAAGCATCCCCAAAGAATGATGTTTCCACCTCCATGCTTCACGGTTGGGATGGTGTTCTTGGGGTTGTACTCATCCTTCTTCTTCCTCCAAACACGGCGAGTGGAGTTTAAACCAAAAAGCTCTATTTTGGTCTCATCAGACCACATGACCTTCTCCCATTCCTCCTCTGGATCATCCAGATGGTCATTGGCAAACTTCAGACGGGCCTGGACATGCGCTGGCTTGAGCAGAGGGACCTTGCGTGCGCTGCAGGATTTTAATCCATGACGGCGTAGTGTGTTACTTATGGTTTTCTTTGATACTGTGGTCCCAGCTCTCTTCAGGTCATTGACCAGGTCCTGCCGTGTAGTTCTGGGCTGATCCCTCACCTTTCTCATGATCATTGAGGCTCCACGAGGTGAGATCTTGCATGGAGCCCCAGACCGAGGGAGATTGACTGTCATCTTGAACTTCTTCCATTTTCTAATAATTGCGCCAACAGTTGTTGCCTTCTCACCAAGCTGCTTGCCTATTGTCCTGTAGCCCATCCCAGCCTTGTGCAAGTCTACAAATTTGTCCCTGATGTCCTTAGACAGCTCTCTGGTCTTCCCATTGTGGAGAGGTTGGAGTCTGATTGAGTGTGGACAGGTCTGGAGACGGCTTTGCGGTCGGTCTTTGCGGTCTTTGTGGTCGGAGACGGTCTGGAGACGTCTTTTATGCAGATAACGAGTTCAAACAGGTGCAGTTAATACAGGTAATGAGTGGAGAATGGGAGGGCTTCTTAAAGAAAAAACTAACAGGTCTGTGAGAGCCGGAATTCTTACTGGTTGGTAGGTGATCAAATACTTATTTCATGCAATAAAATGCAAATTAATTACTTAAAAATCATACAATGTGATTTTCAGGATTTTTGTTTTAGATTCCGTCTTCCACAGTTGAAGTGTACCTATGATAAAAATTACAGACCTTTACGTGCTTTGTAAGTGGGAAAACCTGCAAAATCGGCAGTGTATCAAATACTTGTTCTCCCCACTGTAGCTGGCAGAGTCAGGTGAAAATATTAATTTTGAAAAGGTAAGTTTATTCGGTTTTGTTTACTTGTGATAGGAAGAAGAGCCTGGTCATTGCTTTGAAGGCGCCACTTGAGGAGGCCAACATCCGTGTGCAAGGGGAATGACTTGTCAGCGTGTTTCAAGGTCAGAACGCCACTGGAAGTGAACAACTTCCTGTCTACATTCGGGTGGGTCTGTTGAAGAAGTGTGGAGGTAAGACACAGGGGGTGAGCAATGTTTTAACAATGTTGAGGGACTATGGATGCAAATAATGCCTGCGCAATGAGTGGGTGAAGCAAAAATGTAACGTACTTGAAGTTGGGCTCCTTTACGATCTCCATTTGCCACCATGACCTGGATCTTCCCAAATTTCTCATCATTGAGGTGCAGAGAAATTAGGCCAAGGATTTCCAGTGAAAGCAGGCCACCATCACGCCCACACTGAACCGAAAGCTTTTCCTCCACACGAAGATGTACACTGTACACCGATTTGAGATTGTCGTCATCAACAAAATGTCATTACACTTCACACTCTACCTTTGCATTTTATGATCTATTATATTATAGACATTACTAGATGATCATTGGAAAACAACACCCAATATCTTTATGAAACAGTTCAGTAAACTTCAAAGTGACATTTCACTTGGCAAATTTCAAATATATTTCAGTGTGCAATGATCATAATGATCATAATGTATTCGTTGAGGTTTTTTTTTTTTTTTGAAAGAGGATCTAGATAGAGTTCATAGTGGAACTGATGCCTGACATGCACGGTGCGTGCACACCCTACAGGACTGTTAGACGAGACAAACACAACCACTGAGCTTTGGGGAAAGTACCGTCACTTCCCGGGGCACACTGGGTACCAGCGACCTGAAAACAATAGCACCAACTTTCGCACTCCACTCGGCGGGCATTTCCTAATGAGGAATTTCCTCCTCCCCATGTATGCCTCTATTCTCTCCTCCTTTGGTATCCATGGAAATCTCCACGCATGGCTGGCGGACTTCCTCTCTAGTCGGAGTCAACGTGTGGCCCTGAATGGGTTTCTCTCATCTCCTCTTCCTGTTCAGGCTGGAGTTCCCCAAGGCAGTGTTCTGGGCCCTGTGCTTTTTCTGGTCTTCATCAATGATCTCTCTGACTCTCTTGAAAATCCTCTCTATCTCTTTGCTGATGAGTGATGACTCTACTCTCTGTCGCTCCATTCCTCATCCCTCAGATCGGCAGTCTGCAGCCTCCTCACTCTCTGCAGACCTGGACAAAATCACACACTGGGCAAACAAGTGGAACATGTCTTTCAATCCTGACAAATCTCACACTCTTATGACGTCTCTCCGAAAAGACCGACTGGACAACCCTCCCATCCACTTTCTGAATAATCCTCTCCAAGGAGTTCTGTCACTCAAGCTTTTGGGTCTCACTATCTGCCATGATCTTTCCTGGGAAAACCACATTTCAAATCTGGCCTTCAAAGCCAGTCGCCGACTGGGCATCCTCCGTCGTGCGAAGTCCTTCCTTGGCACACCTGAGCTCCTCAGAACATACAAGGCTTTCATCCGCAGCTCAATGGAATACTGCTCTCCCCTCTGGGCTGGTGCTCCTGCCTCACACCTAGCTCGTGTTCACGCTGTTGAAACCAAAGCATTCAGAATCATTGGAATCTCCCGCGATGAAGCCAACTCCAAGGGCCTCTCACTCACTCACCGCAGGCAGGTTGGTGGTCTTTCCGTCTTCTACCGACTCCTCTCTGGCCTTGCCCCCCCAGCTCTCTCTGGGCTCTGTCCCCCAAATATTCATACAGGTCGCACAAGATCTGCCTGCAACCCTCTTATGGTTAAACTGCCAAAATCAAGACTCTCTGCTCACCTTCACTCCTCTTTTCTCCCGCCTCTGGAACAAACTCCCTCACTCTCTTCAATCCCACTCCACCCTCCAGGTCTTTAAAACACCTGTTCACCACCATCTCTTATCTTCCCCCATCCAAAACCTTGATCTTTTCTACCCCCGCTAATTTCACCCCAAATCCACTTTTTTGAAATACCAACTTCTGTCCTGGAAGCCCTTGGTGTCCTCGTGTTTTATACTTCCCCCCCCTTCCCACGCCTCCTCCCCCCAAGCCCTCTCCCTCCCACACATCTCCCTGCTCTCAAATGTTGTGGTTGTGTGCTTCCCCTTCTCTCCCCATCTTGTCTTCCGCTCCCTCTTTTTATATATTTTGTTTGTCTGGTTGATTTGTTTGCGAAATAAATGTTAGCTCTTTCACGAGCCTCGATTCAGTATACAAAAAAAAAAAAGAAAAAAAAAAAAAAAAAAGCCAACCTAAGGGAATTGTCCGTGCTCTTATCCTTTTAAATGCTGAGCGTCGAATAAGGAGGCAGCACGTACGCTAGTTGTTGCAGGCACGTCAAACAAATTCCAAATTCATAACTAAATCAGCACCAGTCAAACATTAGTTCTGGTCAGCCAGTTCGTGAAAGACGGAAGCCAAAACCTTTCCTTGGCCAACCTCACAATAAGGTGAAAATAATTGTGGCCGTTAGAATAGTAGAGCAAGCATTCACACACACACCTAATCTGTTGGTCAGTTCATCACGCTTTGTAGATAATGTTGGCCAAAGCAATCTCATGGCAAGAATCATGCTGGGTGCTCGACAATGCTTTCCCAGCAGTCTGTCAGAGGAGGAATTTAGAATTTCGGTCAGGATACTGGCGATAACTCACCTACACTTTACAAAAGACAGCATAGGCTCTTTAATGTAAAATGTGACACTCAACCTAACATGTGATGCAACACCTAACCTGCAAAGCACCAATCCGACAGCTTATAATCGGGTCAGGAAATCCGTCAAATGCACAGCTGAATTAAGTACAAGGGCATGATGAAAAGTAATGCCTCCGATTCTCTTTCTCCAAAACAGGAAAAGACATTCAAATGAAACAAAGCACATCCACACATTAGTTATTCCCATCACTGGGTGTGAGGTTTTGTGATTCTGACACTCGATTTCTCAGTGCTATGTTAGTCAAGATGGCAGAGGGCAGCACGACATTCTCAGTGGTGTGAAGCGTGAAACACGGGAGATGAGAGTTGGGATGACTGACTGGAGATGAGAGTTGGGTGTGCCATTACAATCCTGAGAGTAAAAAACGGGCAATGGATTTTTCATCTCTTCCCCAAACTTAATGAACATCTTCATGGAGAATATGTTTCCTCTGATGATGAGGTCAAGGCCACTGTGAAGCACTGGTTAATTCAGCAGGATGCACAATTCTGTTGTGACTCATCATGGATATACGTAAACGTTGGCAGAAATGTGTGGAATGCAGTGGTGATTATCTTGATTTTTTTTGTATATATGTATGTATACCCTGGGGGACTATACACAGTCACAGTATGTTTTTATATATATATATATATATATGTATATATATATATATATATATATAAAGGAGGAGTGTGTGTGTGTGTGTGTGTGTGTGTGTGTGTGTGTGTGTGTGTGTGTGTGTGTGTGTGTGTGTCTGGATGTCCGCTTATAACTCAAGAACTACACATCGGAGAAAAGTTTTAGACACATTCGGAATCAGCATAAAATCCCGGTGGTTTTAGGCTACGTTTTATTTTAATATCAATGGTTTAAAAAAACCGCACCAGCTGCAATTCCATGGTGTAGTTTGTGGCGGCGCTAGACGTTCGGGGTGTATTGCAATGGTTTGTCGGGTTTGGCTGTGGGTCCAGAATAGCTCCCATTTCCTTATGTTCTTCCACTTTTATTTTGATTCTTCTGTTACAACGCTTTCCTTATCTACCTTATATCCCCCCCGACGAGGCCTCTACATAATTTAATGCGGCAGAATTTCGTGCATTTTGAGTGAAAGAAGTGAGACGAGGTTTTAGGAGGAAGAAGAGGCGCGGTCACTGTGGAGGCCTCGATCGTGAGTGGAAATGGCGGAAATTGCGTTTGTATCGCAAAGTAAAGGATCTGCATTCATTTCTGAACTTGCATTGGTGGATTGTTATACATCTGCATTATTTTTCATTAAAAAAACTTTATGTTGAACTTGAAGGCTCCAAGCACGGACTATATATATAGCCCTCATTGAGGTAAAAATAAAAGTAAAAAGCCTGCTATCGCTTGCCAAGCTAGCCGTTCCCGCCTCCTCCTCCACTCCCCCCTCTTCCCCCTCTCCTCCCCTCTTCTCCCCTCCCCCCCTCTTCTCCCCTCCCCCCCCTCTTCTCCCCTCCACATCCTCTCCTCCCCTCCCCCCCCGTTCCCCTCCCCTCCCCCTTCCTCCTCCCCTTCCTCCTCCCCTCCCTTCCCCCGCCCGGCAATGCCAGGTACTTCCCATGGCCAGCTGTACGTGGGCTGCTCGAGGGTTGGAAAACCAAGCAATCTTTATGTCTTGGCACCAAGTAAGAAAACCAGAAATGTTGTATACCAAGAGGTTTTGAGAAATTGAAAATTGACAAAACGTCATGTAGGAAATAAAAAACCACCTTTAGAGGCCATTTCCCCACAAAGCGGGGGTTGGCCTTTTTCGGGAACCATGGTTGTTGTTGTTTTTTTGGTCCCCTTTTTGAAGCAATGTTTTATGGCCGGATGCCCTTCCTGACGCCGCCGCCCTTCCTGACGCCGCCCGCCTGACGCCGCCGGATGCCCTTCCTGACGCCTGACGATGCCCTTCATGTAGGAAATGTACTGTGATATTGCTCTAAAATATACATGTTCTTTTCATCATATATTTGTATTATTCTTATTCAACCCGGGCACCTCAGCTAGTATATATACTGACTTGGATATATATACTGACCAATTTACTTGGACACACACACACACACACACACACACACACACACACACACACACACACACACACACACACACACACACACACACACACACACACACACACACACACACACACACACACACGGTGGTCCAGAAACCCTGGGCACATTTTGAAGAACGATACCTGCAACAAACAACTAAGTTTATAATTGTTCTTTGGTGCATATACCGTCACTTCCCGGCAATTGTCTGTGATAGACGCGTTTCCCAGCACCCAGGCCTAAGTGCCTTTGGGTAATTCTTAAAAATGAAAGTTGGAAAAGTCATGCTCCTAACACTAAAAATTTTTGTTTGTATGAAAAAACCCTTGTGGTGAAATTTTAAGCCATTTGGACTAAATTTAGGGGTTGCACACAGTTTGTAATTTCACATATTTGGCTCGCATAAATGTTTGGAGTTGATTATTTATCCTCCATTGCTATGCTTGTGATTTTGACAATTACAGTTGACCTATGACCTTGCTATGTACTGCATATTTTGAAGTTGTTTTTAAGTTAATTCAATACAGTACAGCTGTACTCTGGTGTATGCAGTTGCTCTCAATGAAGAGTGCAATCGTCTCCTGACAAGGGATGAACAGCAAACCCAGTATATGTTTCAAGTTGTGACAGAACATCGCAAGAGGTTTCCCAATTGCAGGAAATCAACACTTATCGGGCACAAACATTGAGTGGCTGGCAACCATGAGTCACTGTGCAACCCCTAAAACTTGATGTATTCAAAAAATATTTCACAGGCAGAAGTTCTACCTTAATACCAAATAAATTAAAGGTTAGTAGTAAAACAATTCATTTTTTTTTTTTTTGCCCTGTATAGCTAAGAACCACCCTAATAGATATATGCAGATATATTACACAGATATATGATATGCAGATATATATATATGCAGATATATTACACAGATATATGATATGCAGATATATATATATGCAGATATATTACACAGATATATGATATGCAGATATATATATATATATATATATGCAGATATATTACACAGATGCAGATATATATTATTATATATATGCAGATATATTATATATATATATGTACACAAATTGCAACATGAAATTATGATCTAGCTGTATGTATGCTGTGGAACCCAAGTTAAGTCTGAAATAAAGTATTGAATTTAACTAAATGTACACTACTGTCACAGTTGGCGTAAACTAATAAGACTAACACAGTGCCACCAGTTTACAGTCACACCCCTACTTTATGGTCAACAGGATGGCGATAGCCTGGATTAGCTGTCAGCCAGTGACGGAGAGGGGAAGGGGGAGGAGGGCTCCTTGACATTGTCAATTTTGTTGTCGACGTACTGGATGATGGCCTTGATCACACCCTGGAAATCTTCATAATCTTTATCATTTACAGCATTGTGTTGATTTAGTTTCATCCCTCAAAAATGACAATCACCCTTGATCTTGCCAGAGAGGTTTACGTGTTCTTATATGGCGCTATCCTCGTGGATTTGAGGCTGATGAGATTCTCAATGAGGTTTGGCAATTATACGATGAGCTTTTTTCCTGGAGCAAGCGTGACGTGGTTGATCCAACTTCAAGAATGTCTAACATAACATGAAGAAACATGATGAATTTGGATGAGGTGAAATCCTCACATGGCTGTGATTTCCCGTATTCATCAGGATTTCTATTGTTTGCTGCTGCACGTTCAGCATAGGCGAACTGTTGCTGCATGGTTCCATAAACAGCCTTAAGTGCTCAGCTTTTACTAACCGCCCATCACCACTTTTAACAGCACCATATTTGACGAGATCCTGATCTAGGACATCTGCTATTTCAGTTAACTCCCGTTTCCGCCAAGTTGCGTAGTGGTAGGAGTTGT
Source organism: Myxine glutinosa (assembly GCF_964187855.1). NCBI lineage: Eukaryota > Metazoa > Chordata > Myxini > Myxiniformes > Myxinidae > Myxine > Myxine glutinosa. Next base: position 206,244,013 of record NC_136261.1, on the reverse strand, counting down.
AGACGCTCGATACATTTTTCAAATGTTCGAAGCACATAGGTCATAGGGTATAGACTTCACAAAGGGAGTAAGCAACGCAGTGTACTGGTATGACCCACGGTGCATAGTTCTTGAGCCTTTTGGCCACTCGGTCTTTAAACTCCATGACTGATGCTCCGTCAAAAACTTGATGTCACAGAGAGCTGTCTTTAAGTCAACTTCAGAAATTGTGAAGTGTTAAAATCCCATGCCCAATCGGAATTTTGGTACTATCAGCGGTACTTGATCTTTTCTGTTCTAAAGCAATTTACTTGGATATGGCTAAAAGATGACCCTTGCTTCTGACATGCTTTGAGGGGGAATCTATACAGAAATAGTTTCTGCCATTACTTAGCCGATTCGTCACATTTTCTGGCGTTGTGTCTGGATGCTTCCAGCAGGGATCACACACAATACATAGTATCTGTCTCGTCCTCATATTCAGTTAACCAGGCTTTCTGGAACTGTCCCGTACTTGCACATCATATATATATATATATATATATATATATATATATATATATATATATATATATATATATATATATATATATATATATATATATATATATATATATATATATTTTTTTTTTTTTGTATACAAGATCGAGGCTCGTGAAAGAGCTAACATTAATCACACAAAAAGACAAACCGACACACAAAACACAAAAAACAAGGGGAGCGGCAGACAAGATGGGGAGAGAGGGGGAAGGACACAAAAGAGAGGGGGAAGAGGGGGAAGGACACAAACACAACATTTGAGAGCAGGGACATCGGGAGGACTTGGGGGGAGGTGGGAGAGGAATAAAACATATGAACACTGCAAGGACTCTGGGGTGAATTACCGGGGGTAGAAGAGATCAAGGTTTTCGATGGGGGAAGATAAGAGATGGTGGTGAACAGCTGTTTTAAAGACCTGGAGGGAGGAGTGGGATTGAAGGGAGTGGGGGAGTTTGTTCCAGAAGCGGGAGAAAAGGGGAATGAAAGAGAAGGTGAGCAGAGAGCCTAGACTTTGGCAGTTTAACCATAAGAGGGTTGCAGGCAGATCTTGTGCGACCTGAAGGAATATTGGGGGGACAGAGCACAGAGAGAGCTGGGGGAGCAAGGCCGGAGAGGAGTCGGTAGAAGACAGAAAGACCACCAACCTGCCTGCGGTGAGTGAGTGAAAGGCCCTCGGTGTTGACTACATCGCAGGAGATTCCAATGATTCTGAAAGCTTTGGCCTCAACAGCGTGAAGCCGAGCATGGTGTGAGGCAGGAGCACCAGCCCAGAGGGGGGAAAAGTATTCCATTGAGCTGCGGATGAAAGCCTTGTATGTGGTGAGGAACTCAGGTGTGCCAAGGAAGGACTTCGCACGACGGAGGATGCCCAGTCGGCGACTGGCTTTGGAGGCCAGCTTGGAAATGTGGTTTTCCCAAGAAAGATCATGGCAGATAGTGAGACCCAAAAGCTTGAGCGACAGAACTTCTTGGAGAGGATTGTTGAGAAAGTAGATGGGAGGGTTGTCCAGTCGGTCCTTTCGGAGAGACATTGTAAGAGTGTGAGATTTGTCAGGATTGAAAGACATGTTCCACTTGTTTGACCAGTCTGATTTTGTCCAGGTCTGCAGAGAGTGAGGAGGCTGCAGACTGCCGATCTGAGGGATGAGGAATGGAGCGACAGAGAGTAGAGTCGTCAGCAAAGAGATAGAGAGGATTTTCAAGAGAGTCAGAGAGATCATTGATGAAGACCAGAAAAAGCACAGGGCCCAGAACACTACCTTGGGGAACTCCAGCCTGAACAGGAAGAGGAGATGAGAGAAACCCATTCAGGGCCACACGTTGACTACGACCAGAGAGGAAGTCCGCCAGCCATGCGTGGAGATTTCCATGGATACCAAAGGAGGAGAGTTTGGTGAGCAGAGCAGGGTGCCAGACCGTATCGAAGGCACGTGAAATGTCAACGGAGACAGCTCTAATTTCCTGTTTGGCGTTGAGGACCTCCATCCATTGTTGAGAAAGCAGAAGCAGCATGTCCAGAGTAGAGTGACCAGGTCTGAAACCAAATTGATGATCAGAGATCAAGCCATTGGAGAAGAGGAAAGATTTAATATCTGAAGCAATGATGGATTCCATGACTTTGCTGATTATTGGGAGAAGGCTGATTGGTCTGTAGTTGCTGGGATCTGTTTTTGCACCTTTTTTGTGCAAACCGGTGATGTTGGCTGATTTCCAAGCAGATGGCAGATGACCTTGAGCAAAAGAGAGGGTGAAGAGAACAGAAAGAGGGAGTGAAAGAGCAGAAGAACATGATTTTAGGACCCGTGGGCTGATGCCGTTAGGACCAGTTGCAGAATCAGAGTCGAGGGTTGACAGAAACTTTTCCACCTTATCAGGAGGAAAGGACACAGAGTCCAGAGAGGGAGGTGGGGGTATGATAAAGAGGAGGGAAGAAGAATCCCACCTGGACTTTTCCTTGTCGTAATATATTTTGATGCTAATTCTATAATATTGACGTGTTACCCCCAACCCAACCACTCGTTTGACTTTGTAGTCAAACCTCGTTTTGTTGGCAGGTGCAGCAGAAAGAGCTATTCTCCGTGTTCAATCCAGACAAAACAGGTTGTCGTACTACAGAAAAGATGAAAACAAAAATTTGGATCTATAAACGGGCCAGATAAGGTTGCAAAATAAAAACAGGCATTGTGTCCTAGTGTCCTATTAAGGTCTAGTTAGGATCCTGTGTTAACTGCAGTATCCCGTGTTCAATATCACTAAAACCACAGTAACAGTAAGAGTAATAATCAGCCCGAGGACTCAGTCAAGAGCAGACGCCTTCATTGCCACAACAACAACAACATGCATTTTAAGGCCATTTTCCCTGCTAGAGTGGGGGTTAGCCCAAGGCAGAGGCCTTCATTGCCACAGGTAAAATAAATTTCTGGGTCGGGTAATTGGTTGATATTTATATCAATAATAAATGATGGTATGAAGTCCTTTGACAAGAGGGATTGAAGGTCACGGCCCCATCCCATCATGGTGCATGTGAATCGCGTTTACTCTTGATTTTCTATCGGAAAAAACTGAATCATGTTGCTAACTCATTACTGCGTGAGAAAAAATACATACCCATGACCATTTGTCCATTTTACTGTCAAATGTAGTCGTAGTGAAGAAATGAAACTCGTGTGCCGGGTGTTATAATGGTGTCTTACTCTCAACAGTTGTTAATTCATACGTCTGGAATCAAGACCAATCATTGGCATCGTTGCACGCGGGATCTGCGGCCGTGCATGATGAAGATGCAGCATCATTCGCTGTGCTTCGTCGAGAGTAGTGTGCAGAATTATACAAAACACAAGGCTCTGCCTGCGTTAAACTACGTTCACTTGCGGAGGTTAACACGTCAATAATATAGAAGAAGAACCACCTTTAGAGGCCATTTTTCCCTGCAGAGCAGGGGATGGCCACACGTTGGGGTTGGTTGGGTTGGGGTAACACGTCAATATTATAGAATTAGCATCAAAATATATTACGACAAGGAAAAGTCCAGGTGGGATTCTTCTTCCCTCCTCTTTATCATACCCCCACCTCCCTCTCTTTCAGAGGGAGTGAGCATGACATAGCCTTATATAATTACCATCGCGATATGAAACGAATATGTTCAGAAATGCCATCGGCAAGTTAGTTAAACTGTAAATCTGGAATTAAACGTTATTTGGTTGATGTATTGCGTGCTGTCAGTGTCAAAGCAAGCCTCATCCATTGCTACAGGGAAGTCAGTTTGTGTCATTGTTTTTCGATATTTATAACGTAGTTGCCCGATGGGCAACTGTTCTATTCATTCCAGTTGCCCAAGCCATCTTGGTGGTTGTTCCCGGCGCTCGTCACTCGATTTGGCCGATTCTGCCACCGAATGTTCATTGAGAAATACAAAAACAAGAAAATGGATATGAAAACCAGCAGCAAAATTATTTTTGCTGCCGTTGTTAATATGCATATGAAATGTGATTAGGAATGTTCTTCCCTTCACTTCATCTGCGTTTCTCATTGCAGTCTCCTTCTCTCGGTCTTACTCCCTTTGTGCTTCCCACATGCCTTCTGCACTTCCTTGCTAGCACCAAAACTCAAATCTTGTCCATCGTTTTTTAAAAATACAAATGTTTTCTTATTGGCAATTAATAGTCCACTTATCAACCCTGACTATTATGTTTGCGATCACATGCTGGAACTTGGGCCAAAATGTGGCACAGGTTACAAATGCTTAGAGATATTAAACCTTCCATACCAGCAGCTCCCCCCACCCGCCCCTCCTTTTGCCCCATTCACAGATTTCTCTCCGCAACATGTGGACTTCCATCTCCGCAACATGTGGACTTCCATCTCCGCAACATGTGGACTTCCATCTCCGCAACATGTGGACTTCCATCTCCGCAACATGTGGACTTCCATCTCCGCAACATGTGGACTTCCATCTCCGCAACATGTGGACTTCCATCTCCGCAACATGTAGACTTCTATCTCCACAGCATGTGGACTTCTATCTCTGCAACTTGTGAACTTCTATCTCCGCAGAAATGTGTATGTGAAGCACAACATGTTGACTTCCAGGAAGGTCGAAAATCTCCCAGTCAAATCTTGATCCCTTCTCTGCAACTGGACCTAACAACATTGGCACTGCATTTGTGAAGAATGGTGTTTTGGCCCGAGTCAGGAAGTCGTTAGAATTCATAAATAGTGATGGCACGGACACTCCCGTCAGTTTAATACAACACAAATCCTCAAAGAAAAATATATCAAGGTACAAACTTATCAACCTATAAGACCCCACAAGTCATCTGCGGAGGATTTTACATCCAATAATACTCATTAAACTTTTCGACTATCACCAAACTATAAAACTGGCCGACACAAAATAGCCAGCCATCTTGTAAATCTTCTTATTCTTTTCAGACAGCGTAACTAAAAATTGGCTGAAGCTAAGGATTTGGTTTAAATGTGAGTCTACTGCATTTTATAGTGGGAAGGTCCATTTTATTGGTGTGTGTGTGCATGTGTGTGTGTTAACGATGTTAATATTTCACTGGTAAAGTTCATACATACAAACAATCAATATACACTATCATTGCAAACAGATGCAGGGATGGACAAGCAACAGCCATTGGTCAAATAAAGGTGTAGGGATGGTTCAACATGATAATTTGTGACCACCGAACCTTGTTTAAAAGAGGGGCTATAAGTCTGATGCACTCGACTAAAGAGCATCTCCCCACCACAAGAAGAGTGATGGAATATATCATTGCTGCAAACTTCAGACATAATAATTTCTCCAACAATACAATCTCTGATCATCAGTTTGGCTTCCACCTTGGACGTTGCTTCTTCTCATTCAACGATGTGTGTATGTACTGAATCCCAAAGAAGAGATCAGAGACATATTTCCAGCTTTTGATCTTGTCTGGCACCCAGCCTTACTTTCCAAGCCCATGTCTGCACATGGTATTTGAGGGCCCCTCAAATGGTTCTCCAAATGGTTACTCTGCGAGCAGAAACAATGAGTTGCTCTTTATGGCAATATATCTCGTGAACTTCCTCTTGAGGCTGATGTTCCGCAAGGCAGCATTTTAGGATGGAGCTTATTATTGGTTTACATCAATGATTCCTCAGTTTCTCTGGAAAATCCTCTGTACCATTTTGCTGATGACTAAACCCTGTGCAGAACAGTATGCCAAATCTTTATCTGTCTGCAATATCTATCACTGCAGTTCCAGAAAAAAGCCATTTGTAAGATACCTAGAACTAATCTTTCAATGCAGAAAAGTTCCTTCCCTTACTCGTGTTCAAATGTGACCCCACTATCACTACATTTCAGTTTTACCCTCTGTCATCTCGCTCTTCCACAAACCAAGATTTGCATACAACAAGAGCAATGCGACTGTGCCGCCAATATGCCTCCGCATAGTCGCACAATGGGTAGATGCCCCCGTTCACTGTCCTAAAAATAAACAGGTTTGATTTAAATCCCTTCAGCTGTTTTCAATTATCACATTTTCACCAGCCATGACAGCTCAGGTTTCACATCGATCGGTAACAGTTTCAGAAAAGGGATTTTTTTTTTAATATTGGCTTTCAAGCTAATATAGCTGCCACACCACATGACATATGACATATGACCTTTAAAAATGTACACTCTGCATATGTATGGGTGGCAGATCACGTTTGTGAAGTTTTGTGTTGATCGGATAAGGTTCGTTTTTCTATTCAAGATGACTGCCAACCACATGACCTACGACATCATCATTTTCAAATAATATGCAACAATGGTGTTAGATATTTGTAAAATTTAGCATCGATAGGATAAGCGGTTTGAGATATATAATGATTTAATATTTTCCTTCAATCCAATATGGATGCCACACCATGTTACCAATAACACTTTCATGATCAACTTTTAATTACCATGCCTAGTCAATGACACAAGTAAAGTTTCGAGTCAATAGATTTTGTGGTTTGGGAGAAGATGTTTTTTAAAAGGTTTTAGGTTAAATCCAATATGGCTGCCAAACCATGTGACCTATGATGTCATAAATGTAATATTTAAATACAAATCGGTCATACATCATGTGCATGCAATTTCAGATTTTTAGGATAAGGAATTCGATTAAAACATTTTTGGCTGGTATACCACTTCACCGATGATGTCATCATTATCATGCTTTTGTTCCCCATTGGGAGTGCTTGACAATGTGCCAAGTTTAAAATTTTTCCACTCAGTGGTTTCTGAGAAATAATTGTTTAATTATTTGCGTTTAATCCAAGATGGCTGCCATACCACGTGACCTACGGCATCACAGTTGACATAAAAACATTCTGCATAAGTGCCACTCCTACCCTGAAAGTTTCGTCTCAATCAGCCATGTGGTTGCTGAGAAAAACGAGGTTTAGCCCGTACAGACGGACGGAGAACCCGAAAACATAATGCCTCTGGCCACCTTAGGGGGAGGAGGCATAAAAACAAAACCTCTCTTGGGCCACACATCTTCAAACTGACCTCTAAAGTAGGCCAATTCATCAGTGTTCTCCACAGAGCAAAGTCCATTTTGAGTTGCTCAGAGGTCATTACAGTGTACGAGGCTTTCATCTGAAGTGTCATGAAGTATAGGTCTCCATTCTGGACTGGTGCATCCACTTCCAATTTTTCTCCCGTGGAGGTGACAAGAGTCCATCAATCTCCATGCTATTGACATATCTTGGTTGGAGGCAGAGTTATACTTCTCAAACACTGCAGGCAAGTTGGCAGACTTTTTTTTTTCTATTGTCCCTCCTCTTCCATCCTCTCTTCCCTCCATGCATCCTCCCCCGTTTTTTCCAGAATTCCACACCTGGTTACCCTCCCCAATTATACTTCAATTTACCACCACTATTCCTTAATCCTCATTTTCTTTCATCTGTGGAAATGACTCCCTCCGTCTGCTGTCACTCTCAATGACACCTCCTTCCAAGAATCATAATTTGATGCTTTCTCCCTTACACACCTGTTCTCTCTTCAACTTCCACTGACTCCACCACCACCACCACCCCCCCCCCCCCCACCACCATCGTCCTCCCTCCCCCCCTCCCACTCCCTCAATCTTCTTACTGCCACTCATGCAATGTCTTTGTTTCCTTTGACCCACTGTCAATCTGTGAACCTGCTGAGCTCCTCCATGAACCTAGATTTCTGTATAAAAATGTTTCATGTCAAACTTGTGACTTGTTTTTTTTGTATTTACAGAGTGAAGGCTCGGGAAGAGATAGAACAGAATAAAAACAGCAGCAAAAAAGAGGGGGTGGGGAAATACCAACACCAGGGCCGAGGCACAAATTAGATGGAGACAGACAAACAAGGGACAAGGGTAAGAATGAGGGGTAGTGGAGGATGCAGGGGGCTGACAATATGTATACAAAAGCAAATTCTCGGAAAGGAAGACATGTCGGGAAGAATGAGATTAAATAGAATACCTAAGTTGTTGTTATTGTTGTTGTTGTTGTTGTATAGCCCCGGACAGTTCTCTTGAACAAGCCCACGGCATAGGGACAGCTGATTGATCTCCCAAGAGCGACACAGAGATACCCCACATTTAGAATTGTGTATACCCCCGCCTTCACGAAGTCGGGGCCACAACAGAGTTGGAGAGAAAGAGAGAGAAAGAGAGACAGAGGGAGAGAGACAAGAGGAAAAGAAAGGGTCAGTCTATGGGGATCAATTGGCACTCTAACTGTGACCACGCTGCCTTGACAAATCCAGGCAGCAAGGAAGAATGGGGAAGATTTGGCCCCCGAATTGCGTTGGGGGGTACAACCACCACGAAGAGGCATCCCCGATAGCTGTAGAATACCAAAGTTGGTTCCACAGGTGGGAAAAAGAGGAACAAATGAGTTGAGTTGAGCAGTGATTTGGTATGTTGGGAGTTTCACCAGAAGAGGGTTGCTGGTGTAACACATGCACTCGACAGAAACATGTGAGAGGGGTGGAGGGGGGAGGAGGAAGGGTGCAAAGTACGGAAAGAGCAGAGGTTGCAAAGACCAGAAAAGAGGTGGTGGAAAACAGCAGAGACCACAGACCTGTCTATGATGGGGAAAGTGATAGGCCCATAGACTCAGATTCGTCACAGGAGATTCCAATTATCTTGAAGGCCTTGGTACCCACTGCATCAGGCTGAGCAAGATATGAGGCAGGGGAGAGAGCAGTACTCCATCAAGCTGCGGATGAAGGCCCTGGAGGTGGATAGAAGTTCAGGTGTGCCAAGGAAGGACTTCACACGACGGAGGATGCCCCATTGCCCCATCGGCAGCAGGGTTTGGCGGCCAACTTTGAAATGGGGTTTGCCCAAGAGAGATCATGGCTGGGAGTGAGACCCAATAGTTTTAGTGATTGAACCTCAGATGCAAAGAAGAGAAAACAATACAATTAGGATTTATCAATAACATAAGCAGAGACAGTCCGGCTAACATGCTGTGCACTTGCCTGTCCATGTGTGCGGCTGGGACAACTGGTGCTGTGGTTTCACTACCGGCTCCTCTGCGCCTTCCACTCTCCTCAGCCACACTGACCCCCTCGGATACCAGCTTCTCCACAAAACTTTCCACCTCCTTTCCTCGGCTCCCCAGTTTCATAGCACGGCCAGTGGACCTGTCAATAAAGCAAGTGGATAGGTGAAAAAATGGGAATGCACATAAAAAATAACAAATTGCATCGATAAAGCTGGTGATTTGGGGGGAAAAGTGCATTTTCCTTTTCCAAAAAACAATTTTTATTTATTTATAATTTTTTATATTGGATTTGCAGAGTTTAACAATAAGAGGCTTGCTTATTGGGCTGACCGTGTTCGACCTTCAGAAACCTGGGAGGGACAGATGCAAGAGAGGGCAGATGGTACAAGACCAAAAGGAAGGTGATAGAATACAGTATTTTTTGCCATCAGGGTAACACAATCATGGGGGATAATGAAACCATTTTTATTTTTACTACTTTGCGAAATTACACTAAAACCACCGTTTAGAGGCCATTTTTCCCCGCAAAGCGGGGGTTGGCCTTTTCGGGGACCGTGGTAGTTGTTGTTTTTTGGTCCCCTTTTTGAAGCAATGTTTTACGGCCGGATGCCCTTCCTGACGCCAACCCTTTTTGCCGCCTTCAACGACAAACAGGGAATTACCAGTGAACTGGTACTCAATTAGCCGACCTCGGAAGAATGACAGGCTGAGTCAACCCCCCTGGCATTAATTCGGCGATCGACCGAGATTCGAACCCAGGATCCTAGGATCCTAAGCCGGCACCCTAGCCGCTAGCCCAACACCAGGGACACTGTGGGAATCAAATCTGTGGTGAAACACACGTACAAAATCATACAATATAGTGAGCATTATATTTGTAATTAAACCTATCTTGATTTTCTTTTTTTCTGTCATTTACTACATTGTCTTTTTCCGTGTCAGATTCAGTTTTCCGTTAACAATCACCGATTCCGGGAATTCCGGCCGTTTTCTGCGATCACGGAAAATCACTGGCTCTACATTTATCAACGCATAAATCAGAAATTATTGTCCTTTACATATCACCCAATTTTATTTTCCCTGCTCACCGTGATGAAGCAGACACCTTGGGTCGGTCTGTGTCAGCCATGTCTGTGAGAATTGCTGGTGCTGAGGGAACCATGCCTTGTCCAGTTGTGCCCAAGCTGCTTCCGTAGTTTCCATAGCCGGGAGGCTTTTTGCCAAGGCGCTCAGCCTCACGTCGTGCCAGTTGCAGTTCCTTTGCTTTTTTACGCATTTCGGCCTTAGCCTCCCGTTCCTGTGTCTATAAAGGCAGTTACGGGACAATCGTTTCAAAATAATGACATCATGGACAACTATCTTTACTATAATACAAAAAATAAAGTCTCAAACTAGTGACCTGTGACAAGTGATAATTGTACTATAATCACCCACCCTAACTTACCTCTCGCACAGCCTTAAAGACCTTCTCTTCATGAGAGTCCATGTCGGTGAACGTTCGAATCTGAGCCAGACTCACGCTCTCACGGTAACCCAAAGCCACAATCTCATCAAACGCAAAGATCAGGTCAAAGCAACGCTCTGCAATCTCTCCTTCTTCCAACACCTTGCAATATTCTGGAACCTTGGCAAGCACATATTATAAACACTAAAATTGCAATATTAAAATATACTAGATCTTTACTCATTATAAAATCACAATCTTGTGTTGATAAATTTTCAGTTGTTGCCAATTATAAGTATACATACAAATGTAGTCAGTTAAAAAGGTTTTGCAACTCAGGTATATAGAAACAAAGTAACAAGTTTTCAACTTTACTACCTCCACAACCAAAGAAGGTTATGTTTTCACCCCTGTCTGTTTGTGAACAAAATATCTCAAACTTATGGACGGATTCAGATGAAATTTGGGGGAGAGGTTGGGTACGTGAGACGGACAAAATGATTTGATTTTGGTGAAGATCCGAATCCAGATCCGGAAATTTTAAAGCGATTCTTCACCATTGAGTGATTGGGCTAAAACTGATATATAGCACGATATTTCAAAAAAAAATTTGATTAATCATTTAATTACTGAATTATCATCAATTTATTAAGTACTTATTTATTTTCTTTCTCATCTGGGCAATATCTCAAGCACCTTTTGAGATAGGAAGCTGATATTTGGACACAGCAGTGACCAAGTGATTTGGTTGTAAAGGGTATTTTTGATTTATTGATTAATCAATTAATTGGTTACTTATTTAATTATTCGTTAACAACTTAATTTTGAAAAAGTTAGATTCGGATAAAACGGTTGTGGTTTAGGTATGCTTTTAGCCAATCGATTAAGAAAATAATTATTTTACGGTTTTTATTTATTTATTTTCATTATTAATCACTTATTTCTTTTCTCTCATCTGGACAATATCTCAGGCACCTTTTGAGCGAGGAAGCTGATATTTGGACATGACAATGACCAAGTGATTTGGCTACAAAGGATATTTTTGATTTAATGATCAATCAATTAATTGATTATTTATTGATTGAACAGTTAATCGATTAATTAATTTTCCGATTAATTATTTATTTACTTAATTTTCAAAAAGTTAGAGATTCAGATGAAACACTGGTGGTTTAGGTATGCTATTAGCCAATGGATGAAGAAATTAATTATTTGACGATTTTTATTTCTTTCTTTTATTAACACAATTAATCAGTCAATTATTGGACACCGCTCCCTACCAATTCCGTCTCCATGTGCTGCACGGCGGCATCACCGGGATGATGTGTTATTTATTTATTTGGCATGGGGGCGGTGTACTTTGAATGTATCTCTACTTGTTATTGATTTTTTTTTTTTAAGTGATTCTTCACCATTGAGTGATACAAACAACAACAGGCATTTTAAAGGCCATTTTCCCTGCTAGAGCGGGGGTTAGCCTTGCGGTCCCCATGACACTCTTCTCCATTTTGCCCTATTTTCTGCATCTCCCCTTGTTAACCCCCTTGCCCACATTTATTCTTCCATCGAGTGATATAGCGCCAAAAACGATATGTAGTACGATATTTCAAAAAGTGGTGGACGACTTGTAACAAAACTAGGTGGATGAGTTGGATAAGTGACAAGAACAAGCCGATTAGATTTTGGTTCAGGTTGGATCCAGATCTGACCCATCAGTGGGATCAAACCGAAACTGTTCAACCTGGCAAAGGTATGCTCTCTACAGAGTGCCATTGTAGTTTGTTATTTGCAAAATCAAAGATTTTTCAAGTATATTGTTTGGTTGACTTTATTAGTCAACTACCGGTGTACACAGGAGGGGACTATAGGTTTGCACTCCGTCCCTCCGTCCGTCAGTCAGTCCGTCACGCAAAGAACAGTTTTCCGGACTTTTTTTTCTAAACTCTTAATGCTAATGATTTCAAACTTGGTACGTGGTTTCGTCATGACAAGTTACAGATCAAGTTCGAACTTCACGACGTTTCGATCATTTTTGACAAAGTTATGGCACTTTGAACTTTGGTAATCCTGATAATTCTGATGATCCTTAACTCAGTGCCATTTTAGGTTTTAATTTCCTTTAAAAACCATTTTCTCTGCAATAATTGGACCGATTGAGATCAAATTTTCACCGTAGGGATCACTCGGTCTGTAGAATATTTTAATGGTAATTATGACGTCACAGGTCACGTGGTTCGGCCGCCATATTCTTTTTCGTGAAAACACGAAAACCCCTTTTTCTCTGCAATGGCTGAACAGATCGAGGCCAGACTTTGCAGGCAGAATCGCATACCCATGACGAACAAAAAAGTCAACGAGCATGACGTCATGCGTCACATGGTTTGAGAGTTATGACGTTTTTAAGCATGAACCTTTAAAATCAAGCCCCTCCCTCATATTTGATCCAACCGAAGGGAAACTTCACAGATCTGTTCAGCATGTCAGTCTACTAAAATGTCCTTTTGGAATTTGCGATAGGGCACGTGGTTTGGCACATATCGTTAATTAAACGAAAATATTTTTTTAAATGGATATCTCTTGAATCGCTAGTACCTCAGACTGTGGGTTGGTAATTATATAATTCACACAGTGCAATACGTGCAGGCCGCTCCACGGAGCGACCTTATCAACGAGGCGAGGCGTGACACATGTCTCAGCATACCTCAGATTAAGTTTGAAAACCAGCATCAACCGTGCATAAATTTGCATATTCGATCATTTTTGACAAAGTTATGGCACTTTGAACTTTGGTAGTGGACATGTATTGCAGCGCAATACTCAGAATGCTTGTTCTGTCTGCTTTGTCTGTCTGTTTGTCAATTGCCTACAGGTTACAATTCTAAACCGATCATCATGAAACCTAGTTATAGTTACACCAAGTTATAGAGGTAGTCACAACTGAGAAGCCTATTAATGAGGTCAAAGGTGAAAGGTCATCTTGAGGTCAAGTTCCTAAAATCATCAATTTTCATTTGAAAAATCATCCATTTTCATCCGATTGACTTGAAAATGAAACAGCAATTGCATAGTGCCTCACTCAATTGGGAAACCAACTATTTTAGATCAAAAGGTCAAAGGTCAAAACAAGGTAAAACTTCTAAAAACAAATTTTCATCTGAAAAATAATCAATTTTAATCCGATTTACCAGAGCTTTGATTAAGATCATCAATTTTAATCTTCATTAAATGGACAATTTGATATATCCATGGCAACTTTTTGTGGGGCGGGATGGATTTTGCAAGTATCGTGCTCTGCATGGTGTCTTGTTGTTGTTGAATAGCCTCAGACAGTTCTCTCGAACAAGCCTGCGGCACAGAGACAGCCGATCGATCTCGCAGGAGCGACCCAGAGATCCCCCACATCCAGGATGGTAGAACCTCGCCTTGACAGAGTTAGAGAGAGAGAGAGGTGTGGAGAGAGGGGTGTGGAGAGAGAGAGAGAGAGAGAGGTGTGGAG
>NC_136261.1:206082554-206229843 GCF_964187855.1 Myxine glutinosa | reverse complement strand
CTTGAATATTCTACCAAATTCGGTCGGAAAACGACTTTTTGTATTATTCCAGGTCACACGTGAACAATCAGATTGACATGTGAGCAATAATGGCTTCGGCACATGCACTTTATTAGATACTGTATATCTTGCTTGCTGAAAATAAATGTTCCACCAACTGGATTTGACATTTTTCTGTGATAAAGTTGTGAGTGAAGATAAAAAATAAACCAAAAATTATTTATTTTGCAATTTGTTTGAGGTTAACCCTCAAAATGGCATATTGGGCAAACCAGCCCAAGGCACATCATTTCCCACCATTGCCACGTTAAGACAGTGGTGGGTCCTGGGTGAAGAATAAACTACAGCCCCCCCCCCCCCCCCCCCCCATTTCTTACCTTGCTTTTAAGAAAATACCATGAGGGTGTTTTAATTTAATTAAATTTATTAGTGATATATTGTGGGGCCTAAACCACTTCCCTACACCCACTAAGGAATGGGGTTGGGGATCATTTAATATGAACTTTTACATACAGATACGAAGACTTAGGCATGATCGAGTGATTTTTTTTAAATCCAACTTTTTTTTTTCAAAATGTTCAGAAAGATTTTTTGTTTTTTGCCCAAAACATTTTCCGACACTCACTGAAGAACCTTTGAAAGTTTGACAAGTATCCGTTTAGCCATCTCTGAGAAAAATGGCGATACAGACAAATAGACAGACAGACGTCTCTCTTATCGTATAGATTAAGGAAATATTTTTTCTTTTAAACTGGTTTATTATAATATTTCATGATGCACTTCATATTTTATTATTTATTAGCCCATCCCCTATTAGCAGCAGGAGACGGAGTTTTGGAATCGTGTGTGTGTGTGTGTGTGTGTGTGTGTGTGTGTGTGTGTGTGTGTGTGTGTGTGTGTGTGTGTGTGTGTGTGTGTGTGTGTGTGTGTGTGTCAGTCTGGGCCGTAACTTTTTCTTTACCATTTGAGCTATTGTTATCAAACGTTCACCAAAGCTTTATTATGATAATACGGAGAAGGCAAATTAATAATTTTGTCAAAAGGTCAAATATCAGTGTCACATGAAATCGTCGATTTTCATCTGGATCCGATTGACCTGAAATTGTTAGAATTTGCATATTCGGTTACTGAATTGGTTCACTAATCAAAAGCTATAAGCTGATTGTTTTTTTTAGTTCAAAAGGTCAAAGGTCAAGGTTGTGTAAAATCACCAATTTTCACCTGATTGACCTGAAATTTTAAGAATTTGCATATTGGATCACAGAATTGGTTCACCAATCAAAACCTATAAGCTGATTATTTTTTTAGATCTAAAACTCAATTGGTCAAGGCTGCATAAAATCATCAATTTTCATTCTTTGTGTTTTTAACTGTTTTCATTATTTTGGGGAAACAGGAGAAGAAGAAGACGACGTCTGAATACAAATGGATGCAGAAGGGCTTTGCATTTTCAGATGCTTTCTAGTTAGGTGTAGACTGTAGAGGAATACCTTTTGTTTCTGCTAGAGTTTTTTTCTATTTTTGACCTCCGAAAATTTTAAAACTAATGTTCTCAGCAACCGTTGGTCCAATTGACAAGAATTTTTCATCAAGTGAAACTCAAACCTGACTGATCTCTCCATACAGGTTGCTTCTGACAATCCAGACTTGATCTGCTTAACAGAGACTTTCCTCCTTCAAGATGTCTCTGATTCCTTAATATCTCTTCCTGGTTACTCCCTCCTCCGGTATGATAGACCTGAGCCTCGGCCTGGTGGTGGGGTGGCTATCTTTATCAAAAACTCTCTTCCTCACTCTCCTTGCACTGCCCTCTCTCCTCCTCACCCCCAGGAGTACCTCTGGCTACGGCTTCCTCTCCGCTCCCACCTTTTGTTCATATGTGTTCTGTACCGTCCCCCAAACAGTGATGACTCCATCTACATTTCACTGTCTGACAACATGGACCAACTTCTATCCACTCATCCCAACTCTCTCTTCCTCATATGTGGTGACTTCAATTGTCATCATGCCACCTGGTTGGGTGTGGGTTCCTCTCTCACCAGTCATGGCACCTCAGCAAAGGACTTCTGTGACTCACTGGGATTGACACAATCTGTCAATTTCCCGACCCGGATCTCAGCCAATGGAGTATCTTCTCTTCTAGACTTGGTTATGACTAACTTCCCTGCTAATGTCTGCTGCTCTTCTTCTGCTCCAATCGGTTCTTCTGATCATGTGCTTGTCAAAGTGGACATCTCTCTGGCCATTCTCAGAGAGCCTCCTCAGCGTCGACGAGTCTGGCATTTCACTCAGGCCGACTGGGACGGTCTTCAAGCAGCCATCAATCGTCTGGATTGGTCTCCCATCTCCACTGCCTCTGACATCAATTCTTCCTGGGAATTCTTCCAAAGCAAACTGATCTCTCTCATGCACAGATTTATCCCATCTCGCCTTCAGTTGTCTTACCCTTCCTCCCGTCCATGGTACACTGAATCTTGTGGTGAGGCAGTTGCCCTGAAACAACTTGCCTTTGCCTCTTGGAAGGCTAATCCAACTGAAGGAAATCTCAGTTCCTTCCACCAAGCTCGGAACAAGTGTGTGTCTACCCTCAGGAGTGCCAGGAAGCACTATCTCTCCTCACTCAAGAATGAACTCTCAAACCTGTCTCCTTCCTCCAAATCCTGGTGGCGTCTGGTCAAATCCGTTTCTGGTGTTTGTTCCCCCTCCATCCCCTCCCTTACCTCAAATGGCCACACAGTTGACATCGCACGTGACAAAGCCGAATGCCTCAACTCTGTGTTTGCCTCAAAATCCTTAGTCCCAAACCCATCTCTCTCTGTTCCCACCTTTCCCAGTCGAACCAAACTGCTCCTGGACTCTGTGACCTTCTCTCCTGACAAGGTGGAGGAGTTTTTGTCAAACCTCGACTCTGATTCTGCAACTGGACCAGATGGCATCAGCACACGGGTCCTAAAATCCTGCTCTGCCGCTCTATCTCACCCTCTCTCTGTTCTTTTCACCCTATCTTTTGCTCAAGGTCATCTGCCAGCATCCTGGAAATCAGCAAACATTACCGCTTTACACAAAAAAGGTGCAAAAACAGATCCTTGCAACTACAGACCAATCAGCCTGCTCCCAATTATCAGCAAAGTCATGGAATCCATCATTGCTTCGGATATGAAATCTTTCCTCTTCTCCAATGGCTTGATCTCTGATCATCAATTTGGTTTCAGACCAGGTCACTCTACTCTGGACATGCTGCTTCTGCTGTCTCAACAATGGATGGAGGTCCTCAATGCCAAACAGGAAATCAGAGCTGTCTCCCTTGACATATCACGTGCCTTCGATACGGTTTGGCACCCAGCTCTGCTCACCAAACTCTCCTCCTATGGTATCCATGGAAATCTCCATGCATGGCTTGCGGACTTCCTCTCTGGTCGGAGTCAACGTGTGGCCCTGAATGGATTTCTCTCATCTCCCCTTCCCGTTCAGGCTGGAGTTCCCCAAGGCAGTGTGCTGGGCCCTGTGCTTTTTCTGGTCTTTATCAATGATCTCTCCGACTCTCTGGAAAATCCTCTGTATCTCTTTGCTGATGACTCCACTCTCTGCCGCACCATTCCTCTTCCCTCAGATCGGCAGTCTGCAGCCTCCTCACTCTCTGAAGACCTGGACAAAATCACAGACTGGTCAAACATGTGGAACATGTCTTTCAATCCTGACAAATCTCACACTCTTACTATGTCTCTCCGAAAAGATCGACTGGACAACCCTCCCATCTACTTTCTCAACAATCCTCTCCAAGAAGTTCTGTCGCTCAAGCTTTTGGGTCTCACCATCTGCCATGATCTTTCTTGGGAAAACCACATTTCCAAGCTGGCCTCCAAAGCCAGTCGCCGACTGGGCATCCTCCGTCGTGCGAAGTCCTTCCTAGGCACACCTGAGCTCCTCACCACATACAAGGCTTTCATCCGCAGCTCAATGGAATACTGTTCTCCTCTATGGGCTGGTGCTCCTGCCTCACACCTGGCTCGGCTTCACGCTGTTGAATCCAAAGCTTTCAGAATCATTGGAATCTCCCGCGATGAAGCTATCTCTGAGGGCCTTTCACTCACTCACCGCAGGCAGGTAGGTGGTCTTTCTGTCTTCTACCGACTCCTCTCTGGCCTTGCTCCCCCAGCTCTCTCTGTGCTCTGTCCCCCAAATATTCCTACAGGTCGCACAAGATCTGCCAGCCACCCTCTGATGGTTAAACTGCCGAAATCTCGGCTCTCTGCTCACCTTCACTCTTTCATTCCTCTTTTCTCCCGCCTCTGGAACAAACTCCCACACTCACTTCAATCACACTCCTCCCTCCAGGTCTTCAAAACAGCTGTTCACCACCATCTCTTATCTTCCCCCATCCAAAACCTTGATCTTTTCTACCCCCACTAAGTCACCCCAGATCCACCTTGTTTGAAATTCCAACTTCTTTCCTGGAAGTCTTGGCAGTGTCCATATGTTTTATACCTCTCCCACGCCCCCCCCCCTTCCCATGCCTCCCCCCAAAGCCCTCTCCCTCCCACAGTTCTCTCGATGTCTCCATGTCTCTCGGTCCCTGCTCTCAAATGTTGTGTTTGTGTCCTTCCCCCTCTCTCCCCATCTTGTCTACCGCTCCCGATGTTATTTGTTTTGTGTGTCTGTTTGTCTTTCTGTGTGATTAATGTTCGCTCTTTCACGAGCCTCGATCTTGTATACAAAACAAAACAAACAAACAAAACAAAAAAAAAAAAAAAAAAAAAAAAAAAAAAAAAAAAAAAAAAAAAAAAAAAAAAAAAAAAAAAAAAAAAAAAAAAAAAAAAAAAAAAAAAAAAAAAAAAAAAAAAAAAAAAAAAAAAAAAAAAAAAAAAAAAAAAAAAGTCATCGCCGAGGCACGTAGAATTTTTTACTGCTAATTATGACAGCATAGGTCACGTGGTATGGGCACCATCTTGTAAAAACCGAAAACATTTGCACTTCCATATCTCCAAAAACGCTGCACAGAAATAGTTGAGACATGCCTCATTGCAAAGAACTCTCCATGCAGAATAACATATGTGAATGATGATGTCATAGCTGCTGCCGTTATGACGTCATAATTCGACAAGTAAAAACTTTATCCAATCAGGGTGAAATTTCTTGAGCATCTTCTCGGTATAAATTGATGCAGAATTTTTTTCATAATCATGTCGTTGGTCACGTGGTTCGGCCGCCATATTGTTTAAGTGAAAAGCCTGAAAAAACACTAAAAACCCATTTTCTCCAAAACCACTGAACAGATCGAGGCCAAAATTTGCATGCAGAATCGCATACCCATGTCGAACGAAAACGTCAGCGAGCATGACGTCATACGTCACATGGTTTCAGAGTTATGACGTTTTTAAGAATAGACCTTTAAAACTTAGCTCCTCCCTCATTTTTGATCCAATCGAGAGGAATCTTCACAGATGTCTTCAGCATATCAGTCCGCTAAAATGACCTTTTGGAATTTGCGATAGGTCACGTGGTTTGGCAGAGATAAATAATTCAACGGAAATATTTTTAAAAATTATATCTCTTGAACCGCTTCATTTATTGACATGAAACTTTATAATATGGGAGAAGTCATAAAGTATAACAACTGTGCAAAATTTCAAGATGATTGGTTGTACAGTCTGGAAGCTAGAAGTTGTTATTGTGTGAAGAAGAAGAAATGCAACACTCTTTTTCTCAGGTCGTCGAGAGTGGGGAATGAATTAATTTATCACACTGTACAGACGCGCAGGGAGTGATCTCATGGGGTAATTTGAACCTCAAATATAATTCTGATTTCAGATTTGTCAATCGCTCGGGTATATTCACACACGACCAAAACAGATTTGGCAAAATTCCGACTATTTCTGACGAAACTATTGATATGACACTATCGCATATGACACTATCGCATTTTATATTGAGAAGCTGGAAGTTGTATTTTTGTGAAGAAGAAGAAACTCCGCCTGAGCTTCTCAGGCGATCTATATAATAATAGCGTAAGGACTCGACTTTGTTATCCCTTTTACGCCGCACCCAGTGACCCGATGCCCACGGCACTAATGGATTTACGATCTACGAACCGCGCTCTTTGTTTATCACATACAGCCATACTCAAAAAATCTGAATTAGCCGACATTGGGGCCCAAAAGCATCCGATTAACTGCCGATACGACGCCATCTTACGACGCCATCGTACTGGCGTCTGCTGGGCGAAGGCGAAGCAAGCCGTCCGCTGATTGGACAGGCGAAGGCGACAGCAAGCCGTCCACTGAGTGGACAATCCAGAGCATGCATTTGTGCCGGTGTCGGCGATCGTTGTTCATATATGCACTCTTCATTCTCATCTTTCTTACTAACTCTTACTCGGACAAGCAAATCCCCTATGCCATCCATAATGGTACACTCTATCCATACACCACATCCTCCCTTCCGTGGATGTTCCACGGGTTTCGGCTAGTATCAATGATTCTGGCTCTGCGATTTTTCAGGTTTTTTTCTTTAAAAATCACTTTCTCTGCAGTCATTGCACCGATTGACAGGAAATTGTCACCCGAGGTGCGCCTGGACATGTAGAATCTTTAAAGGATAATTATGACGTCACAGGTCACGTGGTATGGCCGCCATCTTGGGAAAACCGAAAAAGATTCCATCTCTTTTCCTCAAAAAGCACTGCGTAGAAAAAATTGAGACCTGGCTCATTGTAAAGAACTCTCCATGAAGAATAACCCATGTGAATGACGATGTCATAGGTGCCTCCATTATGACATCATAATTCGACAAGTACAAAACTTCATCCGATCAGGATGACATTTCTTGAGCATCATCTAGGGATAAATTGATGGAGAAAAAAATATGTTAAAGCAGGGTTGTATCAAAGTGGGGTTTATCAAAGTGGGGTTTATCAAAGTGGGGTTTATCAAAGTGGGGTTGTATCAAAGTGAGGTTGTATCAAAGTGGGGTTGCATCAAAGTTGGGTTGTATCAAAGTGGGGATGTATCAAAGTGGGGTTGTATCAAAGTGGGGTTGTATCAAAGTGGGGTTGTATCAAAGTGGGGTTGTATCAAAGTGGGGTTGTATCAAAGTGGGGTTGCATCAAAGTGGGGTTGCATCAAAGTGGGATTGCATCAAAGTGGGGTTGTGTCAAAGTGGAGTTGTATCAAAGTAGGGTTGTATCAAATTGGGGTTGTATCAAAGTGGGGTTGTATCAAAGTGGGGTTGTATAAAGTGGGGTTGTATCAAAGTGGGGTGTATCAAAGTGGGGTTGTATCAAAGTGGGGTTGTATCAAAGTGTGGTTGCATCAAAGTGAGGTTGCATCAAAGTGGGGTTGTATCAAAGAGGGGTTGTATCAAAGTGGGGTTGTATCAAAGAGGGGTTGTATCAAAGTGGGGTTATATCAAAGTGGAGTTGTATCAAAGTGGAGTTGTATCAAAGTGGAGTTGTATCAAAGTGGGGTTGTATCAAAGTGGGGTTGTATCAAAGTGTGGTTGCATCAAAGTGGGGTTGTATCAAAGTGGGGTTGTATCAAAGTGGGGTTGTATCAAAGTGGAGTTGTATCAAAGTAGGGTTGTATCAAATTGGGGTTGTATCAAAGTGGGGTTGTATCAAAGTGGGGTTGTATCAAAGTGGGGTTGCATCAAAGTGGGGTTGTATCAAAGTGGGGTTGTATCAAAGTGGGGTGTATCAAAGTGGGGTGTATCAAAGTGGGGTTGTATCAAAGTGGGGTTGTATCAAAGTGTGGTTGCATCAAAGTGGGGTTGCATCAAAGTGGGATTGTATCAAAGAGGGGTTGTATCAAAGTGGGGTTATATCAAAGTGGGGTTGTATCAAAGTGGAGTTGTATCAAAGTGGGGTTGTATCAAAGTGGAGTTGTATCAAAGTGGAGTTGTATCAAAGTGGGGTTGTATCAAAGTGGGGTTGTATCAAAGTGGAGTTGTATCAAAGTGGGGTTGTATCAAAGTGGGGTTGTATCAAAGTGGGGTTGTATCAAAGTGGGGTTGTATCCAAGCGGGGTTGTATCAAAAGTGGGGTTGTATCAAAAGTGGGGTTGTATCAAAGTGGGGTTGTATCAAAGTGGGGTTGTATCAAAGTGGAGTTATATCAAAGTGGAGTTGTATCAAAGTGGAGTTGTATCAAAGTGGAGTTGTATCAAAGTGGGGTTGTATCAAAGTGGGGTTGTATCAAAGTGGGGTTGTATCAAAGTGGGGTTGTATCCAAGCGGGGTTGTATCAAAAGTGGGGTTGTATCAAAGTGGGGTTGTATCAAAGTGGGGTTGTATCAAAGCGGGGTTGTATCAAAAGCAGGGTTGTATCAAAAGCAGGGTTGTATAAAAAGCGGGGTTGTATGAAAGCGTGGTTTTATCAAAAGCGGGGTTATATCAAAAGCGGGGTTGTATCAAAAGTGGGGTTGTATCAAAAGTGGGGTTGTATCAAAAGCGGGGTTGTATGAAAAGCGGGGTTGTATGAAAGCGGGGTTGTATGAAAGCGGGGTTGTATGAAAGCGTGGTTTTATCAAAAGCGGGGTTATATCAAAAGCGGGTTGTATCAAAATTGGGGGTGAATCAAAAGCGGGGTTATATCAAAAGCGGGTTGTATCAAAATTGGGGGTGAATCAAAAGTGGGGTTGTATCAAAAGCAGGGTTGTATAAAAAGCGGGGTTGTATGAAAGCAGGGTTGTATGAAAGCGTGGTTTTATCAAAAGCGGGGTTATATCAAAAGCGGGTTGTATCAAAATTGGGGGTGAATCAAAAGCGGGGTTATATCAAAAGCGGGTTGTATCAAAATTGGGGGTGAATCAAAAGTGGGGTTGTATCAAAAGCAGGGTTGTATAAAAAGTGGGGTTGTATGAAAGCGGGGTTGTATGAAAGCGTGGTTTTATCAAAAGCGGGGTTTTATCAAAAGCGGGTTGTATCAAAATTGGGGGTGAATCAAAAGCGGGGTTGTATCAAAAGCGGGGTTGTATCAAAAGCGGGGTTGTATCAAAAGCGGGGTTGTATCAAAAGCGGGGTTGTTTGAAAGCGGGAAGGCGGAGGAAACCGGTCATCACTGCCAGCAGTTGTAATGTGGCAGTTCGCGTTATTATTATATTCGCAACTTGTTTTTCTTGCTTTTACTTTTAGTTTTAGTCTTGCAAATTCGTCAGTGATCGAGGGTGAAGTCGATGAGCTTCAAAATGTCTTTCCCAATTGACATTAAATTCAAATAGGATTGAGGTGTTGTTCTTGCTCTGACGTTTGGGGCTCTGTCAGCAGTGGGCCCTGGGAAACTACCCCTTTTGCCCATTGGTTAAAACGGTTCTGCTCTCACCCAAGTGACTGAGATCAAGGTTTGTTTTTTGACACAGAAAATGGAATGAAACCAGTTTTACTAGTTACCTACGTGAAGCTCGTGGTGATTATTTCAAGAATGTTTGTTTAAACTTTAAAGCTTTAGGTGTCTTTCGGTTTTGGCAAGCTCAGTTTTACTCATAGCACGGACGGAACAGGTTCATCAACGATTCCACCATCAGGTAACAATTAATACCTGCTTGATTCATTTTATAATTGTTTGTACTATAATCCTGTTTTACTGATGGTAATGCTTCTGCTCATTTTCATCAGGGGTTAAACGAACGATCGTCGGTTTGTGCAATCTTAACCCACAGAGTTTCCGAGCTCCATTGATTATGGCGTTTCCAGCTCTATTTCCTCAATCCACGACGTTCCTCATGCCAGTGGTTTTGCGAGCGAGCTACCTGGTGATCTTTGGTGAGTTACCAATTGGGGTCTTTCCCGCTGAGTAGTTATGTTAATTCTCTATCAGAGTATCAGGTACCCTGCGTAATGACCCTCAAACCCTCAACAAGTACCCTACCTAATTCCTCCAAAACCCTCAATAGGTAGCCCACCTAATGCCCCCAAAACTCTCAACAAGTACCTCATCAAATGCCCCCAAAACCCTCAACAAGTACCTCATCTAATGCCTCCCAAACCCTCAACAAGTACCCCACATAATGCCTCCCAAACCCTCAACAAGTACCCACCTAATGCCTCCCAAACCCTCAACAAGTACCTCATCAAATGCCCCCAAAACCCTCAACAAGTACCTCATCTAATGCCTCCCAAACCCTCAACAAGTACCCCACATAATGCCTCCCAAACCCTCAACAAGTACCCACCTAATGCCTCCCAAACCCTCAACAAGTACCCCACATATTTCCTCCGAAACCCTCAACAAGTACCCCACCTAACATGTATCTAATC
Source organism: Myxine glutinosa (assembly GCF_964187855.1). Lineage (NCBI taxonomy): Eukaryota > Metazoa > Chordata > Myxini > Myxiniformes > Myxinidae > Myxine > Myxine glutinosa. Next base: position 206,219,596 of record NC_136261.1, on the reverse strand, counting down.
CTCAACAAGTACCCTACCTAATTCCTCCAAAACCCTCAATAGGTAGCCCACCTAATGCCCCCAAAACTCTCAACAAGTACCTCATCAAATGCCCCTAAAATCCTCAACAAGTACCTCATCTAATGCCTCCCAAACCCTCAACAAGTACCCCACATAATGCCTCCCAAACCCTCAACAAGTACCCACCTAATGCCTCCCAAACCCTCAACAAGTACCCCACCTAACATGTATCTAATCCTCAACAAGTACCCTACCTAATTCCTCCAAAACCCTCAATAGGTAGCCCACCTAATGCCCCCAAAACTCTCAACAAGTACCTCATCAAATGCCCCCAAAACCCTCAACAAGTACCTCATCTAATGCCTCCCAAACCCTCAACAAGTACCCCACATAATGCCTCCCAAACCCTCAGCAAGTACCCACCTAATGCCTCCCAAACCCTCAAAGTACCCCACCTAATGCCTCCCAAACCCTCAACAAGTACCCCACCTAACATGTCTCTAATCCTCCTCAACAAGTACCCCACATAATGCCTCCAAAACCCTCAACAACTACCCACCTAATGCATCCCAATCCCTCAACAAGTACCCACATAATGCCTCCAAAACCCTCAACAAGTACCCCACCTAATGCCCCCCAAACCCTCAACAAGTACCCCACATAATGCCTCCCAAACCCTCAACAAGTACCCCACCTAATGCCTCCGAAACCCTCAACAAGTACCCACCTAATACGTCTGAAACCCTCAACAATTACCCCACCTAATGACCCCCAAACCCTTAACAGGTACTGCACCTAATGTCCCCCCAAATCCTCAACAAGTGCACCACCTGTTGAGGGCACCTATCCCTCAACAGGTACTTGTACCCCATGTAATGTCTCCCCACACCCCCCCCCCCCCCTGCTCCCCAACCCCTCCACCATCCCTTTCATGTTTTGTTTCCAAATTAAACCCTTGTCGTTACTTTAGAGTTTAAGCCCCGAGGAAACATCATTAAAAGACACAAATAATACTTATGGTATTTAAACATGCAGCTGTTAAACTCAATGCATTAAGCGAATTTAGCATTGCATAATTATTTTCACCATAAACAAAAAAACTCCTCTTGTCTCTTGTTTTGGAGATTTTCATACGTCACATCACAGGAAGTGTTTTATGTTACAAGAGCTCCAATTTCCTCTGTGAGACAACTGTCCAAAAATAAACATTGTGTAACACTGGTATTTACCTTTCCAAATCGTTTACACCGTCAGTGATGTGGTAGTTGTTCAGCCAGTTGGTGCTATATGTGGTAATGTTATTAGTGATGGAAACACTTAGTCATCCCCTATCCTCAAATTTCTTGCAAAGGTGAACCATTTAATTCAAACATGATCAGACTCAACCACTATTTTTTGGATCACGGTGATTGATCTTTGGAAGCCTGGGAGTGTTTTCGGCAAAAAAAAGAAAGAAAAGAGAAAAAAAAAAATATTCCCGATTAAAAATATATTTATTATATTAAATATTTGTTTATTAATTATTTATTATTATTATTTATTACATTATTTATTTATTATGTATTTATTTATTATTATTATATATTTAATATTTATTTATATTATTTATTATTATTATTTATTATATTATTTATTTATTATTTATTTATTATTATTATTTATTACATTATTTATTTATTATGAATTTATTTATTATTATTATATATTTAATATTTATTTATATTATTTATTATTATTATTTATTATATTATTTATTTATTTAATATTTATTATTATTATTTATTATATTATTTCTTTATTTATTATTTATTATTATTTAATATTTAATATTTATTTATATTGTTTTAAATATTTAGTATTAAAAATATTTACCCCCGATTTGTGTGTGTGTGTGTGTGTGTGTGTGTGTGTGTGATATCATATTAAATATAAAATTTCCTTATGGGTGTAGGTAGGAGAGTGTTTTGGGCACCTACAAAAAATAGAAAAAAAAACCAAGTCGGTTTCTTCAAAATGCCAGCAGGATTAGAACATCACCGGGCAATGCCGGATACAACTGCTAGTATCTAATAAAGATCCCACAGTGTGCCTTTGCAAAGAGTAGGTGACCTATTGCCAGCACCTGAACGAATTGCAAATTCCTGCCACCTTCGTTCAGTATAATGTGTCTGAATGGTAATACTTCTGGGATGTGGTGACACCCGCCTCTGGAACAAACTCCCTCACTCTCTTCAATCCCACTCATCCCTCCAGGTCTTCAAAACAGCTGTTCACCACCATCTCTTATCTTCCCCCATCCAAAACCTTGATCTTTTCTACCCCCGCTAATTCACCCCAAATCCACTTTTCTGAAATACCGACTTCTTTCCTGGAAGTCCTAGCTCTGTCCATGTGTTTTTTTTTTTTTACCTCTCCCACCCCCACCCCCCTTCCCACGCCTCCTCCCCCCAAGCCCTCTCCCTCCCACTGATCTCCCGATATCCCTGCTCTCAAATGTTGTGTTTGTGTGCCTCCCCCTCTCTCCCCATCTTGTCTCCCGTTCCCTTTATTTCGTCTTATGTGTCCGTTTGTTTTTTTGTGATTAATGTTAGCTCTTACACGAGCCTCGATCTTATATACAAAAAAACAAAAACAAATTGTAACCCTTGCCAATGGACCACCAAAGCCGAATCAACGTTGTGTAAGAGCATAGCTGTGTGTGTGCTGGTTGCCCGAACAATGCCCACAAGGAGGCCCACGTAGGTGATGGACGGATGCAATCCATACGAATCTGAAGGAAGACAAGATCTCATCGGATGTATGATGTGAAGATGCAACAACATCCAGGGCAGGGTGATGAGCTATATACTTAAAGACATGCCCATCCATACAGATACCACCTACAGAGAGCAACACCGAGAACAAGCCGAATATGAAATGCGATGTCCAGAGTGCCAACGTACCTTTCACAGAGAAAGTCACATGAAGAGACACAAATGTTTGGCAGAAAGGTAGAAACCAGTTTCACATTAGCTTGGAATTTATTTGTGTCAAACCTGCAAAAATGGTTCCGCACCCATGGAGGTTTCACAATTCACACATGTAGACCAGAAGACCCCCAGGAGATTGCCCCTCAAACTCTTTGGCTTTAACCTCCTCCCCCTACCCCTCCCCTCTCTAATCATGGATGGCATCACCGAATCCAGTAGCGAAACTAGAACGGCACTCAGTAGAGAGCAAACCTCCACCTGGTTGCCCATATCACTCAATGGTGAAGAATCACTTAAAAATTCTACCAGCTGGATCCGGATCCGGATCTTCACCAAAACTGAATCGATTCTTCCTTGTCAGACACACAATCTGTCCACCAAGTTTCATCCAAATCCGTCCACAACTTTTTGAGATATCCTGCTATATGTCGTTTTTGGCCCAATCTCCCAATGGTGAAGAATCACTTAAACAATTCCAGTTGCCGGATCCGAATTCGGATCTTCACCAAAATCTAATCATTTCGTCCTCGTCACATACGCTGCATCTCTGCCAAATCCGTCCAAATCCGTCCACAACTTTTTGAGATATTTTGTTCACAAACGGACAGACAGACAGGGGTGAAAACATAACCTCCATCCATCCACCTTTGGTGGCGGAGGTAATAAGAGGACAGGTGTGTGTGTGTGTGTGTGTGTGTGTGTGTGTGTGTGTGTGTGTGTGTGTGTGTGTGTGTGTGTGTGTGTGTGTGTGTGTACATGCCCGTGTGCCTGTATGCTCTTAATATAATACAAAATGTAATTGTCTTTCACATTTTTTACATCTTCATTCATCAATTTGAAAGCAATGTACTCACATAATCCTGTTCCAACATCCCTTTAATCCCACATCCTTGCTTTGCGCTCTTGATTGATTGTGATATTTAGTAAGAATCCACCATTTTTTGAGACAGCGTGTCAAACTGAAATCGATATAAGCAACATTTCCATGCGTCAATTTTTATTTCCTTGTTTGTAGGTCTTTCATCAGTGACTGCAGGCATAAAAGAGAATAACACATATACAAGTGAGTGCTTTGGTCACAACTTGATTTTGGTGAGCACACTGGTAGCTGGTTTTCATCCCTCAAGTTCCATTGTAAATACCATAAAGAGGTACTTACTGCAAGGTGTGCAGAGTTCTCGTGTACTGTGTGCACAAGCGCATTGCACACTCTTTTGGAAGAAAGTTCAAGTTGGCTGCCTCATTCCTCTAAGCCAATGGAAGTCCACAAAGGTTAATTTTTTACGGCGTAGCCCGTAGGGAAATGCCTTCTGGACCAGCGTTTGTCTGTCCGTCTGTTATATGTACTGTATGTATGTGTCTCACAAACGTCCACCAATCAGAGCTGAGGATCTGGTCACATGACAGGGGGCAGCAGATCCTTCACTCAGCAGATCCAAGCCCGGCTACGCCTTGATAACAGTCTTGTTTGATGAAAATGCAAATAATTTCAACAATGAGAGACTGGAAGTCTTACAACTGAGCAGGAAGCCCTTGATTGTTCTTGTTAGGATCATTTTTATTTTTATTCTAGTTCCACTGATTTTTTTGGTGAAATGACTTTTGAAAAAAAACTGTTACAACTGGCTATGCCAATCTGTGCATGTTTACAGCACAACCTTGGACCCTAATCCTAACGAATTAGTTTTTGAATTTTGTCCTGTATTGGTGGCCATCTTCGATTTTGTCCTGTATTGGTGGCCATCTTGGATTTTGCCCTGTATTGGTGGCCATCTTGGATTTTGTCCTGTATTGGTGACCATCTTGAGTACCAGTTGAGTACCAGTTCACTGGTAATTCCCTGCTTGTCGTTAAAGGCGGCAAAATGGGTTGGCGTCAGGAAGGGCATCCGGCCGTAAAACATTGCTTCAAAAAGGGGACCGAAAAAAACAACAACAACCACAGTTCCCGAAAAAGGCCAACCCCCGCTTGCGGGGAAAAATGGCCTCTAAAAGGTGGGTTTTTTTTATTGGTGACCATCTTGGATTTTGACCTGTATTGGTGGCCATCTTGGATTTTGTCCTGTATTGGTGGCCATCTTGGATTTTGTCCTGTATTGGTGGCCATCTTGGATTTTGTCCTGTATTGGTGACCATCTTGGATTTTGTCCCAAACGTAAAACAATCTTCATCTCCAGAACTGCTAAACTGATCGCCATGAAAGTTGGCGGACACCTTAAGCCAAGGCGCTATTAAAGTGCGAGTTTGAAACTTCTGTTCGAAAAACACTGGAAGCTCACTATTGGTCCAATATGTTACAACGTTACACAATCACAAAACTCTAAAATTTGACGAAAGAAGTAGCTTATTATACGTAGTTTGGCTCACTGATGCTGAATTGGCCACAAAATCTGTTTTTTTTCCTGCTGATGATATATTTGGGTTCCGTTTTCCCAGAAAACATAGAGATGGCGCTCATGTGGGAGGCAGATTCGGACTGCTTGGAAGCAGACAGCACTGTCCGCAGCTCTAGTTTACCTTATTCTTCTCACATCTGACATGGAGTATTCCATTGCCAGGATTGTCTAGTTGACAGGACTGTTTGAGTGTTCCATCTATTGCGACATGGCCATAAAACTTGCTATCTCTCGAGTGGCCGAGCACTGATATAAAGCTGTGCTGTCAAAAATAATCCAAAGTAATGGCTGAAGAGGTTGTGGCACACAAAAACGTACGCCTTGAACCCACCCCTTCCAGGATCAAATTTGTTATAGTAAAAGAACATACGAATTGTATTATTTCTAATCACTGCAGCGAATGCATTGTAATTGCATTTGACCGTGCAGAATCAAAAAATAAATCTCTAGATTTCCTGCAAAATAATTTGTCCACCAAGTGGGTATAACTGCCTATTTTGGACATTATAACCCCCATGGACATTCTCAATCCTGATTCCTTATGCGCTCAATAATAAATAAATGAAAAATTCCGTTCAATTAAACAGTCGTACACCGTCCAGTCAGACTTCTGCATGCCTCAACCAGGCACCATCATTTAAACCACTTCGAAATTTGGACAAGATTCAATTTCTCGTCAGATTATTGACCTTTATTGGATTTCATGCTCATTGTACTCTAATCAATTTTTTAGTTCACCTGGAACGAGGTTCAGGGGAGCTTATGCGATGGCGCGTTGTCCGTCCGTCAGTCCGTCCGTCCGTCCGTAAACACTTGAAACTTCTTCTCCGAAACCGCCAATGGGATTGCGACCAAATTTTGCATAAATTATATTTGTTGTGTTGTGACTAAAGTTTGATCAAGGCATTAAATAAATCCGGCCTTGAAGGGGTGCATGGAGGGATTGGAGGGTTGTCCCCCAAAATAGGTATTTTCTTTTTTCTCAGAATATACACACCCAATTCTGATGAAACTTGACCACAACCTTAATCACCCGTGTTGTACCAAAGTTTGTTGAAGCCATTAGAAAAAAATCGGGCCGTGAGGGGTCTACTGGGGGGTGGCCCCCCAAAATAGGTGTTTGCTCTTTTCTCTGAAACTTCATACACAATTTCAAAGAAACGTCCTCACAACCTTCATCACCTGTGATGTAACAATCTTTGTTCAAGGCATTAGAAAAATTGGGGTCTGAGGAGGTATACAGGATGGGGGAGGTGGGTAGGGGTTGCCCCCCAAAATAGGTATTTTTTTGTTTGTTTGTTTAAAGTCTTATGATTGTGTTAATATGATTCTACATGCTGCCCGGTCTTCCAGCAACCATTGAATTTGGTTTAAAATACCTCCAGTCAGTGTAGTATACTGTTTATTGTACCAGGTGAGCGCCAGGGGTATTGCCCCTATGTTTTATTGTTATTTCTGTGTTTGCTGTAACGACTTATGGTGATTTAAGGTTGATGTGGACATTTTTATTGCAGAACATATAAAAATAACAATTAATTACTGAAATTTTGTGGAATGATATTGTAACAAGACCCGGTCTTGCCCGAAGTGATTGAGCCAGGTCTCACCAGAGGTTACCCCTGCCGAATGCCCAAACGAGAGGTGTGACTGCACACGTTTAGGAATACCATGGAAGTGGGAGAACTACGAGTATAATTTGGTTTGTGCGCCAAGGTTTTGTAGCGCTTATTTTTTCAAACAATTATTTATAATGTTGGAGGAGCGCTTGGAATTAAAAAAAAAACTAAAATGGCACTTGGTAGAGCGCATACCTGCACCTGGCCACTGATAAGCCGGATCTACAACCGCACCTTAACCAAAATCCAATTGGCTTGTTCTTGTCACCTACCAAAATCATCCACCAAGTTTTGTTATAATCCGTCCACAACTTTTTGAGATATTGTGCTTTCTTTTTTTTTTTTGTCCCTGTCACTCTCAATGGTGAAGAATCACTTTAAAGATTCTTGTATCGATATTACAGATCCAGATCTTCACCAAGATATCATCAATTATTCTTTGTCAGCTTTTCTTTTTTTGTCTCTGTCACTCCCAATAGTGAAGAATCACTTTAAAGATTCTTGTATCTGGATACAGATACAGATCCAGATCTTCACCAAGATATCATCAATTATTCTTTGTCACACACCCAACCTGTCCACCAAGTTTTGTCTGAATCCGTCCATAACTTTTTGAGATATCCTGTTCACAGACAGACAGACAGACAGACGGGAATGAAAAAAAACGTCCGTCCACCTTCGGTGGTGGAGGTAACAACAACAGCGATCAAAGGAAAAGATAATAGGTTTAACTTTAACAGGGATGGGAAGACTATAAAGCAAATAGTATCTGAAAGGGGAAAAAAAGAAAGATAACGAATCTGGCGGTACCGCTTCCGCTTAACTGAACAAGCACGGCCTCAATGCCTACCTTAAAATAGCAGACCCGTGTTAAAAAAAACACAGCACACGAGAGGGGGAGAGAAAAACATAGGGGCAATACCCCTGGTGCTCACCTGGTAGAATAAACAGGATACTGCACTGACTAAAGGTATTTTAAACCAATTTGAATGGTTCCTAGAACACAGGGCAACATGTAGAATCATACTAACATAATCATAAGACTTTAAACAAGCAAAGTAAAAAATACATATTTTGGGGGGAAACCTCTCCTCCCCCCAACCCCATATACCTCCTAAGACCCCAATTTTTCTATTGCTTTGAACAAACTTTGGTGCACCATGGGTGATGAAGGTTGTGGTCAAGTTTCATCAAAATTGAGTGTAGTTTCTGAGAAGAAAGCAAATACCTATTTTGGGGGGCAACCCCCCTTACACCCCTAAAGGGGCAGATTTGTTTTTAATGTCGTGAACAAACTTTGGTACATCATGGGTGATGAAGGTTGTGGTGAAGTTTCATCGAAATCGTTTATGTAGTTTTATAAAAGAAAGCAAATACCTATTTTGGGGGGTCAAACCTGGACCCACTTTGATCCCCCGTAGACCTCCTTAGATCCAGATTTTCTTAGTGTCGTGGACAAACATTGGTACATCATTGGTGATTAAGGTTGTGGTGAAGTTTCATCAAAATTGAGTGTAGTTTCTGAGAAGAAAGCAAATACCTATTTTGGGGGGCAACCCCCCCCCCCCTTACACCCCTAAAGGGGCAGATTTTTTTTTTAATGCCGTGAACAAACATTGGTACATCACGGATGATGAAGGTTGTGGTGAAGTTTCATCGAAATAGTTTGTGTAGTTTCAGAGGAAAAAGCAAATACCTATTTTGGGGGGCAACCCCCCCTTACACCCCTAAAGGGGCAGATTTTTTTTTTAATGCCGTGAACAAACATTGGTACATCACGGATGATGAAGGTTGTGGTGAAGTTTCATCGAAATAGTTTGTGTAGTTTCAGAGGAAAAAGCAAATACCTTTTTTGGGGGTCAAACCTGGATTCACTTTGACCCCCAGTAGACCCCCTTAGACCCCGATTTATTTTAATGCCGTGAACAAACTTTAGTCACAACACAACAAATATCATTTGTGCCAAATTTGGTCGCAATCCCTTCAGCGGTTTCGGAGAAGAAGTTTCAAGTGTTTACGGACGGACGGACAACGCGCCATCGTATAAGCTCCCCTGAACTTCGTTCCAGGTGAGCTAAAAATAAGGGGAGGCAGAAAAGTTTGAAGCAGATGGGTTCTTGCAGTGTCAGGTGAGGTGTGGTGCAGATAAGTGATCACGTGGTTGTGTGGTGTGTGGCGTACTCCACAGGTTCAGCATGCAGACTCTCACTCGGCGTGCTGACACCTGCTGCCATTCGACTCCTGTCTCAATTCCAGCGCTGTTGCTGACTCTGATTGACCGGCTGTCTCTCGCAGAAAAATCTTGTCTTAACTCCTTCTTCTCTGATGCTGGCCAATTAATTAATGTCCTTTAACCCACTTTTAGTTACAATATTGTCTACCCTCAAAAATTATACAGGAAATGACATTAATTAATTCTGGGTAAAATAAAACCAAGATGGCAGCCAACATAGTAACGTGTGTCCTGGAACAGGGGTGTATCGTTAAGTGCCATGAGAATGAGAGCAGCAAACCAGCTGGAATTTACAGGAGAACGTCTGCCGATGTATTTCATGCAACTGCGTGAGAATTTCTGGATTACACACATCAGTGAAATGGCGGAATAATTGGACGTCACTGTTTGTCCTTTTGAAAACACAGAAGATTTTGATGTCGGTGTTGGAACTCGCCTTGTGATTTTCATTCCTGGACCATTCAGAACACCCGTGTAGAATCCAGTGGAGGAATAATGAAGACGTCACGACATGTATCATGAAATAGTGTCCAAAAGATTTGTCTGCAGATGGAATCGAGGGACTACAAATAGAACGGCCAAATGCGTACATGTAGAGCAGGAGAATACGTTGAGGAATAGGTGACGTTTCATCAACTCTCCTGTACTTTTTATTTTTACCAAACTGAAAAGTCCACATGAACCTGCTAACATCAGTATTTTTAATTCGTATCTTAGATTCTTCATTTGATTGTTAATACTGTTTGTGTTTGGTTGATTGTTACAGACAAACTGGCTCTGCCAATTGGGCTCAGCCTAGGAATCTGCATTCCTATCCTCGTCGTGTTGGTGGGTGTGATTGTCCACCTGTACTATCAAAGGTCCCATCCATCGTAAGTACTGTTACAATAATACGACTTGTGCTGGTGATGGGTGTTGCCATTAGGTGGGCTGTTACATCATCTGTTTGGTACACTGGTATGATTGGTCAAATTCCCTTTTCCTGGGTCAAAGTTCCTTTGTACTTGCTTACCTTATACGAGTACACATTGGATTCTGATACAAAATTAGAAATCAATTGTATTTCTGTGAATAATATCAAATTTTTTTTGATCACCAATTAGTTCATTACATTCGTACTTTTTAGGTAGAGTTGAATGAGCAAAGCCACAAGAAACCGCACATACATTACGGCACTTATGAGACCAGTGGGTACAAGATGCACAAGAAATCGGACTTTCCGTTAGGTTAGGGCAGCAATCTTTAGTGTTTCAGGCCTGATTTAAACCCGTTAATGAGCACAGATTTTGATGCGGTCAATATATTTTTGTTGGGCATCAGATATGAAGCTTGTGGCCAAGTTTCATCAAATTCGTGTGTTTTGGTCAAGCAATAATGACAAGTATTTACAGACTCGCTCACTGAATGACTGCCTTACCTACGGACATATAGAGCCACCTTTAGAAGCCATTTTTCCCCGCAGAGCGGGGGTTGGCCTTTTTGTGGCACCGTGGTCCCCTTTTTTGAAGCAATGTTTTATGGCCGGATGCCCTTCCTGCCGCCAACCCTGTTAGTCGCCTCTTGCGACACGCAGGGAATTACCAGTGACCTGGTACTCAATTTGTGGACCTCGGAAGGATGACAGGCTGAGTCAACCCCTCTGGTGTTAATTCAGCGATCGACCGGGATTCAAACCCAGGATCCTAGGATCCCAAGCCGGCACCCTAACGGCTAAGCCAACACCAGGCTACCTACGGACATATATTGATCGCATAAGCTCACCAGACTAAAGTCCAGGTGAGCTATAACAACAAATAACAATGACTCGGGGAGAAACAGAATGGAAAAGAATGGCTCCCATGATGTAGGTGTTAAGACGCTGCCTTGTGGAACCACAGCCTGAAGAGAAAGAAGCGATGTGTGCAGAAAAGATTGTGGATATGCATGATTGAGTACATTTGCTTATGATTGGCAGGAAATTTTAACGATTAAGTGAGGAGGACGAGACACCAACACAGGGAGACAATTCCACAATTGGGAGAATAAGGCGGCAGAGGAATGCAGATCAGGAACCAGCCTGGACTTTGAAAGGATGAGCAGTTGAGGGTTTCTTGAAGAAGGTGTGGCCTATGGTGGCTGGGGAAGGGCAAATGGAGGAGGAGTAAGGCAGATGTAAGCTTATTTAAAATATAGAGCCCACAAACTTGCTGCCAATGGGAGAGTAACAGTACCTGAGAATCTGCCTCCTGCCTTGAGATTCCAATGGTGGGAAGCAGGAGAGTAACAGTTCCTGTGAATACCTTGTTTATGACCACCTCAGAGGAGCAAGCTGAGAAGCAGGAGCACGAGCACAGGTTGGGGATTCATACTCCATGGAACTCCATATGAAAGCTTTACACACTGTGATGGGCTGATGGGCTCAGTGCAGCTCAGGAATGCCTCAACTCTACGGACAATACTCAGGTGGGACTCGCTACTCAGGGGGAACGGGGGGGGGGGGGGGGGGGGAGGGGGAGGGCGAAACTCGCCTTAGGTGTCATTTTAGAGATATGATCCTGCCACATGAAGTGAAGACCAAGGAGTTCCAGGGATTGCACCTCGCCCAGTGGCTCTCCAGAGAAATGGATTGGATAGTTTAAATGCAGTCTATCCTTGGAGAGAGACATTGTGAGAACATGTGACTTTCTGGCATTTAACATCAAGTTGAAGTGGCTGACCAGCTGCTTATCTTATCCAAGTCTGATGACGGGAATTCAGTAGTGGTCGGCCTTTAACAAGAGATATCTATCATTCTGCGCAGGGTGGAGGCATCGGCAAAATGGTCAAGTTGGTTTTCAAAAGAATCAGATGGATTATTTATATTTATTGAATCAAGAATAACGTAGGTTCTAAGTTGCTGCCTTGTGGAGCTCCAGTCTGAAGGGAAAGATCATGGGAAAGGACAACCACCTACGGTTTCCACTGATAAAGGAAACCAAACAACCACCTGAGCAGGGAGCCTTGAATACCAAAGGAAGACAACCTTGAAATCAAAGCTGGGTGTCAGAACATGTCAAAGGGTCGAGACATATCCAAAAATATTCTCCTAACCACCTTTTATGGTTCATGCAGGCATCCATTACTGCGTCAGAAGGATTCATATATCCAAGGTTGAAAGCCATTTTGGAATTCAAAGCAGTTGTCAGAGATTAGTGATTTAGAAAAGTGAGAGTGCCTGATGATGGACTCTACTACTTTGCTTATGATATGGAGAAGATTGATTGGTTTGTAGTTGAGGATGTCCTTTTGTAACCTCTTTTATGATGTTTGCAACTTTCCAAAATATATGAAGCTGCCCATCCGAGGAGGACCTGTAAAAGTGAGACAAGAGAGGGCTCCAAAATGCCACACCACAATAGGACTGAAGCACAGTTACTGAGAATTAGGGCAATTGTATTGTCAGGAGTGGTTGCAGTGGAGGTGATAATCTGGGTAAGAGATTTCTCTTCCACGGTAGAGAAGAAGCCCACATGCTATAAGGGAAAATGATGGATATTGGAAGTGACTGATTTTGGGATATTGGTCCATTGAGTGAAGCCAGAGTTCAAGAAGTCTGCTTTTCCCAAAGTGGAGTCCATTTTGACTCCACCCTTTGAGAGGGAAGGAATTCAACCTAAGTAAGACCTGACCATGAGCTTCCACCAGGCGTTGGAAGATGGTGAGAGGCTGGAATGTTTGGAATGCAGACGAACCTGAGGTTGAGCCCCGTCTCTCTATAGGATAGATACACAATAGGCAGGTAATTACAATCAGTCGGGTTTGCTTTCAGGGGGAGAATGTTTCTCACCACATGCATCGGTTTACCAGGGAGGGTTGAGTTGATGGACAGAAAAATGGAATTCCAGTGGGATGAACTTGTTTAGAAGAGAAATTAGTGGTTAGTCTTCTGATTGAGAATTAGTCTTCTGGACTTGGTTATGACTAACTTCCCTGAAAATGTCTGCTGCTCTTCTTCTGCTCCAATCAGCTCATCTGATCATGTGCTTGTCAAAGTGGACATCTCTCTGACCATACTCAGATAGCCTCCTCAGCGTCGACGAGTCTGGCATTTCACTCAGGCCAACTGGCACGGTCTTCAAGCAGCCATCAATCATCTGGACTGGTCTCCCATCTCTACCGCCTCTGACATCAACTCATCCTGGGAATTCTTTCAAAGTAAATTGCTCTCTCTCATGCACAGATTTATCCCATCTCGTCTTCAGTTGTCATACCCTTCCTCCCGTCCATGGTACACGGAATCTTGTGGTGAGGCTGTTGCCCTGAAACAACTTGCTTTAGTCTCCTGGAAAGCAAATCCAATGGAAGGAAATCTCATTTCCTTTCACAAAGCCCGAAACAAGTGTGTGTCCACCCTCAGGAGAGCCAGGAAACAATATCTCACCGTTCTCAAGGCCGAACTCTCTTATCTGTCTCCCTCTTCCAAATCCTGGTGGCGTCTGGTCAAATGTGTTTCTGGTGTTTGTTCCCCCTTCATCCCCTCCCTCACCTCAAACGGCTTAACGGCTGACTCCGCACGTGAAAAAGCTGAATGCCTCAACTCTGTGTTTGCCTCTAAATCTTGTGTCCCAAACCCATCCCTCTCTGTACCCACCGTACCCAGTCGTACCCAGCTGCTCCTGGACTCTGTGTCCTTTCCTCCTGACAAGGTGGAAAAGTTTCTGTCAACCCTCGACTCTGATTCTGCAACTGGACCTGACGGCATCAGCCCACGGGTCCTAAAATCATGTTCTTCCGCTCTTTCACTCCCTCTTTCTGTTCTCTTCACCCTCTCTTTTGCTCAAGGCCATCTGCCATCTGCTTGGAAATCAGCCAATATCACCGCTTTGCACAAAAAGGTGCAAAAACAGATCCTAGCAACTACAGACCAATCAGCCTTCTCCCAATTATCAGCAAAGTCATGGAATCCATCATTGCTTCAGATATGAAATCTTTCCTCTTCTCCAAGGGCTTGATCTCTGATCATCAATTTTGGTTTCAGACCTGGTCACTCTACTCTGGACATGCTGCTTCTGCTTTCTCAACAATGGATGGAGGTCCTCAACGCCAAACAGGAAATTAGAGCTGTCTCCCTTGACATTTCATGTGCCTTCGATACGGTCTGGCACCCTGCTCTGCTCACCAAACTCTCCTCCTTTGGTATCCATGGAAATCTCCATGCATGGCTGGCGGACTTCCTCTCTGGTCGTAGTCAACGTGTGGCCCTGAATGGGTTTCTCTCATCTCCTCTTCCTGTTCAGGCTGGAGTTCCCCAAGGTAGTGGTCTGGGCGCTGTGCTTTTTCTGGTCTTCATCAATGATCTCTCTGACTCTCTTGAAAATCCTCTCTATCTCTTTGCTGACGACTCTACTCTCTGTCGCTCCATTCCTCATCCCTCAGATCGGCAGTCTGCAGCCTCCTCACTCTCTGCAGACCTGGACAAAATCACAGACTGGGCATCCAAATGGAACATGTCTTTCAATCCTGATAAATCTCACACTCTTACGATGTCTCTCCGAAAAGACCGACTGGACAACCCTCCCATCCACTTTCTGAATAATCCTCTCCAAGAAGTTCTGTCACTCAAGCTTTTGGGTCTCACTATTTGCCATGATCTTTCCTGGGAAAACCACATTTCAAATCTGGCCTCCAAAGCCAGTCGCCGACTGGGCATCCTCCGTCGTGTGAAGTCCTTCCTTGGCACACCTGAGCTCCTCACCACATACAAGGCTTTCATCCGCAGCTCTATGGAATACTGCTCTCCCCTCTGGTCTGGTGCTCCTGCCTCACACCTAGCTCGTCTTCACGCTGTTGAAACCAAAGCGTTCAGAATCATTGGAATCTCCCACGATGAAGCTAACTCCAAGGGCCTTTCACTCACTCACCGCAGGCAGGTTGGTGGTCTTTCCGTCTTCTACCGACTCATCTCTGGCCTTGCCCCCCCAGCTCTCTCTGGGCTCTGTCCCCCAAATATTCCTACAGGTCGCACAAGATCTGCCTGCAACCCTCTTATGGTTAAACTGCCAAAATCAAGACTTTCTGCGCACCTTCACTCCTTCATTCCTCTTTTCTCCCGCCTCTGGAACAAACTCCCTCACTCTCTTCAATCCCACTCCACCCTCCAGGTCTTTAAAACAGCTGTTCACCACCATCTCTTATCCTCCCCCATCCAAAACCTTGATCTTTTCTACCCCCACTAATTTCGGTCCCCTTGTGTTTTATACCTCTCCTTCCCCTTCCCACGCCTCCTCCCCCCAAGCCCTCTCCCTCCCACACTTCTCCCTTCTCTCAAATGTTGTGGTTGTGTGCTTCCCCTTCTCTCCCCATCTTGTCTTCCGCTCCCTCTTTTTGTATATTTTGTTTGTCTGGTTGTTTTGTTAGCGAAATAAATGTTAGCTCTTTCACGAGCCTCGATTCAGTATCCAAAAAAAAAAAAGAAAAAAAAAAGTGAAATCGAGAAGAAATTCCAGGAGCGGTCAATGTTAGCACCTAATGGAATGATGGACCAGTCTTTGAGTATTTTAAGCAAGACCAATCAGCCTTACCAAAATGCCATACACACCTGTGTCATGTGGGTTCTTCAGTAACAACTGCCACACTTTTACAAGCACAGGGTCAGAAGAGCCTAGTGGAGCTGAAAATGAGGACAAGTTGGAGGAAAAGTTTGACATGACAAGGTCCAGTTGCCATTTTTGCTGATGTTTTGCAAGTTGAATGGGTTGCCATTTCGGGAGATGAGTTGGGAAAGAACATGAAGTAATTCGAGTCATTTAACAGAATTCCTTAGCTGCTAGGCCACCATATACTGACACATATCAAGCAACACCAAGTCAGCTGGGAAAGTGGCAAATAAGGTCTCCATAGATTAGGACGAGGAAATAGTTGTGGGCAGGTGTGTCGAGAGTCCAGAACGGGCCCCGAGGCCCCCAACCTCGGGGCCCCCACCCTTTCTCTCTTTTATATAACTTTCTATCCTAACTTTTAATGAACTTTCTTTAATGAAAAACAAATGGTTACTTTTATTTAGCTGTACTAGTGCGTGCCCGTACGTGCGGGGAGGTAAGTACGTGGACATACGTACGTTGACGTACGTACCAAAAATAAGGCCTCACTTTCCGGAAGTTCGCATATCGCAGTTACGATTAATCGCAAATTAGTTTTAATGGCCAATTCTTCAATTAGCGCCAACATATTTTGCCATTTTATCGCAAGGAAAAGCACAAAGAGAAGAGAACAACAAACACACACGCGGTTCCTTCGCTGTAGCTTGAGGCTTGACCGTACGTGCAATTTTTTTTTTAAACTTTCATCGTTCCTTCGGTCGTCGCGCTCGTCCTTCGCCGTTCCTTCGTTCACGTACAAAACGTATGTGTTTGCTAAATAAATGGCCATAACTTGTTTCAAACCGCAAGGCAGAAACAACAAACACATGCGGTTCCTTCGCTGTAGCTTGACCGTACGTGCAAAGAAAAATTAAAACTTTCATCGTTCCTTCGGTCTTCGCTCTCGTCCTTCGCTGTTCCTTCGCTCTCGTCCTTCGCTGTTCCTTCGTTCACGTACAAAACGTATGTGTTTGCTAAATAAATGGCCATAACTTGGTAACCACTTGTCCGATTAATAGCAAACCTTGAAAAGGCACATCCTCAGGTCCCCAGCAATATACCTGGCAAGTTTCACTTAGATCGGACCAGTGGTTGTCGAGAAACAGCGGTCACAGACATACACACAGACAGACACACAGACACACAGAGATTGCTTGCATTATAGAGAGATAGAGAGATGATCGAAAATAAAGGAGATAGCGGGACGTTTGGACCGATCGAGTCAATTCGCACCCTCGACTGTTCAACACTATTTCTCCATAAGATTGGCAAAAAATACGTGAGAAGATGATTAATTAATTTTTTTTTGGACAAAGAGGATACAAACCCATTTCTTTGTAACGAATATTTCTGGTTAATAACCATTTTCTGTAAAGTTGAAACTGTACCATTAACACCGATAAATGTTGTTTTGTTTACGGCAAGAAAACCGACAAGGAGAGCAAAATCAGCTTCTGGGTTTAAATGTAACGATGAGGAAGTGAGGGTGAGCTGATGAGGGGTTTCACTGTAATGTTTTTTAAAATTACAGGAGAAGCTCGGGCTCCTCATCGGACCCCGGGCCCCGAGGCAGCGACCCCCCTCCCCTGACCCCTCCTCTCGACACCCCTGGCTGTGGGAGAGGAGCAGTGTCACTCTCTACAGAGAGAGAGAGCCTTGTATATTAAAATCATAAGAGTTGGAGGGACCAAGGGTTGGAGACTACACAAAGAAGCAATAGGCGCCCGCGGAACTACGTAACTTCCGGTTAGTGCACCCTTCGCGACAACAGTCACGTGATTGGATACGTTGAAAACAAACCACAAAAGGGCACGTGTTACAGCTTACTTCCGGTAGTCTCGCCCTCACCTATACGTTGTCATGGAGAGGACCATGAAGCAAAATGTACTCCATTGGGTTGCAGGTGAGCAGTGAGAGGCAGGGGTTGTGCTATATGGCTCTAGACTCTAGAGGGTGGAGTTTTACCTTAGATGAGGGAGAACTTCACCTGTTTTCCTTGAGAGAGTGCGAGCTAGCAGCTGTAACCTGATGTGTTGTGAGGTTGCTCCCTAACCAGCAGACAGTATTTTTTACAGGTTCTAAGGCTCATGGAGGAGCTGTTACATACAGACAAACATGAGATAACATCAGACAGTTTGACTTCAGACAGATGATAATCTTAGAGGAAATGGCGACACGTTCCGGTGCATTCTAGGTGCTGGTGACGCCATCTTTTGAGCAGGGTAATTAAAGAGAAATCTCACTCCCATTACTCTCTCTCCTCCCAACATCAACATTTAAACAATATGGTATTGTAAGTTGTATCCCACCTCTTATCTTGACGGTTTCACTCTCACAACCAAAGTGTGAGTATTGTTGCAATCTCCGTGAAATTTTGCACTTTCAGTGTTGTGGCAATCCCCCAAAAAAGCAGAACAAATTATGACATCACATGTAAATTTTATACAATATACCCTGAATGTACATGCAGTAACTTAATGGGAATGTTACACCATAAAGATTCTTAAAATAGAGGTGAACTGCACATTCAACTCATGTAGTGGCAAGTTGCCCGCATGGGATAAGGGTGGAGGCGGAAAAAAATGCAAATGGCGTCTTCTGTCATTGAGCCAGCAAGATGGGAGCAACAATTCACATTTATTGCCACATGTGATGTAATTTAAAGGCTCTAATGGTGGCAAGGTGCTCCATTTTTTTTTTTTTTGTATACAGGATCGAGGCTCGTGAAAGAGCTAACATTAATCACACAAAAAAAAATCAAACACACACAAAACATATAATAAGGGTAGCGGTAGACAATATGGGGAGAGAGGGGGAAGGACACAAACACAACATTTGAGAGCAGGGACATCGGGAGAAATGTGGGAGGGAGAGGGCTTGGGGGGAGGAGGCATGGGAAGGGGGCGGGGGAGGGGGGCTGTTTGTTTGAAACTTGTTTGTATTAGGGTTAGAGCCAGTGACCGATTGCAAATTAATAGTAGGATACCCAATCTTTCCTTCAAGGAGAATAATACAACATTATAAAGTAGAAGGGCACTCGGTAGAGCGCACATACCTCCATCAGGCTGAACAGTTCACGTTTTGTATCCCACTGATAGGCCGGATCTGGATTCGGACCTGAACCAAAATCTAATCGGTTTGTTCTTGTCACCTAACGAACTCGTCCACCAAGTTTATCATAACTCGTCCACAACTTTTATAAACATCATGTTGAAGGAACTGCGCTCCAACGCGAGTCGAAAGAATTGACGCGACCAAAGACGGAATTCGTCCGAGTTGCTTTATTGAAACAAAACAGCTCAGGTATTCTTACAAGCCCGTTTTTCGGGCAACAATATATATACACATTTATGTCGGGAAGTTTGCCCGGCAAAAGCTATACCGGGTATCAAGGGCGAGCCTTGGAAAGGCGAGTCTGGACCTGCCCGGGCGTGTTTGGCTGCGGCCTGGCAAGTCGAGGCTGGGCGTGCCCGGGCGCTCTGGGCGAGCACTGGAAAGGCGATAGCGGGCATGCCCGGACGCTCTGGGCGAGCCCTGGAAAGGCGATAGCGGGCATGCCCGGACGCTCTGGGCGTGCCCTGGAAAGGCGATAGCGGGCATGCCCGGACGCTCTGGGCGAGCCCTGGAAAGGCGATAGCGGGCATGCCCGGACGCTCTGGGCGAGCCCTGGAAAGGCGAGAGCGGGCATGCCCGGGAAAGACGAGACCGGGCGTGTCCGGGAGGTTCGGGCGTGCCCGGGAACAGTGAGTCCGGGCATGCCCGGGAGAGGCGCGTCTGGCCGTGTTCTGGCCGGTGCAAGGCGATTATGTACATCCAGCGGTAACCGCTACACACGCCCCTCCAGAATCGACCTGCACCGGCAGGGTCAATTTAAGGGGGGTCCGGATGACCCGGCCGAAGCGACCCCTGGAGGGTCGTGGGGAGGGGTCTGACGTGGTGGTGGGTGGTCGAGCGGGGGGAACTGTGGACGGGGGGCGGCCTCGCCGCGGAGGAAGGGCCAACCGTGGTGGTCGGTCGACGTCCATGTGCGCCGGTTTGAGGCGGTCCACAGAAATCCGGTCTGGCCGGCCGCCGAAGTCGACGATGAAAGACTTGTCGCCCCGTCGCAGGACCCGGAAGGGCCCGTCGTACGGCGGCCGGAGTGGCCCCCGGTGCGCGTCATGACGCACAAAGACGTACTCCGCTGTGCGAAGCGCCGGGGGGGACGTAGGACTGGGGGCCACCGTGGCGGGACGTCGGCATGGGGGCAAATCGTCGGGCGGCCTCCTGGAGGTCCGAACGCTGGCGAGCGGCGGACCAGGGACTGGTAGCGTCAGGGACGAATTCGCCCGGGACGCGGAGTGGCTGGCCGTAGACTAGCTCGGTGGCGGATGCCTGGAGGTCTTCCTTGGGGGCCGTGCGAAGGCCCAAAAGGACCCACGGCAGCCGGTCGGCCCAACCGTCGTCCTGAAGGCCGGCCATGAGTGCGGCCTTCATGGAGCGGTGAAACCGCTCGCACAACCCATTGGCTTGGGGGTGGTAGGCCGTGGTGCGGTGCAGCGTGACCCCCAACGAACGGGCGACCGCGCCCCAAAGCTCAGACGTGAACTGTGGGCCGCGGTCGGACGAGATGTCCGCTGGTGCGCCAAAGCGCGCGACCCAGGTGGCGATGAATGCCTGCGCCACGTCGGCGGTGGTGGTGGAGGTGAGGGGCACGGCCTCCGGCCACCTGGTGGTCCTGTCCACCATGGTGAGCAGGTGGGTGAACCCCCGCGAGGGGGGCAGGGGACCCACCAGGTCCACGTGGACGTGGTCGAAACGCCGTTCAGGCACGGCGAAAGGTGCCAGCGGGGCCTGGGTGTGGCGGTGGACCTTGGCTCGCTGGCAGGCCGTGCAGGCGTTGGCCCAGTCGCGGATGTTTCGTCGAAGGCCGTGCCAGACGAAACGCGCCGACACCAGCTTCTGAGAAGCTTTCCGGCCCGGGTGAGAAAGGCCGTGGATGGAGGCGAAGATGCGGCGCTGCCAGGAAACGGGCACGATGGGGCGAGGCTGGCCCTGGGAGACGTCGCAGAGCAGGACGGTGCCCGCGAAGGGGATGTCGGCCAGGCGGAGGCCCGTGTCCGCCACGCGGAGTGCCTGCACCGAGGCGTCGGTGGTCTGGTCGGCCGCCATGAGCGTGAAGTCCACGCCGAGGTGGACCGCGTTCGCGCTGGCCCGCGAAAGGCAGTCGGCCACGGCGTTGTCTTTGCCGGCGACGTGCTGGATGTCCGTGGTGAACTCCGACACGGCGGAGAGGTGGCGCTGCTGGCGGGCCGACCACGACTCCGTGACCTTAGCCATTGCGTAGACCAACGGCTTGTGGTCGACGAAAGCCGTGAACGGGCGGCCCTCCAGGAGGTGTCGGAAATGGCGAACGGCCAGGAATAGCCCGAGCAGCTCGCGGTCGAACGTGCTGTAGTTTAACTCGTTCGGCCGGAGTTGCCGGCTGAAAAAAGCGAGTGGCTGCCAAACCCCGTCCACCCATTGCTCATGGACGGCGCCCACCGCGTAGTTGGAGGCGTCCGTAGTGAGGGCGATGGGCGCGTTGAGCACCGGGTGAGCCAGCAGCGTTGCGTCGGCGAGGGCCCGTTTGGCACTGGCGAAGGCCGCGTCCATGGCCGCGGACCAAACAATGTCATGCTTGGCCGGCTTGCCCCGGAGGGCCTCGTAAAGGGGCCGCATGAGCTGAGCAGCGCGGGGCACGAATCGGTGATAAAAATTCACCATGCCGAGGAACTCTTGGAGGGCCTTGATGGAACGGGGACGCGGGAACGTGGTGATGGCTTCGACCTTGGTCGGCAGCGGCACGGCCCCGGTCTTGGTGATGCGGTGGCCCAAAAAGTCAACGGTCGTCGCGCCGAAGTGGCATTTGACCGGGTTGACAATTAAGCCGTGCTCGCTGAGGCGACCGAACAGTGTTCGGAGGTGGAGGAGGTGCTCGGCGCGGGACGTGCTGGCGACGAGGATGTCGTCCAGATAGACGAAAAGAAACGGCAGGTCGCGCAGCACGCCGTCCATCAAGCGCTGGAACGCCTGGGCCGCGTTCTTGAGGCCAAACGGCATCCGCAAAAATTCGAACAGGCCGAACGGCGTGATGACGGCCGTCTTCGGGACGTCGGCCGCCCGGACAGGTACCTGGTGGTAGCCCCGTATCAGGTCAATTTTCGAAAAGATGACCCGTCCCGCCAAACGGGCGGAAAAGTCCTGAATATGCGGGATCGGGTACCTGTCGGGGGTGGTAGTGTCATTGAGACGGCGGTAGTCGCCACACGGGCGCCATCCACCCCCCGGCTTTGGCACGATGTACAGTGGCGAGGCCCACGCGCTATCGGAGCGCCGCACGATGCCGAGGTGGTCCAACGCGTCGAATTCGGCCTTTGCCACGGCGAGCTTGGCTGGGTCGAGGCGGCGGGCCCTGGCGTAGACCGGCGGGCCCGTAGTGGGTATGTGGTGCTCGATCCCGTGCCGCACCGCGACGGCCGAAAACGTCGGCCGCGTGAGGGCCGGGAATTCCATGAGCAGGCGAGCGAACTCGTTCGTTGCCGGGAGGGCGCACGCCAGTTCGGTCGGCGCGGAGCTGCTCATTGTGCACGCCAGGGAGCTGAAGGTCTCGGCGTGGACAAGGCGACGTCGTTTGACGTCGACCAGCAGCCCGTGCGCGCAGAGGAAGTCGGCGCCCAGCAAAGCCACGGGGACGCTGGCGGTAACAAAAGTCCATTGAAAGCGCTGGCTGCCGAAGCAGAGGGTGACGACGCGTGGGCCGAAAGTGCGTATGGCCGAGCCATTAGCAGCGACCAAAGAGGAGCCGCAAACTGCGTCCAGCCTGTCCTGCTCGGAGGCAGGTATGACGCTCAGTTGGGCGCCGGTGTCGCACAGGAAACGCCGTCCAGACGCTTTGTCCCGAATAAACAGCAAGTTGCCCGAGTGGCCGGCGCTCATGGCTGGGAATGAACGCCGGCCCGGCCGTTTCCCGACCTGCCGAAAGTGCACGGGGGCCGGCACGTCCGAGCCTTGTGTCCGAACCTGGCGTGGTAATAACACCACGCCCGGTCAGGTGGAGGCCCCGGCCGTCGTGTCGGAAGTGGGCAGTGCGGCGTGGCGGCCGCCAGTTGCACCGGCAGTTCGGCCTCCAACCGCGCAGGGCGCTCGGGCGTCGTGGGCGTCGCCTCGGACGGCGGCGGGCTCCAGGTAACCGCGCCGATGTGCTGGCCCGCCGAGGAGATCTTATCGGCTTCCCTGGCGAGGGCGCGGGAATCCGTGATCAACGTGCCAGCCAGGGCGAGGCGTACCGGGTTAGGCAGCTGACGGAGGAACAGCTCCCGGAACAGGAATGCCGGAGAGTGCTCGCCGAGCAACGAGAGCATATAGTCCATGCGCTCGGACGGGCGCATGTCGCCGAGCTCGGGCAGGTCAAGCAGGCGCCGTGCGCGTGCTGCCGGTGAGAGGGCGAAAGCGCCGATGAGGAGCGTCTTCAGCGCGTCGTATTTGTCAGCAGCCGGCGGGTGCTGGAGGAGGCTCAAGGCGCGGGCCGCGGTGGTGGAACCGAGCGCCGCCACAACATGGTGGAAGCGGGTGTCGTCCGCGGTGATGCCTCGCAGGGCGAACTGGGAGTCCGCCTGGGCGAACCAAACAGCCGCGTGAGTCTCCCAGAAGGTAGGCAGTTTAAGCGTCACTGCCGTATCCATGTCGGTAGGTCACCAATGAAGGAACTGCGCTCCAACGCGAGTCGAAAGAATTGACGCGACCAAAGACGGAATTCGTCCGAGTTGCTTTATTGAAACAAAACAGCTCAGGTATTCTTACAAGCCCGTTTTTCGGGCAACAATATATATACACATTTATGTCGGGAAGTTTGCCCGGCAAAAGCAATACCGGGCATGCCCGGGTATCAAGGGCGAGCCTTGGAAAGGCGAGTCTGGACCTGCCCGGGCGTGTTTGGCTGTGGCCTGGCAAGTCGAGGCTGGGCGTGCCCGGGCGCTCTGGGCGAGCACTGGAAAGGCGATAGCGGGCATGCCCGGATGCTCTGGGCGAGCCCTGGAAAGGCGATAGCGGGCATGCCCGGACGCTCTGGGCGAGCCCTGGAAAGGCGATAGCGGGCATGCCCGGACGCTCTGGGCGTGCCCTGGAAAGGCGATAGCGGGCATGCCCGGACGCTCTGGGCGAGCACTGGAAAGGCGATAGCGGGCATGCCCGGACGCTCTGGGCGAGCCCTGGAAAGGCGATAGCGGGCATGCCCGGACGCTCTGGGCGAGCCCTGGAAAGGCGATAGCGGGCATGCCCGGACGCTCTGGGCGAGCCCTGGAAAGGCGATAGCGGGCATGCCCGGACGCTCTGGGCGTGCCCTGGAAAGGCGATAGCGGGCATGCCCGGACGCTCTGGGCGAGCCCTGGAAAGGCGATAGCGGGCATGCCCGGACGCTCTGGGCGAGCCCTGGAAAGGCGAGAGCGGGCATGCCCGGGAAAGACGAGACCGGGCGTGCTCGGGAGGTTCGGGCGTGCCCGGGAACAGTGAGTCCGGGCATGCCCGGGAGAGGCGCGTCTGGCCGTGTTCTGGCCGGTGCAAGGCGATTATGTACATCCAGCGGTAACCGCTACAATGTTATATATCGCTTTTCGCCCGATCTCTCAATGGTGAAGAATCACATAAAAAATTAAATAATTATCGTATCCGAATCTCTATTCAGATCTTCACAAATATCGAATCGATTCGTCCTCGTCACACACGCAACCTCTCCACCAAGTTTCGTTCAAATCCATCCATAACCTTTTGAGATATCCTGCTCACAGACAAACAGACAGGCAGACAGACAGACAGACAAGAGTGAAATCATATACCTCCATCTACCTTTGGTGGCAGAGGCAAAGATTAAGGATAACGATAACACAAATAAATCGATATCAGTAAACTAATAGCAATGATGAAGCAATGACTCAGTGCATGTTGGAAAATGGACATTACACTTTGGGGGAAAATCTGCATTAATTCCGATGGACAAAATGTGACGCGGAATTGTAAGTTTTATTTTAAGCCC
The DNA here is from genome assembly GCF_964187855.1 of Myxine glutinosa. Taxonomy (NCBI): domain Eukaryota; kingdom Metazoa; phylum Chordata; class Myxini; order Myxiniformes; family Myxinidae; genus Myxine; species Myxine glutinosa. Next base: position 206,194,738 of record NC_136261.1, on the reverse strand, counting down.
AAATATATTGTTTTCATACACATGATGATAATTATAACATGGCTGGAATCGCAGATGTTATTGCAGTTGCGGTACCGCGTACTCATCTTTGTCCAAGTAAACTAGAATCAAAATGCGGCCCAAGATTAATTCAGGAGGAAGCCCGAGCGTGGATAAGGAAAGACATTTGATGGTTTTAACCTTTAACCCTTACCTCAAATGAAGATCACATAATAATTTTTGTTCATCTGATTGACTACATTTTATCACTCCTTTGCAGGATCACCACAGGTTCGACGTTCTCCGGATCCCATTCCAAAAATACGGTACAGTATGACACGGAAATGTTCCTGCATGATGGCATCTCCCATATAGAACACAATGTCAGTTTGGGTGTTTGTACAGATGTCTGTCCGCCTTCATAATGGTAGGTTTTAAAGTTCAATCTTTTTACACAAATGTGTGTTCATTCAATACGGTCTATTTTTGAGGATAAAACAAACTCGAAAAACATTTTTCATAAAAGAGTAATTATGTCTCTTCTATTGGAATTGTAGGCGGTGGCTTGCAAACCGAGCATCAATGGCGGTGTACAGAAGCGTTTTTTAAAATAACAATAAGAGCGGGGATTAGGTGGAGGGGTGAGTGTGGAGCAGGAGGAGAGGTGAGTGAGTAGTGAGTGGGGGTTTCAGGAGGAGGGATGAGAGGGGAGCAGTTGGAGGGGTGAGCAGGGGTCAGGAGGAGGGGTGAGTGGGGAGCAGTTGGAGGGGTGAGCGGGGGTCAAGAGGATGGGTGAGAGGGGATCAGTTGGAGGGGTAAGCGGGGGTCAGGAGGAGAGGTGAGTGGGGAGCAGGAGTAGTGAGTGGGGGTTTCAGGAGGATGGGTGAGAGGGGAGCAGTTGGAGGGGTGAGTGGGGTCAGGAGGAGAGGTGAGTGGGGAGCAGGAGTAGTGAGTGGGGGTTTCAGGAGGATGGGTGAGAGGGGAGCAGTTGGAGGGGTGAGCGGGGGTCAGGAGGAGGGGTGAGTGGGGAGCAGTTGGAGGGGTGAGCGGGGGTCAGGAGGAGGGGTGAGTGGGGAGCAGGAGTATTGAGCGGGGGTTTCAGGAGGAAATACAAGGTGCAGGGAGGTGAAATGAGTCTATCTCGCCTCCTTTCTAATGTATAAAATTGTCTCCTTCAGCCGCTCCTCAGATAGCTAGTCGAGCTAAGCCCGAGATCAACATGGTGGCCTTATGCTGTATCCCTCGCTATGGCAGCTCTGTCCTTCTTTAGATGTGACTAAAATGTGGTCACACTGCCAACACAATTGTTTGTTATTTCACAACTTTTTGTGAACTAGCAAAATGTAGATTCTCGAGGCTACTAAAGCCGTACATTATTCATGTTTGTTTGTATCGTTGCCTCTGCCTCTAAGGGCAGACTCATGTGCTGCCAAAAGTACCTTCATGGCAAGGATTACACTGAGTGGGTTGCCATTGCTTTATCAGTGGTAGTCAGGGAAAGAAATCAGAATTTGGCCTGGGTACCAGCAGGATCTTTCACATCCACCAACAACAAGCAATGCTGGCAGATCGATTCGCAGCTTATCCAATGGACGACACAATCATTGATTTAATGCCTTCCCTGTGAAACACCAAGGTGACAGTTTATAGTCATTTTTGGACAGACAGTTTATAGTCATTTTTGGACAGACAGTTTATAGTCATTTTTGGACAGACAGTTTATAGTCATTTTTGGACAGACAGTTTATAGTCATTTTTGGACAGACAGTTTATAGTCATTTTTGGACAGACAGTTTATAGTCATTTTTGGACAGACAGTTTATCATCATTTTTGGACAGACAGTTTATAGTCATTTTTGGACAGACAGTTTATAGTCATTTTTGGACAGACAGTTTATAGTCATTTTTGGACAGACAGTTTATAGTCATTTTTGGACAGACAGTTTATAGTCATTTTTGGACAGACAGTTTATAGTCATTTTTGGACAGACAGTTTATAGTCATTTTTGGACAGACAGTTTATAGTCATTTTTGGACAGACAGTTTATAGTCATTTTTGGACAGACAGTTTATAGTCATTTTTGGACAGACAGTTTATCATCATTTTTGGACAGACAGTTTATAGTCATTTTTGGACAGACAGTTTATAGTCATTTTTGGACAGACAGTTTATAGTCATTTTTGGACAGACAGTTTATAGTCATTTTTGGACAGGCAGTTTATAGTCATTTTTGGACAGACAGTTTATAGTCATTTTTGGACAGACAGTTTATCATCATTTTTGGACAGACAGTTTATAGTCATTTTTGAACAGACAGTTTATAGTCATTTTTGGACAGGCAGTTTATAGTCATTTTTGGACAGACAGTTTATAGTCATTTTTGGACAGGCAGTTTATAGTCATTTTTGGACAGGCAGTTTATAGTCATTTTTGGAAAGACAGTTTATAGTCATTTTTGGACAGGGTTTATAGTCATTTTTGGACAGACAGTTTATAGTCATTTTTGGACAGACAGTTTATAGTCATTTTTGGACAGACAGTTTATAGTCATTTTTGGACAGACAGTTTATAGTCATTTTTGGACAGGGTTTGTAGTCATTTTTGGACAGACAGTTTATAGTCATTTTTGGACAGACAGTTTATAGTCATTTTTGGACAGACAGTTTATAGTCATTTTTGGACAGACAGTTTATAGTCATTTTTGGACAGACAGTTTATAGTCATTTTTGGACAGGCAGTTTATAGTCATTTTTGGACAGACAGTTTATAGTCATTTTTGGACAGACAGTTTATAGTCATTTTTGGACAGACAGTTTATAGTCATTTTTGGACAGGGTTTGTAGTCATTTTTGGACAGACAGTTTATAGTCATTTTTGGACAGACAGTTTATAGTCATTTTTGGACAGACAGTTTATAGTCATTTTTGGACAGACAGTTTATAGTCATTTTTGGACAGACAGTTTATAGTCATTTTTGGACAGACAGTTTATAGTCATTTTTGGACAGGCAGTTTATAGTCATTTTTGGACAGACAGTTTATAGTCATTTTTGGACAGACAGTTTATAGTCATTTTTGGACAGACAGTTTATAGTCATTTTTGGACAGACAGTTTATAGTCATTTTTGGACAGACAGTTTATAGTCATTTTTGGACAGACAGTTTATAGTCATTTTTGGACAGACAGTTTATAGTCATTTTTGGACAGGCAGTTTATAGTCATTTTTGGACAGACAGTTTATAGTCATTTTTGGACAGACAGTTTATAGTCATTTTTGGACAGGCAGTTTATAGTCATTTTTGGAAAGACAGTTTATAGTCATTTTTGGACAGGGTTTATAGTCATTTTTGGACAGACAGTTTATAGTCATTTTTGGACAGGCAGTTTATAGTCATTTTTGAAAAGACAGTTTATAGTCATTTTTGGACAGACAGTTTGTTGTAATAAGTAAATTCAAAATAATTACTCTTGATCAGTGTATTTATGCATAATTTAAAATTTTAGGTGAATATTTTGACCATAAGAAAGAATTGTTAAAATGTTTTTATTTCCTTTAATTTTATTCCACCTTCCAAGTTAAATCTTGTTGTGGTTGGTTGTATTTATTTAATTGAATGATATATATTTATGTTTGCCCTCCCTCTATCACTCCTTCCCAAATAAATTTTGGCAGACATCTACAAGTCAGTCTACCTTCAAGCATTCCAGTCGTGAAAATATTCCAAATGATTCAAACTCTCCTAAGTCGATGGACACCATCACCTTGCCCACATAAAAAAGATCAAATACACAAAGACCTTCACTTCCAGACATATTGGCGCTGACCATGGATTTAAAAAAAAAACTTTCTTGTTTGCAATTGTGTCAAACTATAAATTCATCATCTGCCCTGTTCTACTCATACATGTAGCACATGTATTGAGATTTTCAGTGCAAAGTGACACCAGGAAGTCATAAATGTTTCATAAGAACCAGTCCTGGACACGTCACCACTCGCTCTGTGGCAGGGTGTGGTCATTTTCACTGAGTTGATCATGGGAAACAAACCCCCAACCGTGAAGGCAAATGCAACAATGCTTTACACACTCCACCACCAAGCCACTCAGATTCCAAGGGGAAAATGCATTCTGTTCCTGTTCTGAACGCACTTTCACAGTATTATTGACATTGATATTATTGATAAGCAGTGCCTTCCATAAGTATTTGAACAGTGGAGTCAACTTTAAACAGTGAACATAAAAAGTGCTATTGTTCTGCAATGGTAAAACATTTATCCATAGAAATACCAATAAATAAAAGCTGACCTTCTGAACTTACCACATCTTCATCCTTTGATCTCAAATCCAAATTTCTTGAGTATAAAGCAATAATAACAAATTTGACTTCACTGTTCCAATACTTATAATGGAGGGAACTGTATCTGTGGATCCAATGCAATCTGTTTTGTGTTATAACATTATAAATAAAAATGTGTATTTATACGAGTTGTGTGGATCTGATATTTGATTCTTCATTTCAAGTCCTCACCCTCAATAGTCAACAAAACATAGGGGCAATACCCCTGGTGCTCACGTGGTAGAATAAACAATATACTGCACCGACTAAAGGTATTTTAAACCAATTTGAATGGTTGCTAGAAGACAGGGCAGCATGTAGAATCATATTAACATAATCATAACACTTTAAACAAACAAACAAAAAATACATATTTTGGGGGGGCAACCCCCCTCCCACCCGGGGTCTCCTCAGACCCCAATTTTTCAAATGCTTTGAACAAACATTGGTACATCACGGATGATGAAGGTTGTGGTGAAGTTTCATCAAAATCGTGTGTGTAGGTTCTGAGAAAATAGCAAATACCTATTTTGTGGGGGTCAAACCTGGACCCACATTGACCCCCGGTAGACCCCTTTAGGCCCTGATTTTCTTGATTCCTTGAACAAACCATGGTACATCATGGGGGATGAAGGTTGTGGTCAGGTTTCATCGTAATTGTGCGTGTAGTTTCAGAGAAGAAAGGCAAATACCTATTATGGGGTGAGGCGGAGGGGAGGGGAGAAAGGAAGGTCAAACCTGGACCCACTTTGATCCCTGTAGACCCCCCTTGACCGCAAAGTTTTTAATGTTGTGAACAAACTCGAGTTCCAACCTACCAAGTAAAATTTTAGCCAAATTTGGTCACAATCCCATCAACAGTTTTGGAGAGGAAGTTGCAAGTGTTTACAGTTGGACCGACCGATGGACGGACAGACGACACACCACCCCATAGGCTCCCCGGAACTAAGTTCCAGGTGATAAATTGATTATATGATTGAAGAATTGATGATAAAAAGAAAGAGGTACTAAATTGTGAGCAATGTTGATTGTGATAAAATTATTATATAGTTATATTCATAACTCTAGCCAAGTTATTCTTATCGACTCCATGACACACAATGGAATGCAACCTTCAAGGCCATGACTATAATGATATCATTGATTGACTTTGTATCTAAGAAGGCCATTCACATGAAACTTGTGAACTACCTGGTGAATATGCTTGTAATGCAGAAGCTGCTTCCCAAACAGAAAGCAAACTCTAAGATAGCAAGCATTTAACCTGGTATCAAGGAACCACCAGGAAGACCAGATCACTTGCTATGCGCAGTCCAGGTAGGAATTTGTATTTGCTCAGTGTACCAGTAATAACTCACCTACTCTTTGTGAAGGACACTGGGACTAATGCAAGCAGAAGGGACACCGATTCTAACGTCCACCTGAGGAACAACATGCACATTGATGCCCCCGCCCTGCATGGGAAGCACCAGGATGAGAATTTATTGATGGGCTGAGATAGAAACCCAGGCTAGATAGCACAGAGGTGAATGTGCGTACCTCTAGGCCATCCTGGTGGGGAATGATGCTTTTAACCAGCGGGTTATTTTAGGGGTGAGCAGTTTGAGGAGTGAGCGGGGGTCAGGAAGAGGGGTGAGTGGGAGCAGTTGGAGGGGAGAGTGGGGGTCAGGAGGATGGGTGAGTGGGGAGCAGGAGTAGTGAGCGGGGGAGATGCATAAGGTTGTGGTCTAGATTGGATCGCGGTGAGGTCTTTTGGACCATCGAGGCTACCGGCACATCATTCCTTGTGGAAATGTCAACATTGGACATGACCTGGATTAACTATGAGACATTCATGGGTCATCATGGCAAATGCCCATAATTTGTACCGTATGTAGAATTTGCTGAAAAATGCAAAACCAGGGTTCTCATAACTTTTCTTATAGGTTCAACTCTATTTGCTTGAACTCAAATAAAGACAGAAATACTCAAGTCCCTTTCTCAAAAAGAGATCAAAGTTGTGAAAATCAAAGGTTTGTCCTTTACACAACCCTTTTGCTCAGTTTTAAAAAATAAACAAAGGAGTTTACGAAACAAGTTGTTCATTTGGAGAACTGAGCAGTTAAAAAGTGAAAAACTCTTGTTTTTGTTTTCATTCTCTTTCTTGTTCTCCTTTCTCTCTTCATTGAAGTGGATGAGAAATATCAATCAAAATGTACAGTTATAGATATAGCAGTGAACGAAGGAACATAAAAAGTCTTTATAAAATTAGACTTACATTTTGTGCAGATCTACACATACATTTTGATTGATTTTTGATTTTGATTAGTTATAAGTATATAGCATACAAAATATTATATCTGTTTTTGTCTCCTTTGATAGGGGTTGAGCTAAAAAGCAAAATATGGTAGTAACATTAGATTTGTACAAAATTGTCTCAACGCCTTTTTAAGTTTTATATTTCTGCTTACACAGGATGCAGCACTCGCCAACCATGTCACTTCTGACTCTACTGGGGTGTGCATTTGTGTTTTGTGAGGGCAGGCAACAACACAGCTTATGGGCACAAATCCAGAGAACGAGCAGTGACTAAGCCCCAATTTTTTTTAGTTAAATACCTGTTTAATGAGGTTTTTATAATAAAATTGGGGCCCAGTTCATCCTAATTGAATTCTGTCTCATATAAATGTAAACTGATCCTTTTGAAGAGAAGGAGAAAAAGACATAAAATGTCATAGCCCCCGTGGTTTTATAATTTCGCTGTTGTCGACCATCTTTGGTCAGATTATTAGATTAAAATCAGATCAGATTAAACATTTCTGCATATGTATACTCTCATGTATTGTCCTTGTGCCAAGTTTGAACAAATTCGGAACATGTATGTCCGAGAAATGGTTGGGGACATGTTTAAGTAACAAAATGGCCGCCAGTCGGCCATCTTGCATCTGATCTCGAATAAAAATGACGTTCATATGCAAGCCATCATCCATTATCTGTTTGCCAAGTTTGAATAACATCGGTAAATGCTTGTCAGAGAAAAGGTTGGGGACATGTTTAAGTAACAAAATGGCCGCCAGTCGGCCATCTTGGATCTGATCTCGAATAGAAATGACGTTCATATGCAAGCCATCATCCATTATCTGTTTGCCAAGTTTGAATAACATCGGTAAATGCTTGTCCGAGAAAAGGTTGGGGACATGTTTAAGTAACAAAATGGCCGCCAGTCGGCCATCTTGGATCTGATCTCGAATAAAAATGACGTTCATATGCAAGCCATCATCCATTATCTGTTTGCCAAGTTTGAATAACATCTGTAAATGCTTGTCCGAGAAACGGTTGAGGACGTATTCAACATCGGGTTATTTTTACAACTAAAATGGCTGCCAGTCATCTTTGATCGCATCAAGAAACAAAATGATGTGCACATGTATACCATGATGTATTGTCTTGTGCAAAGTATGAACAAAATCGGTCCATATACATCGCCGAGATTTGGTTGTGGATGGACGGACGAGACCCAATCCATAAGCCCCTGGTCCGGACTAGGTCCAACGTGCTTATCTCGAGGATGCCAGCCTAGTTTCTCTATAAGTGCAAATAGCTTGGGCTTTGTCCCACAAAAAAATGTTTTGTACTGAGGCTTTGCAGTTTAGATAATTGAATTGTCTTGATTGGATAATTAATCAAGGTTTTATATTAAGCAACTGATTTGAACGTTAGCTTCTATAATATATTTCACTTTTATTCCTGAGGAAAAACAAACACAAAAAACATATTGTTGGAAATCGGAATGCTAATGGGCAGACAATTTACCCAATGAGAAATTCAAAGTTTATAGCTGAGCAAAAGCTTTGCCACAATTACTCAACATGCTGGACAAAATAGTGCGAGCTTTTGTGTGTACTTCCAGCCATTATTTGACACTTTGATAATAAATAAATGAAATGGCCCAGCCAAAGAAAAGCAAATTTTAAAATTAATATGGAGGTGCAGCTGCAGTTCGATCAAATGTATATTAAGCTGAGAGTGGCTGGGCCAAGTCTGGAAGAAAGCTCAGGACCGGGGCTGTCAAGCCAATGGAACACTTGAGGAAATCCAACAACATAGCACCGGGGAATATATCAACAACAAAAAGACAACAGCTAAGTATTGCTTAATTCATGGTTCTGGGTGACTGAAGCAAAGTTTGAAAGAAGGCTTCGACTTCGGCTGATTTGATGCCGCAGATCAAAACCAACTTCCAGCTGTACTCGCACTAGATAACCCACCACAAGAGAAAATTGTAATGGGATGGACAGGTGCTAAAGCAACGTGGCACGCTCGAACCTCGGGTCAATCTCAACATGACCTGCTTCCTTCAATTCCAACTCGTGGGCATTTGCTTCGCCACCTAGCGACACTTGGCCTGCCATCTCGGTATTTTTCCTTCGCCTGTAGTCCAAAAACTCAGCACGTAGAGCTTCACATCGCCGTGCCAGGTCATCATGGCAATGGTCCACCGGTTCTGTTTTCCATTTTGTATGTGCTTGAAGGAAGGGAGGAACCGATGGGGGCAGTGAAGCTCGGGGGGAATCAGTATTGTCCTGGCATGCCCATAATACACCAAGCTTGCCGAGAGAGGTGCAAGGTTTTGGAGATGACAGTGTGCAGACTTCTGGATATAAAAAGCAAGACAGGAAAGGGGAAAACGAAAACACAGTAAATCGGTGTCTGCAGATGTCTGCAGATGTTTGCTCCATGTCTGCAGATGTTTGCTCACTAAACCCTACACCAACGATTCGTTAAATATCCAAATTAAGTATTTCTTGCCATTTATCTCCCATTATAATCCAAACTGTAATAAAAATATGACGTTTGACTTTAAACCACAAATATAGAATTTCCACACTTCTTTTTCCAAAAAGACCTGCATTAAAATTTTTTTATTTGCAACGAAACAAACAGTGCCTTCAGAAAGTATTCCCACCCCTTGACTTTTTCACATTTTGTTGTGCTCCAGCCTGAAATTAAAATGGATTATATTGAGAGTGTTTGTCACTGATCAACACATAATACCCCATAATGTCAAAATGGAATTTTTTATTTTTTTTAGAATTTTTTACTAAATAATTAAAATTGAAACACAGAAATATCTAATTTAAATAAGTATTCGGCCTCCTGAGTCCATACTTCATAGAAGCGCCTTTGGCAGCGATTAAAGCGTCAAGTCTTCTTGGGTATATCTGTATCAGCTTTGCACATCTGGATTTGGAGAGTTTCTCCCATTCTTCCTTTCATATTTGCTCAAGCTCTGTCAAGTTGGATGGGGAGTGTCGTGAACAGCAATCTTCAAGACTTTCCACAGATTCTCAATGGGATTCAAGTCTGCGCTTTGGCTGGGCCATTCAAGGACATTCACATTCTTGTTCTGAAGCCATTTCAGTGTTGCTTTGACTGTATGTTTAGTATCATTGTCCTCTTAGAACGTAAATCTTTGCCGCAGTCTAAGCTCATTTGCACTCTGATACAGGTTCTCCACAAGGATTTGCCAGCATTTGGCTCCATTCATTGTTCCCATTATCCTTAAAAGTCTCCCAGTCTCTGCCACTGAAAAGCATCCCCATAGCATGATACTGCCACCACCAGGCTTCACAGTAGGGATGGTGTTAGATGGTGATGAGCTGTGCTTGGTTTCTGCCAGATGTAGGACTTTGCATTCAGGCCAAAGAGTCCAATTTTCGTCTCATCAGACTACAGAATCTTTTGCATCATGCTCTGTCTTTCACATTCCTTTTTGCAAACACCAGGCATGCTGTCATGTGCCTTTTTCTCAGGAGTGGCTTCCTTCCGGCCACTCTCTCATAAAGCCTAGATTTGTGAAGTGCTACAGCGACTGTTGTCCTTCCGGCATGTTCTTCCATCTCAGCCAAGCACTTTGAAGTTCTCTGAGTCGTCAATAGATTATTGGTCACCATCCAATGGTGACCAATGGTGATTCTCAGCTTAATATATTGGAATAATAATCCAATAATTGGATTATTGGTCATTATTGGACCTAGGTCCTTCTTGCCTGGTTTCTCAGTTTGGTTGGACAGCCAGCTCTTGGAAGAGCCTGCGTAGTTCTATATTCTTTACATTTCCTAATGATGGAGCTCACTGTGCTCATGGGGCTTTCAACACTCTAGATATTGTTTTATACCCTTCCCAAGATCTATGCCTCCTCCCAATTCTATCTCAGAGTTATACGGAAAGTTCCTTGGACTTCAGGGTAGAGTTTCTGCTCTGACATGCACTGTCAACTGTGGGAACTTATATAGAAAGGTGTGTTTCTTTCTAAATCATATCCAATCAATTGAATTGGCCACAGGTGGACTCCAATCAAGTTCAACATCTCAAGGACTCCAATCAGCATTGACTCCAATCAACATTGACGCTGCTCCCTATAATCAGCAAGGTCATGGAATCCATCATCGCTTATGATATTAAATCATCTTCTTCAATGGTTTGATCTCTTATCATTAATTTGGTTTCAGACCAGGTCATTCTACTCTGGGCATGCTGCTTCTGCTGTCTCAACACTGGATGGAGGCCCTCAATGCCAAACAGGAAGTCAGAGCTGTCTCCCTTGACATATCACGTGCCTTCGATACGGTCTGGCACCCAGCCCTGCTCACGAAACTCTCCTCCTATGGTATCCATGGAAACCTCCACACATGGCTTGCCGACTTCCTCTCTGGTCGCAGTCAACGTGTGGCCCTGAATGGAAGTCTCTCATCTCCCCTTCCTGTTCAGGCTGGAGTTCCCCAAGGTAGTGTTCTGAGCCCTGTGCTTTTTCTGGTCTTCATTAATGATCTCTCCGGCTCTCTGGAAAATCCTGTCTATCTCTTTGATGATGACTCCACTATCTGCTGCTTCATATCTCAACCCTCAGATCAGCAGGCTGCAGCCTCTTCATTCTCTGCAGACCTGGACAAAATCACAAACTGGTCAAACAAGTGGAACATGTATTTCAATGCTGACAAATCTCACACTCTTACTTTGTCTCTACGTAAAGACCATCTGGACAACCCTCCCATTTACTTTCTCATCAATCCTCTCAAATAAGTTCTGTCACTCAAGCTTTTGGGTCTCACTTTCTGCCATGATCCATGATCTTTCCTGGGAAAACCGACATTTCCAAGCTGGCCTCCAAAGCCAGTCGCTCTCTGGGCATCCTCCATCATGCGAAGTCCTTTTTGAGCACTTCTGAGCTCCTCACAACATACAAAGCTTTCATCCGCAGCTCAATGGAATAGTGCTCCCTCTCTGGGCTTGTGCTCCTGCCTCACACCTAGCTCGGCTTCATGCTGTTGAAACCAAAGCATTCAGAATCATTGGAATCTCCCATGATGAAACTGATTCTGAGGGCCTTTCTCTCTCACCACTGGCAGGTTGACAAGCTTTCTGTCTTCTACCGACTCCTCTCCGGCCTAGCTCCCCCTGCTCTGTCTGTGCTCTGTCTCCCAAATATTCCTTCAGAACGCACAAGATCTGCCAGCAACCCTCACCAAAATCGAGACTCTCTGCTCACCTTTACTCTTTCATTCCTCTTTTCTCCCGCCTCTGGAACAAACTCCCACACTCTCTTCAATTCCACTCCTCCCTCCAGGTCTTTAAAACAGCTGTTCACCACCGTCTCTTATCTTCCACCATCCAAAACTTTGATCTTTTCTACCTCCGTTAAAACACCCCAAATCCACCTCTTTCAATCTCCAACTTCTTTCCTGAAATTCCTAGTAGTGTTCATTTGCTTTATACCGTGTCCCCCTTTCCTCTCCCCACCCCTCCCCCCCCCCACGCCCCACCGGCCCTCTCTCTTCCACAGATTTACCAACGTCCCTGTTCTCGACTGTTGTTGTGCTTGTATCCTTTCCTCTCTCTTCCCCTCTTGTCTCCCGCTCCCTTTATTTATCTGTATTTATTGTGTGTTTTATGGGTCCGTACATGTTTTCGTGTGTAATGTGTTAGCTCTTACATGAGCCTTGACTCTGTGTACAAAAACAGGAAAAAAATCTCGAGTATAATCAAAGGAAATTGGATGTGCCTGAGCTCAATTTGGAGTGTCATAGCACAGTGATTGAATACCTACTGACTCAAGAGATTTCAGCTTTTCATTTTTTATTACTTCGGAAAAAAATTCAAAAATAAAAATTCCACTTTGCATTATGGGGTATTATGTGTGGATCAGTGAAAAAAATTTCAGCTAAATCCATTTTGAATTGAAGCTATAACAAGAAAATGTGAAAAAAGTCAAGGGGTGTGAATACTTTGTGAAGGTACTGTATTTAATGAGGTTGTTGTTCTAATAAAATATCCTTATTGACTGAGCTCTTTCGGACTCTTAACTCAATCAACCCATTCAGATACACATACGTATATTGATGTTAGCTTGTCAATTTCTTGCTCATTCTTCCATTTACCTGCTCTCTCCATCTCTTTCACAAAGTCTGTGGACTTTGGTCTTTGTACATCCTGCCCTGCTCCAACCCAAGTATTTTCATGCACAGGTCCAGAATCAGGTCTAATATGGGTTTCTGTATGGCCAGGCCGAAATCGAGGCCTGTTGTAAATCTCTGTGGCCCGAGGTGCAAATACAGGCCTCTTCCAAGACTCTTCAGTTGCTGGTCGATCACAGACACACCTTCCTTCTTCCAAGTTGTGCTTCCTGACAGATAAATAAAAAAAGGAAGTAAAGACTTTGAAACACAAATGTGAATTTGCTAGGATTTGGCTGAACACAATCTTATGTAAATGAGGAATGGCCATGAAAGCTAACTTTTTACTGCTCTTTGCAGAAACCTGTGTGTAGAATATATTTTCGAGGGAAAAAGTGAATTGTAGATATTGTTAAAGCATTGTAATCTGTATAAACACAATCTACTCTCATGGACTAATTAAAGAGTATAATCAAAATATGATTTTGGATTTGAGGATCGGATCTCGTGGACTAATACGTGTCGAAATCTGGAATGAAATTTGAGGGATGGAGAGGGTGGAGGAGAGAGAGGGAAGGTGTGGGAGGGCGTGGGAGGAGGGAGGGACCCGTATTGCCGGGCAACATCAGGTCCCTATGCTTTCGCTCCACTCTCTTCCTTTCTCTCCCCCATTCCAAGCTCTCACCCTTCCTCGCCCATTCCTCACTCACCTTCCTCCTCTCTCTCTCTCTATCTCCTCGCCCCCTCCCTCCTCTCTCTCACCCCTCCTCTCTCTCACTCCTCCTCTCTCTCCCCAATCCTCTCCCCTCTCCCCTTTCTTCCCTCCCCCTGTCCTAGCTCACCTCTTACATGCCCCCTTCTCCCTCCCCCTTCCTCCTCTCTCTCTCTCCCCTTCCTCTTCTCTCACCCTCTCTCTTCCCTCCTCACCCCCATCCCCTTCCTCTCTCTCTCCACTTTACTCTCCCCCCCCCCACCACCTCTCTCTCCCCTCCCCTCTCGCTCTCTCTCCTGCCCCTCACTCCCCCCCCCCCACCCCCTCTATCTCTCTTTCTCTCCCTCCTCTGCTCTCTCTCTCTCTCTCTCTCTCTGTCTCTCTCTCTCTCTCGCTCACCTCGCTCACCTCTCTCACCTCTCTCACCTCTCTCACCTCTCTCAGCTCTCTCACCTCTCTCACCACGTCTCTCACCTCTCGCACGTCTCTCACCTCTCGCACGTCTCTCAACTATCTCACCTCTCTCACCTCTCTCAGCTCTCTCATGTCTCTCAGCTCTCTCAGCTCTCTCATGTCTCTCAGCTCTCTCACCACGTTTCTCATGTCTCTCACGTCTCTCACGTCTCTCACATCTCTCACGTCTCTCACCTCTCTCACCTCTCTCACCTCTCTCACCTCTCTCACGTCTCTCACGTCTCTCACGTCTCTCCCTCCCCCGCCCTCTCTCTCCTCCCCCTCTTTCTCTCCCCCCTCTTCTTGTATTCCCTTCAGGGTCGTCACAGGTGGTATTTGCTAGTTAACAATAAATGCACAGATCGGTAGGCCTTAGGCCTGGGTGTTAGTCCATGGCCCAGTGCAATTGGAATGGAATTGGAACTCAGCCTGTCATCCTTCCGAGGTCGGCAAATTGAGTACCAGCTTGCTGGGATGAATGATCCCGGTGTGTACCCCGGTTTAGAATAGGTACACCGTATCCCTGCGCATCGTAAGAGGCGACCAAGGGTTGGCGTCAGGATGGGCATCCGGCCATAAAAACATTGCCTCAAACAGGGAACCATGATTGTCATGGGGCCCGCAAGGCTAACCCCCGCTATAGCGGGGAAAATGGCCTTAAAACGATCATTCATTCATTCATTCATTGTAATCTGTATGTATGTATGTATATATATATATATATATATATATATATATATATATATATATATATTAAGATATGGATCTACATATAATGGAATGGGTTTATTCCACACTTGAAACACGAGAAAGGTAAAACTGACCAAAGCAGATTGAAAAGAGATGATTACATTGATCTATGGAAATATTACATTAATCTTTAGCTCTTATATGAGCCTCGACAATGTGTACAATTCTTTTTTTTGAAAAACATACATTTAATTTGATAAATGTTCAAGCGAGTGATAATGACTGAAGTGTTTACGGATTCACTCATTCACTCACTGACTGACTTACCTACAGACACTGCTCGATCGCATAAGCTCACCGGACTAAAGTCCAGGTGAGCTATAAACGCTATCTCCTTTAGCAGCCTTTACACAATTGTTACTAATATAAATTCAATTAATGTATCAAAAAGGAATGATGCTAACTCAAGATGATAACTCAAATTGGCTCTGTTAACGATGTGCAATGTGGAAACACAGCAACAAGAAAATGGCAGACATTTTGTTTTTGACTTCGGTTTACAAGTTCCACCCTTTAGTGTTTGTCTTCGACTTTGAATCATAAGCTCCTTCTCTTGGCGCTGCCTAGAAACCCATAACAACTTTTGTCTTCAACATAGAATTATAAACCCTGCCCCTTAGCGTTGCCTAACAACCCATAACAAAACAATGTTTTAAAACTTTTGACCTTCATACATTAAAACCTACTATACCTGTAAACTGTTAAATACAGAACTTATTCTGATCACTCATTCTTTATTTATTTACTGCTTGTAGAATATAATTCAAGCACAATCCACTTCATCTCAAAATTAAACAAGAAAGAATGTGAAAATGCAAAGCACATCCACATCCGTTGGTAATCAGACGTCTTCTTCTTCTTCCGTGGGCTCAAAATAACGAAAACAGTTTAAAAAACACCAAATGAAAAATAGATTTTATGCAGCTTTGACCTTTGAGCTTTCAACTTCAACTTCTATCTTTTGATCGGTGAACCAATTCAGTGACCCAATATGCAAATTCTTAAAATTTCAGGTCAATTGGACAAAAATTGACCATTTTATGCAACCTTGACCTTTGGATCTAAAAAAACCCAATTGACTCTTACGTTTTAATTAGTGAACCAATTCAGTGACCCAATATGCAAATTCTTAAAATTTCAGGTCAATTGGACAAAAATTGACCATTTTATGCAACCTTGACCTTTGACCTCAGCCTGCGCATCGTAAGATGTACGCAACCTTGACCTTTGATCAAAAAAAAAACAATTGACTCTTACCTTTTAATTAGTGAACCAATTCAGTGACCCAATATGCAAATTCTTAAAATTTCAGTTCAATTGGACAAAAATTGACCATTTTATGCAACCTTGACCTTTGACCTTTTGATCTAAAAAAAAAAACAATTAATTCTTACCTTTTAATTAGTGAACCAATTCAGTGACCCAATATGCAAGTTCTTAAAATTTCAGGTCAATTGGACAAAAATTGACCATTTTATGCAACCTTGACCTTTGACCTTTTGATCAAAAAAAAACAATTGACTCTTACCTTTTAATTAGTGAACCAATTCAGTGACCCAATATGCAAATTCTTAAAATTTCAGGTCAATTGGACAAAAATTGACCATTTTATGCAACCTTGACCTTTGACCAAAAAAAAAACAATTGACTCTTACCTTTTAATTAGTGAACCAATTCAGTGACCCAATATGCAAATTCTTAAAATTTCAGGTCAATTGGACAAAAATTGACCATTTTATGCAACCTTGACCTTTGACCTTTTGATCTAAAAAAAACCAATTGATTCTTACCTTTTAATTAGTGAACCAATTCAGCGACCTGATATGCAAATTCTTTAAATTTCAGGTCAATCGGATGAAAATTGACAATTTTATGTGATGCTGACCTTTGACCTTTTGAACAAATTATGAATTTGCCTTCTCCCTATTTTAATAATAAAGCTTTGTTGAAAATTTGATGACAAAACTGAAATGGTAAATTTTAAGTTTCAGATCAATTGGATGAAAATTGATGATTTTAGGTGACACTGACCTTTGACCTTTTGACAAAATTATCAAATTTGCCTTCTCCGTATTATCATAATAAAGCTTTGGTGAACATTTGATGACAATAGCTCGATGGTAAAAAAAAATCCACAAACAGATAACTTACATAGTAAGGAAATCTTAAGTTATTACTGTACATTGCTCACTCATGATATAACACATTTAACGACCACCAAAAATCAATATATCGATGAAGTACAAACCTGCAGTCTGGTTGAGTGAAGCCACTGTCGCTACTGCAAATACCACTGCTGTCAGTAAAAGGTGAAGCACATAACACAATGCCCGATGCAGGCCACATCCCAGCAATGTGGCTGCCTCGATTCACAATATGGCCATTGTCAACACTGCCAGCATTGGTACAACTGGCATAGCCTTGAGGAAAGCTAGTAGTGGCAATATGGGCATCATCCTTCATGATGCCCCCCCTACTCACGGCTCGGCTATGACAAATGAGACTGCCACAACAGTCTTTGACAACATGAGTGCGAGAAAGGTTATTGCAGGCTGTTGCCTCATTTCCTTTGTCAGCATCCCCTCCGCAAAGTCTTCTAGAACTGTCAGCGGTCTTAGCGGGTGTGGAAGAGTTCGCCGTGTCAGCAGCATTCCTAATAAGTCTCTTTAAATTGCCATCCCTGTCAGCCTGCAAAACACTGCTGCTTAATCCAGCAGTCACATTTGTTTCTTCTTTTCTGCCATTCCAATCTGCCTTGGCCTCTTTGCCTAAATCAAGCTCCTCTTCCATTACTACCTCGATGTCCTCAAAACTTTGCTTCTCTCTCATATCAATGTTCTGCTTTCCAGTACCAGTATTAAGAATGTCATAGTTATCCTCAAAGCCAGCGTGATCTTCACACTTTTTCTGGTCACCCTTCTCCTTCATATCTGAAGCCATATCAAACTCCTGTACTGGCAAACAGCTTTGTAGCTTGAAGTGTCTTTTTGACATTCCCAAGGCACCAAAAACTCGATGCCACAGTGGCTGGGTCGGCCGAGTACCTGTTGGTGGTGGATCCCGAAGAGGAGGTGGCGTTGGTGGGCTGCTTGCCACCCCCTTGAGTAAGCCACTCACCACGAAGCACCCATCCATGTTGCGTGCAATTCGTTCAGGAGTGGGGTTGTCATTTTCAACATCGTCTCTTGACTCGAGCCCTGGTAGTGAACCCCGCTCATTATGCACCATGACCTCAGAATATTTTTTGGACCGTCGACGCCTCGCCAGCCCACAGCAAGACGAGGAAGCCACGGCCGAATGATCTTGTGGTGGCCCAGAATCATTCTGCGAGAGTAGGTCTTTCATGTCAGGCTGGGATTCGGGAAGTGAAGAAAGCACAAGCCGAACAGGATATGGCTGCCCTTTTCCATCTGGATGTATTTCAGACCTGGTATACACACAGAAACCTCATCTCAGCGAATGGAACTTACCATGCGCAATAAAATTAGTCTAGGGTAAAAGGTTAGGGTTAGGTTGAGTAATTAAGAAGTTAATCATGTTGAAGCAAATAATATTTACCTTTCAAAACCCAAACCAAAGACACCTGTAAAAAATGAAAAGTTTCCATTAGGCTCATAGTGAGTGGCTGTTGGTAAGAGACTGGGTGATGGTGAATAAGGATAAAGAAAGAGTGACTGGGTTTGAATAATTGCATGAAACAGAATGACTGAGTGATGTAATAACTGTGAATGGTTTCCTGTTGATTTGTGGTACATGTGTCCAAGAGTTGGGTAATCATGCTTTGGGTTTGGGCAACAAAGGGATCAGCCTGGGACCATCAAGGTTGCAAAACTCAGGTTTGAAAGACAGTTTTAGCACATCCAGATCACCCTCCCAGGTGTAAAACTGCAATGCCGGTGATTCCAGGATAGTCGGTTGTACGCACGGTGTCTGTTTGCAGCGCGGTGAGCACGACGCCGCGCTGTAAGGCAACCAGCCACAGCTGAGAGCAGTAGAGACGAGGCGAGAAAAGCCAGACCAGACAGCAAACCCACAAGCAGGGGCGGCCATCGTATTACAGGACCTGTGGGAAGTCCAAAATTAGAGTCTCAGTGGTGGTCACCAAAGCACATATCCCCTTTTTTCACAATGCATGTGAATTTACGAGGGTCATTCAATTTTGAGAAAAACAAAAGGTACAAAGGAGTTAATTAAGCCTTCACCACATCTTCAAGATATTCCCCTGGCATATGCACACAATTGTCATATTGGACTGGCAGGATAGCTTAGAGGGATGCACACTTGCCTTTGAGCTATTGGACTGGCAGGATAGCTTAGACTTAGAGGGATGCACACTCGCCTTTGAGCTATTGGACTGGCAGGATAGCTTAGACTTAGAGGGATGCACACTCGCCTTTGAGCTATTGGACTGGCAGGATAGCTTAGACTTAGAGGGATGCACACTCGCCTTTGAGCTATTGGACTGGCAGGATAGCTTAGACTTAGAGGGATGCACACTCGCCTTTGAGCTATTGGACTGGCAGGATAGCTTAGACTTAGAGGGATGCACACTCGCCTTTGAGCTATTGGACTGGCAGGATAGCTTAGACTTAGAGGGATGCACACTCGCCTTTGAGCTATTGGACTGGCAGGATAGCTTAGACTTAGAGGGATGCACACTTGCCTTTGAGCTATTGGACTGGCAGGATAGCTTAGACTTAGAGGGATGCACACTCGCCTTTGAGCTATTGGACTGGCAGGATAGCTTAGACTTAGAGGGATGCACACTCGCCTTTGAGCTATTGGACTGGCAGGATAGCTTAGACTTAGAGGGATGCACACTCGCCTTTGAGCTATTGGACTGGCAGGATAGCTTAGACTTAGAGGGATGCACACTTGCCTTTGAGCTATTGGACTGGCAGGATAGCTTAGACTTAGAGGGATGCACACTCGCCTTTGAGCTATTGGACTGGCAGGATAGCTTAGACTTAGAGGGATGCACACTTGCCTTTGAGCTATTGGACTGGCAGGATAGCTTAGACTTAGAGGGATGCACACTCGCCTTTGAGCTATTGGACTGGCAGGATAGCTTAGACTTAGAGGGATGCACACTCGCCTTTGAGCTACCAAGCCTGTGTTCTCATCTCAGCCTCGATATAAACTGTCATCCTCGTGTTTCTCAGGCAGGCCGAGGAGTCAATGTGTGTGTGCCATTCCTCAAATGGAGGTTAAATTGGCGTCACGTCTACAAGCATTAGTTGGTGGACGTTAAAGATCCCACGGTGTTCTTCACGAAGAGTAGTCATGCTATCGTTGGCACGTAGAACAAATTACAAACCCCCTGCTCTAACCTACAGGGAGCCCTGCATCAGCAGAACAGCTGCGCTGCCAGCAAATGGTGATACCTGCAGCCATTAGTGGGGGGGCCAATGTAGCAGATTGAAATGCCCGGTGAAATTGCTTGTTAATTTTTGGACACTGGTTGGGCTGTCTTTAGGGATGATATAAGTTCTAGAAAAAATATGTCTCCAATTGTTTCAAGTTCTTTATGGCGGCCATTTTGGATTTTCAAAATGGCGGATGTCGAAAACGTAAAATTCCATTATCTTGGCTTCTAAATGACCTAGAGTTTCGATTCTGGTGTCCAGTTGTACATTTTTGGGGATAGAGAATTGAATGAAACCTTCTTTAATAACCTACAAGGGATAAAAATAGGTTTTTATGGCACAGCCGAACCAGTGTCCAAAATCTAACTTAATGCACATCTATCTTAATTGTTATTTGTTATTTGTATGTTCCAGATTCGTGACCCTGAGCTATGATGGAGCCAAAAAGCAAGAAAACCAAGAAAGAAACTGATTTCACACTTTGCATTCAGTGCCAGGATCCCCAAGGTGCACTAGTGACTGAGCCAGCACTGGGCTCATATGCAAAGTTTCTCCAGTTCATCCAGGAGAGGGCACGATATGGTGATGCCGACTTCAAACAGATCAGCGAACGATTAAGCTGTTTCACTGCCACTGACTTGAGGAACAATAAAGCAAAGTGGCACCGGGCATGTTATGGATCTACATGCAACACTGCTCACCTGGAGCGTGCTAGAGTTCGCCACCAGAAAGCCTGCGAACATGGCGACACCCAGCATCTTCATAAGAGGTGTGGACGTCCTTCTTCTGCACCTGCCGCTGCAAGTACCTCAGGTTCTACGCAAGACGAGACTCTTCGCTTCACACGTTCATCATCAACTCCATTCAACAGAGACCTTTGTTTCTTCTGTCAAGAGGTCACTAAGGAAAGTGTACATGTTGTATGCACGTTCAACGCAGGTAAACAGCTGAAGAAAGCTGTTGAAGAAGGCAGCAACCACAAGTGGAAAGTTCAGCTGAGTGCTGCCATCAGTGCACATGATGCTCATGCGATCGACGTCAAGTATCATCTCCCATGCTGGGTGCAGAATGTCCAACGTGCTCCCAAGAGTGGGACATCAAGTGATGACAAAGAACACATACTGCAAGAAACTAATGTTATCAAAATAGCCGCAGACATTGAGTTTGTCAGCCTTGTTCGCTCTCTACTCCAAGCTGGTGAAATTCTCAACATGTCTGACCTGAAGTCGGTTTACTCCAGGATTCTTGACAATAATGGTGTGCACAATGTCCCATCACCTACTACCCAAGGCATGAAGGAGAAAATCAACTCTCACATTGATGACGTTCACTTCATGAAACCAAAACGTCGAAACGAGTCAGACTGTGTATTCTCCACTGCCGTGCGTGATGCAGCTGTCGAAGATGCAATGACGAAGACAAATGAAAAAAACATCGAACAACTGTTTGAGAGTGCCTCTGTTCTCCGCAGTGCCATTGCTTGTCAGAACAAGCACCCATGGCAATTTGAAGGAGAAATGAACACTGATGATGCTGAAAAGCATGTACCCAAAGTACTCTATGCTTTCCTCCGCTGGCTACTGGAAGGACCAGCCACGAGCATTGAGCCAGAGACTATGCGCTCAGCCACTATTCATCGAGATGTTATAACCATCAGTCAGAACATCATGTACGGCTACAAGTCAAAACGCCAAGTCACGTACAAGCCCAAAGAGCCAGATGCACCATTCCGCCATCGCTTAGAATGGCCACAGCAGCTTGCCGTTGCCATTGTAGTCCATCAGTCCACCAGAAACAAGAAGCTTCTGGATTTCCTGCATGGGTTCGGTCTGTCTGTTGATTATAGTCGGATCTTGCGGTTGGAGACACAGCTGGCCAACTCAGTCATAGAGTCTACGACAGAACAGGGTGTATACTTTCCAAGAACCATGCGCATAGGGACGTTTGTCTTCTTTGCAGTGGACAACAGTGACTTCAATGAAGACACACCTGATGGGAAGCGGACACTCCATGCTACAGCCTGGGCACTCTACCAACGACGGGAACATGCACCCTCCACAGATGAACATAGAACACTGACACTACATGACCGAAAGGCCAGACACCGCTCACTCAAGGTTCTGACTGCTCCAGACTTTGTTCCTTGCCAAGCACCAAACAAACAATCTGCCACAGGTACCACGTATAGCTTCAAGACACGGTCAAACCCAGATGTCACCAAGCCGTACTCTGCGACGGACACAGTGTGGCTACTTTCACGCACAATCATGCGAACAGCTGAAGCTGAGGATGTACAAGACGACATCATCCCACCAGATGACCAGCTGCAAGCTGCAGAACCCCAGCATGCTGACCCTGTTGGGTCACTCGTCCACGATCCAAAACAACCACCTGGCAGTAGGATCAAGCATCACGATATCCCAACTTGGACAGCCTACAACTCACTGCTCTCCTCTTCGAAGCCTCTGACAGAGGTCAACGCCCTGCCATTGGTAGCAGCACCAGCCCATGAATGGCAAACACTGATAACAGTCTTGAAACAGACACAGCAAATCAACTGCATGGTCATGGGTCCCGATAGGAAGACAGTGATCACCTTAGACATGGCCCTGTATGAGCGAGCCAAACAGCTGGAGATGACCAGAGATGACTGCAAAGGCAAGTGGGTACTGCGACTAGGGGAGATGCACACTGTGATGGCTGCACTGAGGGCTGCTGGGAATGCCATAGAGGACAGTGGTCTTGACGAGGCTTGGTCTGAGGCTGATATCTATGGCCCAACAACGACCAGACAAATACTGGAAGCCAAGCACATGAAGAGGGCTTTGGAGGCCCACATCACCACTGTCCAAGCCCTCTTCGACCTCTATGTGGACGAATTCTTCCAAGAGCATCCCCATCTGAGGGGCCCATGTACCCAGTCAGCACAACAGGTTGCCCAGAGCTGTCATCTACACAACCGAGAGGAGATGACAAGCGCGCAGAACAACATGTTGCTGTCCTCGAGTCAAACGAAGTCCTGGAGGCCATGGCAAAGTTTGATGAGAGGAAAGAAGCCAAGAGTCCACTGTTCAAGTTTGTGCGACGCTACATGCGGATGATAATGCTGATATACACATTCATCCGTGCCACCCGTGATGGACAATTTGAGCTTCACCTGTCTTCACTGGATGAGATGTGCATATACTTCTTTGCACATGACAAACAGAAATATGCCAGGCTGACTCCCCGGTACCTTGCAGAGATGAAGGCCCTGAAGATGACAGATCCAGGGATCTACCAAGAGTTCATGGATGGGAACTTCAGTGTCCATAAGAATGAAATCCCCTTCTGTGCTGTAGGTGTGGACCATGCACTGGAGCACATCAACAGGATCATGAAGGTGACAGGGGGTATTGTGGGCATTACCCAGAATGCCAGTGCCCGCGAAAGGTTCTTTCTGACAGCACCAGAGCTGAGTAGGCTTGCTGAAGAAGCCCGTCAGATGGCTGGCTCACAATCAGCTACACGCAAGGAGCACCACGACCTATCAACCACAGTCTGGGCTCGGCAGGAAGACAGCATTCGTCGACTGAAGAATGTGATCAGAGAGTCCATGAATCCCATGACGCATGAGGGTGAAGACCTGACGACTATCATCACCAAGGTGGTGATGCCAGCTGAAGTACAGAAGGATGTCTGCAACCAAGATGAGATTGGTCAGAAAGCGTATAACACGTTTGTTGCAGAGTGCATCAACACAAATGAAATCAACCTTTGGGCCAGAATGGGAAAGGTCAAACTGAAGATGTGGAAGAGTGCCAGGAAAGCTGTGAAGCACAAACTGGCAGACAAGGTTGTAGAGCTGAAAGACGACAGGTCACTGTTTGCGCGCATGCTGATCGTGGCCCGCTCACGACCAGAGATCAACTTGAAGGATGCCATAGGTCAATATGAATTCACCGCGCTTCCACGAACCCTCTTTGCAATGGCTGGGACACTAATACCATGCACAGACAAAAGCAAGCTCATGGGCATCCTAGAAGATCTACCCAAGAAGTCAACTGGCACTGGTCAGCAGCCAGACGACGACAATCCTGAACATACTCCACCCCCTCCCAAGAAGGTGACTGTCATAGACGGCATGGCATTAGTGCAAGCAATGGGTAAGCCACAATGGGTCAAAACATGTGCCCAGTGGGCTGGCCATTTCAATGCAACACTGGACTGCAAGACCAACGGGTATGATGAAGTCCACCTCGTGTTTGACCGATATGATCTGCCAAATTCACTGAAAGAGGCCACACGGGAGAGGCGCCAAGGTGGCAAGCCGCCCACTGCTTACCACGTTCAAGACAGCACCCCGATTGGGAAACTGACAGCAAAACAGTTCCTGTCGCACACCAACACCAAAGATGAGCTAACTGTCTATCTGGCAAAGAAAGCTCTGTGTCACTTTGAGGGGACTACCAAGGTCTTCATCGTCACTTCAAGGCAGGATGTCTTCTCCAACTGCATGGATGTACAGCATCTCCGTAGCTCCCAGGAGGAGGCTGATACGAGGATCTTTCTTCACAGTCTAGATGCCGTCCGAAGAGGTGCAACACAGCTGTACATTCAGTCACCTGATACTGATGTATTCATCCTAGCACTCCACCGGTACCATGAACTATGCAAAGACACATACTTCATCACGGGTGTGGGGAACAAGAAGAGGCAAATCTCACTGGAACCAATAGTACATGAACTTGGTGTCAGGAAGGCTGCAGCCCTACCAGGATTCCATGCATTCACGGGAGCAGACCAGACTGGTCGGTTTGCTGGCAAGGGAAAGCTCACATGTTGGCAAGCCCTCAATAGGTGCTCTGTTGAGGTGGTATCTGCGTTTCATGACCTTGGGGCCTCTGAGGAGCTGAGAGCTGACACAGAAAGTGACATTGAGGCATTTGTATGCCAGCTGTATGAGCCTCGTACTACAGTTGTGGATGTGGGCAAGCTGAGGTGGAGACTGTTTACCAAGAAACAGCTAGAGGCACAGAAGCTGCCACCAACACGGGGAGCTTTACATGAAGCCATTGCTCGTGCACATTTCCAGGCCATGGTGTGGCATCAGGCTGATGTACCGGACCCCCAGCTTCCACAACCAACAGAACATGGATGGAGAGCAGAAGGAGATCAGCTGGTGCCCATCACAACCAAGGACCCTCCAGCCCCAGCTGCCATCACACATCTAATCAAATGTAACTGCAAGAAGACCCAATGCATGTCTCACTGCTCATGCAGGTCTCAGCATCTCAACTGTTCTGAGATGTGTATGTGTGGGGCAGATGAAGAGGTGTGTGGTAACACGGGTCAGGAGCGCCCCATGGGAATCGATAACACTGATGATGAGGAGGATGGAGATCCTTCAATGTAACAATGAACACTGCCAACTAAAAATATTGCACAAAGACATTATAAGTGTACATTTGAACACTAAAGTCCAGCCTTTATGTGATTTAGAAGTGAAAATGATGGAAAAAAATATATATATGTGTTGGCATAAGTGCGTGAAAATCCAAGATGGCTGCCATAAGAACCCTTTTGATCATATGTAGGTGTATAAATGTGTGTTTATTGGATTAAGTATCCGCAAATATGTACATTTGGACACCAAAATTAACACTCTAGGTCATTTAGAAGCCAAGATAATGACAATTTCGGTTTTCAACAAACGCCATTTTGATAATCCAAAATGGCCGCTATAAAGAACTTGAAAAAAATGGAGACATATTTTTTCTACAACTTCTATCATCCCTAAAGACAACCCAACCAGTGTCCACAAATTAACATTTGAATTCAACGGGAAAACATTGGCCCCCCCACTACATGTGCTATGCAAGAAAGAAATGTTGTCATATTGATGTGGCAGTGCTTTGATGCCTGCCATGTGTAAAATCTTTGGGATGGATATGCAGCAATTTCAGGAGCTGTGAATTGACATCTTCATCATCTATAAATAAAACGCCAACATCATGTTACTTGAGTAGTTCAAGGAGAAGAGAAGGTGGGCACAGCCAGAGATGAGATTGCTGCTACTCTTCCTCAAATAAACTGTGAACCGTATCTGTCCTGTCCCTTACACGAGCCAGACTAAACATGCTGATTTAAAAACCTCACTTACTGACAGTTTCATCCAGAGCAGAAAGATTTCATACCTGAAAAGAGCCCATGATGTTATGCCACTAAAGGTGTTCAGAGGTTATGTTTTCACCTTTCTCCGTTTGTTTGCCTATCTGTCTGCCTAACTGTGAGCAGGATATCTCAAAAAATTAGGGATGGATTCAGAAAAAATTTGGTGGACTGGTTGGGTGTGTACAACAACAACAACAGACATTTTAAGGCCATTTTCCCTGCTAGAGCGGGGGTTCGCCTTGCGGGCCCCATGACAATCTTCTCCATTTTGCCCTATTTCCTGCATCTCCCCTTGTTAACCCCCTTGCCCGCATTTCTTCTTCCACCACCTTTAGCCAAGTCTTTCTCGGTCTTCCCTGTCCTCTACTTCCTTCTACATTCATTTCCATCACTCTTCTCAACCAGTCACTTTCATCCTTCCTCAACACATGACCAAACCATCTCAACCTGTTTCTCTTCACAGCATCAATCACAGGCTCTATTCCCATCATCTTTCGCAATTCATCATTTGTCTTTCTCTCTCTCAACGATACTCCGCACATCCACCGAACCATTCGCATTTCCACCCTTTCCAGCCTTCGTTGCTGCTCTACGTTCATGTAATAAGGATAAATTGATTATATTTTGATGAAGTTCCAGATCCAGATACTGGAATTTTTAAAGTGATTCTTCACAATGGAGGGATAGGGCCAAAAACGATATATAGCACGATATCTCAAAAAGTTGTGGACGGATTATGACAAAACTTGGTGGATGGGTTGGTTGGGCGACAAGAACAAGTGGATCCGATTTTGGTTCAGGTCCGGATGCAGATCCGGCCTATCAGTGGATACAAAATGTACACAACCCTATCAATGGTCACAATTGCAAGAGCTAGCAGCTCGGCTAATCCTCGAGATTGTATCGTGGTGATATGAAGTCTTTTCGACCATCGAGGTACGAGGCTACCGGCACATCATTCCTTGCCTAAAGGCAGTTAGACTTCTGGGACAGTGTTAAGATCCGAGCTCACGGCAGCACGAGGTCTTTTGGTTTCAGCGTCCACAAAGTTTATTGAATTTAAGGTGAGAATTCCACATCTTCAACGCTGACATGCAACCTTTCTGCGATTTTACATGCAATCCGGTGATTCCCCAAATTTCCAATTTAAGCACATTCAATGTCTGCTTCAGTGAGAGCAGCTGGTTCCATGTGAAATGTTCAAGATTGCTCATCAATTCAGATGACTGAACT
The DNA here is from genome assembly GCF_964187855.1 of Myxine glutinosa. Taxonomy (NCBI): domain Eukaryota; kingdom Metazoa; phylum Chordata; class Myxini; order Myxiniformes; family Myxinidae; genus Myxine; species Myxine glutinosa. The sequence continues at coordinate 206,167,324 of NC_136261.1, read as the reverse complement.
ATTGACTGACTGATGAAATACACAACTACGAGGTCCATGAAAGAAATTCCTCACTATGTGCAAACAGTCTCCTCTGAATTCCAGCTGATTTGATGTTCTCGACTTCTCGTCTCTAACTAACTTCATAACACAACTCCATTTGGTGGCTTGGTTATTATACAGCACAAAGACATTTCTGCAGTGATTCCATGATAAATATTCCATGGTATATTTCAACCAAGCGCATGTCTTTCGTTTGACCAAATAATTAAGTTTTGACCAAGTAAATAAAGTAAATGCCATTTGGTCCATCACGCCTGTGCCATATGCATTTCCGAGCACCCTCCCAGATGGCACATAGTGCATTTTATACAGCTAGCTGCAAACATGGAATTTGGCCAAGGTAAAGATTTTTGAAAGTTTTCTAAAATATCTCCATTTCTAAAATATTTATAAAATCTCGAAGATATCTCTTATCTTCCCCCATCCAAAACCTTGATCTTTTCTACCCCTGTTAATTCACCCCAGATCCACTTTTCTGAAATACCGACTTCTTTCCTGGAAGTCCGAGCTCTGTCCATGTGTTTTTTTTACCTCTCCCACCCCCACTCCCCTTCCCACGCCTCCTCCCCCCAAGCCCTCTACCTCCCTCAGATCTCCCGATGTCCTTGCTCTCAAATGTTGTACTTGTGTGCTTTCCCTCTCTCTCCCCATCTTGTCTCCCGCTCCCTTTATTTCGTCTTATGTGTCCGTTTGTTTTTTTTGTCATTAATGTTAGCTCTTACACGAGCCTCGATCTTGTATCCAAAAAATTAAATAAAAATGTGCACAACCCAAATTGAGACGGAACAGATAGCTTTATGTTCCCATCAGAAGGGCAGCACGCTATGTGATGCAGTGCCTGCTACTATCACCGAGACGAAACTAAGTTCTCATGCAGGAGCGAATCAGAAAGTACCACTGATGTAGAGTGTGATCGGCTTGCTTGGCAGTCCAACAATAGCGCCCGATCCTGTCCTGACGCGAAATTCGTAGGTCACATCCTGTGAAAAAATGCAGAAGAGTGCAGGATCAAGACAGTGCAAATAATTGTATCATAATCCAGCACATTTTGTGTGAATGATGTTTTGTCTCAACTGCCAAGATCAGAATGTCTGTTCTGGTTCTGGAACCAGGTCAAACTGAAAGGAATCCGCTCATGTTCATTATAACATATCAGAAGATGAGTACAGATCCTGTCATAATTGTTAATTTAGCTAAATATTGCCCAACTCTGAGAGAATGAGCAGCGAATTTGATTGGTCAAGATGGCGTAAAATGGTGTCATATTTTGTGCAAGTAGTACTGAAGTGGTGTTTTTGGAAGTTCCAAGAAGGCGATGTGTGTTCTACAGTGTTCAAGTAAATAAAATTAAGATTTTAAAGGTCGTAGAAAAAAAATTCGGAAGTTTACCACCAATGACGCAGTGGCTATTACATCACCTTATCGAACACGTTACATTAGTTATCTGTGCCTGTTGTTTATGTCCTTTAGGACGTCTCTTAAACCAGTAAGTTTCCTGTTTGGAATGATTTTCAATTTTGTTTGACTGCCAGACAGGCAGACAGAGTAATCCAATTGCTTAACCTTCTTGTGGACAACCTTTTGGACAGACTTTTTGACAATACTTTTTGACAAAACGTTTTGACAAAACTTGTGGACAAACTTGCAGACAAACCTATGGACAAACCTTTGTTACGTGCTCCTCCCCAAACCCCGGTCACGGTGTACCTCCGAGCCCCGAGAGGAGTCACGGCAGAAAGATGTGTTATTCTGTATGCCAAGGATCAATGGTGAAACCACACCAATTGTTACCAACAAACAAGTATTGTATTAAGGTCACACAAGAATAACAGTACAAAAACAATAGTAATCAATTGTACAACAAATATATCCTTCCTAGGATGGTACCATCAGTTTCGTAATATATAACTCACTGTGCTCCAAGTGAGCGAAAAGAACATCCCCAATGTCTCTCTCCCGGCTTCAAGCCAAAGTTGAATCCGGCTTCAAGCCAAAGTCGATCCACTCCAGTGATCGTCCGTACGATGTCGTATCGAGACCAGAATCCCGTTGGGTTGACAGTCACAGTCCCGCTGCCAAAGCTGCGCCAAAGCGCCCTCAAGGCGACTGGGAAATCACCTTCAGGTATAGACGTTTGACGGCTCTCAATCGGCGAACCGCAGATTTCCACTCAAAAGCCACGTTACACACACACACACCCAAATTAACGTCTGGATGCGGTGAGAATGGTTGAAGCAAAGTGAAAAACCTTGAGCGATGCGCAAAGCGCGTGAGTCAAAATGGCCGACGGCCCGTTCTCGAGGCGTAACGGCACTACGATGATTCTCCTCGGAATCAACCGCAAAACCTGACACGCAGGTTGATCTGTCACAGTGATAACTACTCTGTCGCAGGAATCCCTTTCCCGGGAAACCCAAAGTTCACTCGTGACCCTCGTTCGTCAATTGTTCGCTCCAGACCTCGAAGCAGCTCGGCTTCTTGTCCGACTCACTCGCTCCGCCTTCTTCTCCTCCTCCTCCTCTTCGTCGTTGTCCGGTCCCGGTTTCATTTAAAACATTAACTTTTTTACCTTTTGAAAATAGTAACCTCTATTTCCTTTAAACGACAACAATAATAGCACATGGAATCAAAAATGTTTACAGTGGATGAAAACCACAACAACGGAAGTGACGAATCCATAACACCTTGCAGACAAACTTATGTACAAAACTTGCAGACAACCTTTTAGGCAAAACTTTTTGACAAAACTGCAGACAAAACTGCAGACAAAACTTGTGGACAAAACTTGCAGACAAACTTCCAGACAAAACTTGCAGACAAAACTTGTGGACAACTTTTTGGACAAATCTTTTTGACAAAACTGTGAACAAACCTTGTGGACAGAGTTGCACCCAAACTTTCAGACAAATTTAAAGACAAAGTTTGTGGATAAAACCATTTTCAAAAGGTACCTACACATCAATCATGTCTTTAATTAAAGTGTGAGTTTTTGAAAAACAGAAAAAGAAGATGGCTGCTACTAAAGCTGTTAAATACACATTCATATCCATTAAACTCGATTCAAAGCATGTCAAAATTGGACGTTTTTGCGAGAAAGCTGGAGTGACAAACAAATTAATAATTTTACACAAATCCCCTGAAATGGGAAACTTCTGACTAAACTTCTGACTAAATTCTGACGAAACTACTTTAAACTAGTAAACTTCTAAACTAGTAAAGTAAACTAAACTAGTAAACTTCAATGTAGTTTCTTGTTACAGATGTATGTATGTAACGTTTTGTGAATCAAAGGTAGATACAACAGCTGCCCCTGTCTGTGTGATGTTACCAGTCAATGCAGAATTCTACAAAGTTTATTTTAGGGATTTCGTACACTTCCGTAAGTGATAACCCCCACCTGTGACAATCCCACCAACACAGTTTCAGTCTCCAGCAATCCTTCCCTCAGCACTCTCCATTCCCTTTCTTTTCCATCATGGATTTCTCCCACCTCCTTCCCCTCTACCACAAAGCTGTAGGACCTAGGCTGTGGACCACATTCTAATCCTTCAGATTGCCAGCTCAGCAGCACAGTCTCATCAGAGGCACTTCCAGAGAGGTTGCAAGGAGGCCCAAGGGAACGAGGAGGAGGCGGTGAAGGAACAGGCCTAGCTGGGTGAGTGAAGGAGAGAAGAAGAGAGAACATGGATGTAAGCGATGGGGAGAGGCAACTTAACTGTGGCACAAAGGGGATGTAATAATAGCAAGCCATGGAAAGCTTTATTTTTATACCCTCATACATATAAATCTTATCTGGAATAATCCATATTTACTCATCATAAGCAATCAGCAGACGACAATTTCCTGCATGAAAATGCACACTGACTTAGGCCTCGGCTGTAACCTGTGGCTCCACAAATAGAGAAGGCAATACATACTTGCGGACACAATGTTGCTGAATGGACCACTTCCGTATGCATTCCGTGAAAGAACACTGAAGTCATAACTTTCTCCGGGTTCGAGTTCTTTGAGTTCCAGCCATGATGTCTTTCCCCAGCTTCCCCAGTTTCCATTTCTCTTCTGCAGCTTAAGTACATTTCCCAATAACTCCAGGTTCTGCCATGCCCAACCTCCATCCCTTGTTCTTTTCACCCTATAGTGGAAAGACAAATTGGTGTTACAAACCATTATATCTGCGGCATAGTCAAGGAGCAGGATGGCCAACTTTATGGCCATTATTATGTAATTTTGAAGCAAGTTTACAATACTCTATCAGAATCCCAATGGCAGCTTAATGCTGATACAACTGGATGTTCTTGCCAGGTGTTCACTCCAATGATCAATACATCAGTGACAGGCGGCAATTTCTACACCAATGTGAGTGTTGTGTTTTCATCAGCCAATCATAGCAGGTATTGCTAGACAGTGTAGGGGTTTGTTTTGGTGTCAGATTCACACATCAGCTGATTATTGTGATGCAACCTGGTAAGGCCTTTCCAATGTGAATGCATTCTGAGACAGTTTATTGGATGCATTAGAGCCGTGGTTCTTAACCTGGGTTCGACCGAACCCCAGGGGTTCAGTGAGCCAGTCTCAGGGGTTCGGCGGAGGTCCTCTGAAACGCATTGCATTTTTATTTTATTTTAAAGTTTTGTATCAATTTTGAATCTATGTGTAATTACGCTTATTATTAATACTAGGGCATGCCCGTACTATATCTATATCTAAAATTATATCCCCCCCCCCTCTATTTACATGAAATGGTTTGGTCCAAAGCGAACGGCTTGCGAGTACGGTGACAATCCCCCCCCTCTATTTACATGAAATGGTTTGGTCCAAAGCGAACGGCTTGCGGAGTTTGGTAAAGAAATCGCCATAGCGTGCACAAACGCGCAGGAAAGCGAAAGAATCGCAAATTAGTTTTAATTAGTTTTAAAACATAGTTTAACGCCAACATAGCGGCAACATAGTTTGCCAACGTGAAATAAATGAATACGCTCTCAAATGTGCCGTCCGAGGCAGAGTCTGTTCGCCACGTTCGGCACACGTGATAACTCGCTGCTCTCTGATTGGTTGAATCGTTTTTTGGACATAGCTCGGTAACTACTTGTCCGATTAATATGAAACCTTGAAAAGGCACATCCTCGGGTCCCCAGCAATATACCTGGCAAGTTTAAAGTATATCGGACCCGTGGTTGTCGAGAAACAGCGGTCACAGACAAACATACAAACATACATACACACAGAGATTACTGGAATTATAGATAGATTATTATTATTTTGCTATGTATGTTACGAACGAATGGAAATGTTATTTGTAATTGTATTCCCATCCCATTCATGGTTTCTCTGGTCTGTGTTTAAAATAAGTTGTTTCACACTGACTGTAGTAAGTTGAATCAATGAGCAACTTGCTAATTATTCTGTTGATGGTGCTTACTTGCTTACTTACTTACTGGATTTTGGACTTTGCAGGTGTTCGGAAATTCCAGTGAATAGCCTCGATTAGCTTGCCGTGTGCCGTGCGTCATTGGTCGCGCCTTACTTTGGAGTTACTGATTAATTGAGGAGTAAGTTGGAAATGTTTGTGGATATGCAGGGCAGGATCAGAATTAAATTAAAGTCAAAAGTGGATGGTGATTATAAAATATGATTGAATTACTCAGAAAATTAGGTGGAGGTGATATAACTCCTTTGGTCACAATTCAAAACTAACAATTCGCAGTTTTCTATGTAATATTATAATGGGATTTGAGGTGACATAGAGTTGAGTAGATAATAAATCACGTCATCGTAACTATAAGTTATGTTTTCTTCGTTAAAATTTCTCAGTTTTCAGAGGGGTACTGATTATATTTAAGCATGTTCCTTTTTTATTTTTTGTCATATAATTATTTGCCCGAACTCAATTAAGATCAGTTTGTTACTTTTTTCTTTTTTTTGCAGTATGTCGAGCAAAAAAAGGAAGTGGTCGGAGGATTACATGCGGTACGGGTTCACGTGTTTGACGGAACGGGACGGAAGTCAGCGTCCTCAATGCATGCTTTGCAATGTCAAGTTGAGCAACTCCAGCATAGCACAAGCAAAACTACGGGAACACTTCAAAAAACTGCACGGTGAGGGGCAGTACAAAGATGCAACGCTGGACGAATTCAAATTGAAGAGAGTCCGATTCGACCCAAGTGCTACCTTGCCCACTCTCGGCTTCGTTCCAATTGACAAACCGATCCTCACCGTGTCGTATGAAGTTGCGTACCTGATCGCAATGCAGGGCAAACCACACACCGTTGGTGAGACACTCATCAAACCGGTTGCGTTGAAGATGGCCAACATCATGCTGGGAAAAGCTGCTGAAAACAAGTTGTCTCTCGTTCCACTCTCAAATGACACCATCAGATGCAGAATCGACGACATGAACGACGACATCCTCGCCCAGGTAGTTGCAGATTTAGTCGCAAGCCTGACGAAATTCAGCCTTCAACTCGACGAGACCACCGATGTTTCGAATTTGAGCCAGCTCATCTTATTTGTGCGTTATGTCAAAGGAGGCGAGATCAAGGAAGACTTTCTGTTCTGCAAGCCTCTCACAACAACGACAAAGGCAGCTTACGTGAAGAAGCTTGTGGACGACGTCTTCAGAAGCAATGGCCTCTCGTGGAACATGGTGTCTGCAGTTTGCTCGGATGGAGCTCCAGCCATGCTGGGATGCAACTCCGGTTTTGGAGTGCTGGTGAAGGCCAATGCACCACACATCATCGTCATGCACTGCGTCCTGCACAGACACGCACTGGCATCAAAAACCCGGCCTCCAAAACTGGTCAATGTTCTGAAAATCGTCGTTGAACCTGTGAATTACATGCGAAGCCATGCTCTGAATCATATCGCATCTTCAAAGAGCTGTGCAATGAAATCGGCTCTGAATTCGAAGTCCTTCTCGACCACTCTAACGTTCGATGGTTATCACGAGGGAAGGTAGTGAGCCGTGTTTTTGCCTTGCGTGTAGAATTAGCCCTGTTTTTGCGAGAACACCAGCATTGCCATGCAACACACTCCCAAGAGTGAGAGTTCATCCTCGCCTTGGCGTACTTGGCTAACATCTTCGACGCACTCAATCATCTGAATTGCCAGATGCAGGGCGGTGGAGTGAATGTCATAGAATCTGAAGAAAAGCTGAGCACTTTCCGAAAGAAGTTACCATTGTGGAGGCGGCGAACAGAGAACGACAACTTCGCGAACTTTTCGCTACTGGACGAGTGCGTGAGCGGGATCGAAGATGAGTCTGAAGTTGGAGGCACTGCTGTACCAGGGGAGCTGAAGCAAGCGATTGCCACACACTTGTATGAGCTGGGAAAGTCATTCGACGGCTACTTCCCCGACCAAGAGCAATACCCAGCATGGGTGCGGCAGCCGTTTACTTTTGACGTTTCAACGGCAGATGTCAACGACCAATACCACGATGACCTCATCAAACTTCAGCAGAGCCAGACTCAACAACAACTCTTCAGCACAACAACGCTCTCAACGTTTTGGTGCCGCCAAATGGAAGGGTATCCTCACATCGCTAAAATTGCCCTTGAGATCCTCACGCCGTTCGTTACAACGTATCTCTGCGAGCATGCGTTTTCGAAACTGGTGGACATTAAAACAAAGAAAAGGAGCAGGCTTGCGTGCGAAAATGATTTGCTGGTGGCCCTTGCCAAAACAAAACCACGCATTCCCCAGATCGCCTCCCGAAAAGAACAGAAAACGCATTAAGATGCAATTCTTCTTAATTTTTTTTGGTCAAATTGGAGGGGTTCCACGAGTGTTCGGTGGGTTTCGTTAGGGTTCGGCGCCTTTAAAAAGGTTAAGAACCACTGCATTAGAGTCAAGCACCACCAGTAAAACATGACGAAGAAAAAAAACATCAGACCAAGAGGACACCAAAGCAATGAAATTAAATTTCTGCAACCAATCGGGTAATGTATCAGTGATAGAATTGCAGATGTGATGTTTCGCTGGTGCTGATCAAACACCTTGAAATGTGGTGGTGATTATTGGTGACCAGGCTTTTTGGTTTATTTTAGGAGGTGGGCAGCACTCTATGTTATGTATTAAAAAGTCCCCCAGGCATCAAGATTGAGGTGCATGGTGCAGGCCATTAAATATTTCTTTGCTTTGCCATGCTCAACATTGTATCTCCCCATTCTCAGTTTTCTCATTTTAATTAACCTCCTCCCACTCCCCCAAAACAAGTGGTTGTACCCCCAAACGCAAGTCGGGGACCACATCTTCCCAATTCTTCCCTGCTGCCCGGATTCGTCAGGGCAGCGCAGTCACGGTCAGATTGTTCTTTGTCTTTCTTATCTATATCTATATCTATCTATCTATCTTTCTATCTATCTATCTATCTGTCTCTCTCTCTCTCTCTCTCTCTCTCTCTCTCTCTCTCTCTCTCTCTCTCTCTGAGTATGCTGAAGGCATGGCAAGCGGTTCCTGTTCGCCGTGACAACAGGAACTATTCTCTTGAGCTGTTTTTAAACGAGCCCATCTTTCTAAACCCCATATTTGAAGGGGTCTGCAGTAACCGTGCTTTTATGCAAAAGTTTATCGACGTTGGATGCATCAAGGTTAAACATCTCAGAACCCCTTTTCCTTACAAATGGAAGCCAGCTGCTGACATTGCTGTAGCCACCGGAGTTCGATCCATTCGAGTCATAGGAAGGATCTTTTCTGTGATCCTGCGTTTTTTCAAGGGAACAGGGCTAAAATGGGCCCCACAGGCGGAAGCTAGCCCTTCTTTATCCGAATTTCTCTTTCCTAGACTTCTACTTCATTTTCAGGGCTTCACCTCTTTTCATTTGATGGAGAAATCTTGTGTTTATGCTCTGTGTGTTTTAACCCTTGTTCATGATAGACCCGCAGAACCACAAGCGCACTGGGGGAGAATGTTCCGGACCACTCCTTTCACCACCATCAATTGGCTTACTATGTACAAGGCCCCCATCGCCAAGCGCTCCGGAGACTTACAATGGCGGCTGGCGCACTACATTTTACCATCAAATGTTTTATCGCATCGCATATGTTCCGATAACACGGAATTATGTCCGTTTTGCGGTGCGACGGAAACCATTTCTCACATTTTTGTTGATTGTCCTCGGTTGGCACCCCTTTTTACAGTTTTATCGCGTGTGGTCCGGGGGCTTGGCCTAATTTTTACGCATTGTGTTTTTATCTTCGGTTTCACCACTTCCCGCCTGTGTAAAGATGAGTGCCTTTTAGCCAACTATTTGTCTTCTGAAGCAAAACTTGCCATATACTTGTCGAGAAAACACAGGATGCAAAATGCCTGTAATTCTGCTGATGATGCTGTTCACCTCTTTAAAGCCTTCGTCACATCGCGTGTAAATCTTGAGTTTCAATCGAATGATTGCACAGTGTTCTCACAACGGTGGTGTGTCAAGGCATCCTTATGTCAACTGGCTGATGGTTCTCTTGCAATGAATTTATGATTTATCTTGTCTCCCATTTTAAACTTGTACAGCCATCGCCTTGAATTGTTTTTTTGGGTTTTTCACTGTGAACAATGTTTTCCTGGCAACAAACGGGGACAAATGTCGAATGTTTCTCTCTCTCTCTCTCTCCCTCTCTCTCCCCCTCTCTCTCTCTCTCTCTCTCCCCCTCTCTCTCTCTCCAAATTTGTGGGGGGGGGGGGGGGGGGGGGGGGGTTACAGCTCGACCCGGGGGTAAATGAGTAACCTGATCACCGCTGTAGCCCCAGAAAGCTTGCAACTCCAAAGCTTCATACAGATGGAGAACCTACAAGATGGGGCACCTGCAAGATGGATGACCTGCAAGATGAATAACCTGCAACATTGCGTGCCTGCAAGATGGCGCACCTCCAAGATGGAGCACCTCCAAGATGGAGCACCTGCCCATTACGATCGGCCTTTTTTCAACACCTCTGGAGTGGCTCACAAGTCCCCAAGTTCATCAAGGAAAACATATCTGAAAAGTGTTATGATGTAATGCGTTCACAAACATTCCTCCAGCAGTGAACATGGTGACGTGTTACATGGTGCATTCAGAAAGGAACACGGATGCTCTGTCGCTCCCGGCTATTGGTTGTGCGAGGTTTGTCTCCTGGTCTGTCCATTTGGATCGCATTGGGATCACCAATAAAAAAAAAAAAAAAAAAAAAAGTCAGTCAGTCTGTCAGTCTCTCAGTCTCTCAGTCTCTCAGTCTCAGTCTCTCTCTCTCTCTCTCTCTCTCTCTCTCTCTCTCTCTCTCTCTCTCTCTCTCTCTCTCTCTCTCTCTCTCTCTCTCTCTCTCCCTCCCTCCCCCCCCCCCTTTCTCAATTTTTCACTTTATTTAATCAAACGCTTAATTTGCTCTTGATGTGTTCATAGTTCTTGTGTGAGCATTTCCTTTAAAATTGTTTGTGGTTTCTGTTTGTGTCCTCACCTTTGGTTGGTAAAATTTTTATACTTGCTGATTTCTTTTGAATATCCTTTGTTCTTTTTTGGTGTGTTTATGATCCTTATACAATGTTTCTTTGAACTCGTTGCTTGGTGTTGCTTGGTTTAACACTGCTTTGTGGAATGGTTTTATACTTTTATAATAAAAAGATACATCAGTCAGTCAGTCAGTCAGTCAATCTGTCTGTCTGTCTGTCTGTCTGTCTGTCTGTCTGTCTGTCTCTCTCTCTCTCTCTCTCTCTCTCTCTCTCTCTCTCTCTCTCTCTCTCTCTCTCTCTCCCCTCGTGTTTTGGCCTTGTAGCTCCGTGCTCGTGGTTTGTATCTCTACCCTCCCCTTACCTCTTCTCACCTTTGTGCCATCTTTTGTGTATCCCCCTTCCACGTTATCATCCCTTCCCCCCTCTTGAGAATGAGGGAGCACACGTGGTGAGACCGGTAAGGGTTCCCTCTTCGGTTTTTTTCGCTTCGTGTTACAAATCATAATACTTTTTTCTGTTTCTTTTTTCGTAAATATTTTTATTTTTCGTTTGTTTACTGGAGCTTTTTAGCTTCATTAACCCTTTTAACCTACTTATAATTTATAAATTATATATTAATATATATATATTATAAATTAATTAACCTATTTATACATTTACCCTTTGTTTAAACGTGCAAACGATGGCGGATAGTTCTCGTTACACGTCTCTTGAAGCGCTAACCCGGAAGCATGGGTTAGTTTGCTCACCTCCGTCGGGAATCGATGTGGAGGCCATTATCCTTGCCGTCGGAGAGTTAATCGGTTTGGATAATGTAAAAGCGGCTTCTCGCATGAATAAACGCGTGGTAATCTTTGTTTCCACTGTGCCCATGGTTGCTCAAATAGTCGAGCACGGGCTCTTCTTTGCTCCCGACGTGTTTGTTCAGGTTTGTCCACTCGACACGCCGGCAGTTCGGGTTTCTCTCTCTAACGCTCCTCCGTTCCTTAAGAACAAAGACCTGGTTACTGAACTAAACAAACTTGGTTCTGTCGTCTCTTCAGTTACTATGGTTCCTGTACGAGGGAAAAATAACCGGTTAAAGCACGTCATGTCCTTTCGTCGTTTTGTTTATACTAGGGCATGCCCGTACTATATCTATATCTAAAATTATATCCCCCCCCTCTATTTACATGCAATGGTTTGGTCCAAAGCGAACGGCTTGCGAGTGGTGACAATCCCCCCCCCTCTATTTACATGCAATGGTTTGGTCCAAAGCGAACGGCTTCCGGAGTTAGGTAAAGCAATCGCCATCGCATGCACAAACGCGCAGGAAAGCGAATGAATCGCAAATTCGTTTTTATTAGTTGTAAAACATAGTTTAACGCCAACATAGTTTGCAAACGTGAAATAAATGAATACGCTCTCAAATGTGCCATCCGAGGCAGAGTGTGCCCGCCACGTTCGGCACACGCGATAGTTCGCTGCTCTCTGATTGGTTGAATCGTTTTTTGGACATAGCTCGGTAAGTAATTGTCCGATTAATATGAAACCTTGAAAAGGCACATCCTCGGGTCCCCAGCAATATACCTGGCAAGTTAAAAGTATATCGGACCCGTGGTTGTCGAGAAACAGCGGTCACAGACAAACAAACGTACAGACAGACAGACAGACAGACAGAGATTACTGGAATTATAGATAGATGATCTTACCGCGTGGTGTAACCTCTTTAAATGCGGTATTGCCCTTCAAGGTCGAAGGTCACACTTATCAGGTCTTTGTCTCCAGAGTCTCTAGTCTGTTTTGAGTGTGGTCAATATGGTCATTTAAAGGACTCGTGCCCGAAAAAGTCCACAGATAGTCACTAGCCTGAATGGTGATGAACAGCAGGGCTCTACTGAGATCGTTGTCGATGATGTAAACAGTATGGATGGTGCTGATGCAAACCCCATTGTAGACAAACAGAGAACCAGGAAAAGAACCCTCTCACCTTCTAGCGACCTCAGCGAGCCTGATAAGGTCTTGGCCGGTCCTCCAACCTTCGCTCAAGTGGTTAGTGAAGGTAATGATGGAGCGCAACCTCCACCTCAGCAGTTGCCTCCAGTTGAGGTAATCCCTCAGCCTCCTCTGCCTTCAGAATCTTTTGAGGGTAATGTGATAAATGCTGAAAATTTATGTGTTGGCCAGACAGCACCTGAGTCTCTCCGGTGTTCTGAGGGAGGTTGAGCCTCCATGTGTGTCCCCTGTTGAAGCTTGTGTTGATTGTGCCACCCACCCCCCCCCCCCCCCCCCCTCTGTGGGGAGTGGTGAGTGTGTCGGAACTAGTGATCTGTCTGTGATCGAATCCTCCATTGAGGCAGCTGAGCGTTGTCAAGCTCATGGTCAGCAGGATGATAGTGCTGAAGTCTCAGATTGTCACGTTGATGAGCCCGTTGCTTCGGCAATGGACTCTCAATACAATGATTGTGACTCTGATGGGGGTTCTTCCGTTGCCTCACCGAGTGATGGTGAGGCCGACTTCTCATCGGAGCATGTCTCTGGAGGCTCTGTCCCTCCTGCTGAAATCATAGATTTCCTACAAAAAACTTACCGTAAAAAGCACGTGAAAATTTGCGATTTCTTCGTTGACACTCACGCCTTCATTAGTGGGGCTCAGGAAGTTGTACAACAATCTGCGGCCCTTCATATTTCTGATCAATCACTGAAAAGACTGAAGAGGTACCTTGTCACAGCAAGGAAAGAATTAAACCTGTAATGGCTGTGTTGCTGCCTATGTTTCTATGAACATAGCAAGCTTGAACATTAATGGTGGGCGCAGTCAGCTGCGTCGGTCCCGAACTGTGCAATTAGCCAGGAGGGAAAATATTGATGTACTTTTATTGCAAGAAACTCGTGCCACTGCAGACTGCATGGCTGATTGGCAGCAACAGCTGATTGGCACTTGGTTTTTTAGTAATACAGACTCTGTGAGTGAGGGTATTGCTTTTTTTGTCAGTTCACGTTTGTCTGTTTCCCCCCCCCATCTTTAAGGAAATCGTACCAGGCTATCTAGCCTCTGTAGAGTTTGAATACAATCAGCAACGATTTATGTTTGTTAACGTCTATGCTCCAAGCGATAGTACAGATAAAGGAACTTTTTTTTAATCAGCCCTTTAATTTCCTGAGACACCTCTCTTCTGATACGTTGTTGTGCTTAGGGGGTGACTTTAACTGTACTTTAAACCCAACTTTAGATAGGAACAGTGCAGAGCCACATCCAGCTTCAAGTAGGCCTCTTTCCAGTATAATTTCACGGCATGACCTCAACGATGTATGGCGGCAACAACACCCAAACCTGCAGCAATTTAGCTGGTGTCGGGTTTTACTAAATCATCTTTCACTTGCTCGTCTTGATAAATTTTATATTCCTAACTCTGCTATCAATCCTGTGACATATACGGCTATTGTCCCTTCTGGTTTCTCTGATCATTCTTTGGTAAAACTGTGCTTTTCTTTTCCTCGTTTCAAACGTCGCACCTTGTATTGGTCTTTTAACACCTCACTTCTGAGCGATCCTTTCTTTAAATCATCCTTTGCGGTTTTTTGGGACAAGGTTGTGTATTTCCAACATCGTTTCCTAAATCTCTGTCAGTGGTGGGACTACAGTCACGTGAAAAAGTAAGTACACCCCATGTAAAGTTTTGACTTTTTCAACATATTTCAACGTACAGCTATTTGATCTTCATTTCCACAATATATGGTAGATAAAGGTGATATAATATAACAAATATCATGAAACATTTACATTTTGTAGTCCATTGTATAATTTAAATAAACATAAACGCAAATTTCGCATGTGGAAAAAGTAAGTACACCCTTGGCTCTAATAGGTGGTATTGCCCCCTTTGGCAGAAACAACCTCAAGTAGGCGTTTCTTATAACTGTCTACCAGTCTCTGACATCGACTCGGATAAATTTTTGCCCACTCCTCCATGCAGAATTCTTTCAGCTGTGCGATATTTGAAGGGTTTCTTGAATGCACAGCTCGTTTCAAATCCCCCCACAACATCTCGATGGGATTTAGATCCGGGCTTTGACTTGGCCATTCCAGAACCCTCCATTTCTTTCTTTTCAGCCATTCCCTGGTGGATTTACTGGTATGTTTAGGGTCATTGTCATGTTGCAAGGTCCACCTTCGGTTGCGCTTCAACTCTCCGACAGATGGCCTCACATTATCCTCAAGCACCCTTTGGTACAATGAAGAATTCATAGTGGATTCTATGATGGTGAGCTGCCCAGGCCCTGATGCAGCAAAGCTGCCCCAAACCATAATATTTCCACCACCATGCTTTACAGTTGGTATCAGGTTCTTGTGGTCAAATGCTGTCTTTGGTTTTCGCCAAACATGTCTTCTGGTACTGTGGCCAAATAGCTCTACCTTTGACTCATCTGTCCAGAGCACATTGTTCCAGAAGTGCTGGTCTTTGCCTAGGTGTTCAATGGCAAACTTTAGTCTTGCCCTGATGTTCTTTCTGGACAGCAAAGGTTTCCTCCTGGCACACCTCCCATGTAGATCAAATTTGTGCAGCCTCTTTCTCATGGTAGACTCGTGCACTTTGACATCAACAGTGGCAAGAGCTACCTGTAGGTCCCGTGATGACATTCTGGGGTTCTTAGAGACTTATTTCAGCATCTTGCGGTCTGCTCTCGGGCTGAACTTGCTGCGGCGGCCTGGCCTGAACAAGTTGGCAGTTGATTGGAATCTTCTCCACTTGTAGATGATCTTCCGGACAGTCGAATGATTGATTTCAAATTGTTTGGAGATCTTTTTAAATCCCTTCCCAGACTCGTAGGCATCTATAACCTTCTTTCTGAAGGCCTCAGAGAGCACTTTTAATCTAGGCATGGTGACGCCGCACACTTCAACAACAAAGAGCAAACCAAACGTCTGAGGTTTAAATAAGACGGGTTCCTCCAAGATCCTCTCTAACGATGTTCTAATCATTTGCACCTGAGCTGGTGCACCTGATTTTAATTTTAAGTATTTGAAGTAGTGATAAATGTGGGGGTGTACCTACATTTTCCACATGCGAAATTTGCATTTATGTTTATTTAAATTATACAATCGACTACAAAATGTAAATGTTTCATGATATTTGTTATATTATATTGCAGCGCGGTGTTATGCACGCGACTTGTCTTGCCAATAAGGGAAGCAACAACGATGCAAACACAAGCGTCTTTATTCAAAGGGTCAAACTATAGCACTGCCGTGCTCGGGGCTGTGTGCCCCGTGTATATCCCGAGGCCACGCCTACCCCTCGGGCGTGGCCGACACCCTCCTGGTGCGCGGAATGATGTCATCGCGCCAGTGAGCCATCGTGTCTGCCACACGCGCCCCCCCCCCCAGAATTCCCGCGCACCTGAAGGGTCAGTTTGCAGGGCAAACGGATGACCCGGCCGAAGCGCCCTCTGGCGGCTGGCGGCGTCTGGGGATGCCGGGATGCCACCGGCTGCTCCTGGAATGGGTGCGGGGTCGGGGGGCGGAGTGCCGGCGGGGTTGGGCGGTGCCGGGGGTCCGCCCGCCGGGGGGCGGCCCCGACACGGGGGCTGAGCCACTGGCGGGGGGTGGTCCATGTCGAGGTGGGCCGGTTTGAGGCGGTCCACGGAAACGCGGTCAGGAGTACCGCCGATGTCCAGGGTGAAGTGCTTCACCCCGGTCTCCAGCACGCGGAAGGGCCCGTCATACGGGGGCCGCAGCGGTGTCCGGTGGGCGTCGTGTCGGACGAACACGTACTCCGCCATGCGAAGCTCTGGGACGACGTGCGTTGGCGGGTGCCCGTGGTGCGCCGTCGGCACCGGGGCGAACCTCTGGGCGGTCTCCTGCAGCGTGGAGCGCTGCTGCACCGCGGACCATGGTGCCGTGGAGTCGGGGAGGAACTCGCCCGGCACCCGCAGCGGTTGTCCGAAGACCAACTCCGCCGCGGATGCGCGCAGGTCGTCCTTGGGCGCCGTCAGGAGGCCCAGCAGGACCCAGGGGAGCCTGTCGACCCAGCCGCCATCGCAGAGGGTGGCCCGGAGCGCGGCCTTTAAGGAGCGGTGGAACCGCTCGCACAGGCCGTTGGCCTGGAGGTGATAGGCCGTGGTACGGTGCAGCTGGACACCGAGCCCCCGCGCGACCGCCTCCCAGAGCTCTGAGGTGAACTGGGGACCGCGGTCGGACGAGATGTCCGAGGGGGCGCCGAACCGGGCAACCCAGGTGGTGATGAACGCCTGCTCGACGTCCGCCGCCGTCGTCGCCGCCAAAGGCACGGCCTCCGGCCACCGGGTGGTGCGGTCCACCATGGTGAGGACGTGGGTGAAACCCCGCGACGGGGGCAGAGGTCCCACCAAGTCCACGTGAACGTGGTCGAACCGACGTTCGGGCACCGTAAACGGGGCCAACGGGGCCTGGGTGTGGCGGTGCACCTTCGCGCGCTGGCACGCGAGGCACGTCCTGGTCCAATCGCGGACGACCTTCCGGAGGCCATGCCAGACGAACTTGTCGGCGACCAGCCTCTGGGAGGCCTTCGTGCCCGGGTGGGACAGGCCGTGGATGGCGTCAAAAACCCGGCGCTGCCAGCCTGCGGGCACGATGGGGCGAGGCCGCCCGAGGGAGACGTCGCACAAGAGGGCCGTGCCTGCGCCGTCGAATGGCACCTCGGTGACGCGGAGGCCCGTGACGGCGGTCCGCAAGGCCTGGACGTCGGGGTCGGTGGTCTGGTCCGCCGCCATCCGGGCATAGTCGATGCCGAGGTGGACCGCGTGGGCGACGGACCGGGAAAGGCAATCCGCCACCGGGTTGTCCTTCCCCGCGACGTGCCGGATGTCCGTTGTGTACTCGGACACGGCCGTGAGGTGACGTTGCTGCCGGGCCGACCACGGCTCGGCGACCTTGGCCATCGCGAAGACCAGAGGCTTGTGGTCGACAAAGGCCGTGAACGCACGGCCCTCGAGCAGATGGTGAAAGTGCCTGACTGCCAGGTGAAGCCTGAGCAACTCGCGGTCGAAGGTACTGTACCGGCGTTCGTGCGGGCGGAGGTGCCGGCTGAAAAACGCCAGCGGTTGCCAAGCTCCGTGCACCCATTGCTCGTGCACCGTGCCCACCGCGTAGTCCGACGCGTCGGTGGTGAGGGCGATCGGTGCATTGGGCGCCGGGTGCGCGAGCATGGTGGCGTTAACCAGGGCGAGCTTCGCGCCCGCGAATGCCGCGTCCATCTGCTCGGTCCAAGCGACGTCACCTGTGCCCGGCTTCCCCCGGAGGGCTTCGTGCAGGGGGCGCAGGAGCTGGGCGATGCGGGGCAGGAAATGGTGGTAAAAGTTTACCATGCCCAGGAACTCCTGGAGCCCCTTGATCGTGCGGGGGCGCGGAAACCCCTTGACCGCATCCACCTTTGCTGGTAAGGGGATGGCCCCATGCCTGGTGACGCGGTGCCCCAAAAAGTTGATCTCGGCGACGCCGAACCGGCACTTGCCGGGGTTCACGATCAGGCCATGCTGGCCCAGGCATTCGAAGAGCGTGCGGAGATGGCGGAGGTGCTCTTCGCGGGACGCGCTGGCGACGAGGATGTCGTCCAGGTAGACATAGACGAAATCCAGGTCGCGCAAGACGCTGTCCATCAGACGTTGGAACGCCTGAGCCGCATTCTTCAAACCGAAGGGCATCCGAAGGAATTCAAAGAGGCCGAATGGCGTAATGACGCCCGTCTTCGGATGTCCTCCGGCCTGACGGGGACCTGGTGGTAGCCGCGTATGAGGTCCACCTTCGAAAAGCAGGACATGTTCGCCAACCGGGCGGAAAAGTCCTGGATTTGGGGAACCGGGTAACGGTCAGGGGTGGTGGCATCGTTGAGGCGTCGGTAGTCCCCGCACGGCCGCCATCCCCCGCCAGGCTTCGGCACGATGTGTAGCGGCGACGCCCAAGCACTCTTGGAGCGCCGCACGATGCCCAGCCGCTCCAGTGTAGCGAACTCCGCTCTCGCCACCGCGAGCTTCGTTGGTTCGAGGCGGCGGGCCCGGGCGTAGACCGGTGGCCCGACGGTGGGTATGTGATGTTCCACACCGTGCTTTATGGCCACCGCCGAGAAGGTGGGCCGTGTGAGGGCCGGGAACTTGGCGAGGAGGCGGGTGAACTCGTCCGCTGCCGGAAGCGTACAAACTAACCTCGCTGGGACCGAACCGCTCAGCAAGCCGCTTGGCGAGCCGCTTGGTGAGCCACTCAGTGAGCCGCTCAACGAGCTGCTCAGCGCGTAAGCAAGCGAGCTGAACGTTTCAGCCTGGACAAGGCGTCTGTTATTCACATCTACCAACAACCTGTTTGCACAGAGGAAGTCCGCACCGAGCAATGCCATGGGGACACTAGCGGTTACGAACATCCACGTGAAGTGTTGCCCTCCAAAGCGCAGGGAGAGGCAGCGCTTCCCGAATGTGCGTATGGGTGTTCCGTTCGCGGCAAGCAACGCGGGGCCCCGGCCCGCTTGTCGGACGTAGAGGCAGGGATAATGCTCACCTGTGCACCAGTGTCGCATAGGAAGCGGCGACCGGACAAGGTGTCCGTTATAAAAAGAAGGCTGCTGGAATGGCCGATGCTCAGGGCCGCTACCGAGCGCCGGCTTTGTAGTTTCCCGACTTGCCGAAGGAGCACAGCGGGCAACAATTCCTCGCCTTGTGGCCAAACCTGGCGTGGAAATGGCACCAGGTTTGCGGCAAAGGCGGAGGCCGTGGTTTTCGCGGTGGTGTGTGCGGGGCGTGGCGGCGGCCACGCAGTGTGCATCAGCCTCGAGATCCATGAGGTGCGGTGCATCAGCATCAGGGTCAGCCCCAGGATCCGCGACGGTCGCACCGAAGCTCGCCCGCGTGTCACATGCCGCGAAAAACTTGTCGGCCTCAACGGCCAGCGCTCGGGGTTCCTTTATCTTTGAACCGGCCAACGCGAGGCGTACCTGGGCCGGTAGCTGGCGTAAAAAGAGCGCCCGGAATAAAAAATCCGGTGCTTTGTCCCCCAGTAGCGACAGCATATGGTCCATTCGGACCGATGGTCGCGTGTCGCCGAGGTCGGGAAGGTCCAGGAGACGGTCGGCCCGTTCGTCCTCTGTGAGCCCAAACATGGCGATGAGGCGACGCTTGAGCACCTCGTATCTGTGGTCGGCCGGTGGGTTCCTCAGGACGGACACAACGCGGGCGGCTGTGCCGGGCCCGAGGGCGGCGATGACGTGGAAGTAGCGCGTCTCGTCCGCCGTTATGCCACGAAGCTGAAACTGGGCTTCTGCCTGCATAAACCATATCTCCGCCTGAGCTTCCCAGAACTCGGGGAGTTTCACCGCGACCGTGTTGCTGCTCGTCATGGCGCATTCTGTAGTTTAGCGTCGGCGGAACTAGTCGAGGTCACCAATGTAGCGCGGTGCTATGCGCGCGACTTGTCTTGCCAATAAGGGAAGCAACAACGATGTAAACACAAGCGTCTTTATTCAAAGGGTCAAACTATAGCACTGCCGTGCTCGGGGCTGTGTGCCCCGTGTATATCCCGAGGCCACGCCTACCCCTCGGGCGTGGCCGACACCCTCCTGGTGCGCGGAATGATGTCATCGCGCCAGTGAGCCATCGTGTCCGCCACAATATCACCTTTATCTTTCAATATTGTTGAAATGAAGATCAAATAGCTGTATGTTGAAATATGTTGAAAAAGTCAAAACTTTACATGGGGTGTACTTACTTTTTCACGTGACTGTATGCTAAAGCGCAGATCCGTGTTTTCTGTCAGCAATACAAAACCAATTGCTCTCAAAGTAAACAATTATGTCTTGATGCCTTGAAACAATAAATTCTTCGATTGCAGGAAGGTGCTGAGGTTCTTATTGATGAAAAACGGTGTCAACTTCTCTTTGAAAAAAAACTCTGCTGAAGGAATTAATTCAAGAAAATGGTATCGGTGCCTTAGTCAGGCTGAGAGTCAATGGTTTACTGTCCTCAGACACATGTTGTAAAGATTTCTTTAAGTTTGAGAAGACGACCAAGGCGAGCCAGCAAATGCTTCGTCTTCGGGCTAGTGATGGGCATATTCTTAGTGATAATACGGAGATTGTTCATTTTGTTCGGTCTTACTTTGAGAGTCTGTTTTCCTTTAAGCCCAATGATGTGCCTGCAATGCAGAATATTATGACCAATTTACCGCAGATAGATGAGCATCAGCGGCATGTCTTGGATGAGAACATTACTCTCGGTGAACTTAAAACTGCGCTAGATGGCCTTGCTGATCATAAGGCTCCTGGTTTTGATGGGCTACCAGCTGAATTTTATAAAACCTTTTGGGACATGCTTGGTCCTGCTATGCACTCAGTGTTTTTATACAGCCTGCGTGAGGGATTGTTACCCCTTAGTTGTCGACGTGCAGTTGTTTCCCTTATCCCTAAGAAAAACGACCTGCAATTGATACAGAACTGGCGTCCAATTTCTCTTCTCTGCACAGATTACAAGATTTTTGCCAAAGCGCTTGCTAACCGTGTAAAGACTGTTTTAAGCACAGTTATACATCAGGATCAATCGTACTGTGTTATGCACAGATCTATGCACGATAACATTTTTTGGGTACGAGACCTGTGGGATGTGTGGGCATTTCAACAACAACATACCGGTCTCTTTTTTATTGACCAAGAAAAGGCTTTTGACTCTGTTAATCATGAATATTTGTTTCACATTTTAAAGCAATTTGGATTTGGGGCATCTTTTATTTCCTATGTATCCTTATTGTATAATCACATTTTTAGCTTGATCAAAATCAATGAGGGTCTCTGTTCACCTTTGCGGATTGGGAAGGGATTTCTGCAAGGTTGTCCCTTATCTGGAATCTTGTACTCTTTGCATTGAGCCCCTTTTAATTCGTTTACGATCTTCTCTTGTGGGCTTTTCAGTGACTCCATCAGAAAATCCCGTTATCATTTCGGCCTATGCTGATGATGTATGTGTTGCTGTTCGCAGCAGTAATGACATTGCTCTGCTATTTGAGTGTCTACGGGTCTACTCTCAAGCATGTACAACGCAAAATTAATTGGACGAAATGCAAAGCAGTTTGGGTCGGTTTGGGTCGGTATGCCACCTTCTGCCCTTCCAATTCTCCCTATGAATTTGACATGGGGAAAAGAAGGTGTGAAATACCTCGGTGTTTATCTTGGAACCCCTGGTTTTGTCAAATGGAATTGGGATGGTTTGCTCCACAAAATGAGCAATAAATTAAACAGATGGAGAGGGATTTTGTCGACTTTGTCTTTTCGAGGTCGTGCCCTGGTCATTAACAACCTGGTGGCCCCTCTCTTATGGCATAAAATGATTGCCTTGCAGCCACCTTGGTGTCGTCAATCCAAAAATGTTTACTTGACTTATTTTGGGATGGCAAACACTGGTTAAAGCCAGAGACTATTTGCCTTCCACTGGCAGAAGGGGGTCATGGACTTGTGGAAATTCTTTGTCGGGTGATGGCCTTCCTAGTCTCCACAGCTTGTCATTTTATATTTCTGGTGGCCTTGCCCTGGAAATCTACTGCAAACTGTATATTAAAACAAGCCGGCATGCCAGGCTACAATTGTGAACTCTTTTTCATGGAGCTGCAACATGTCGATGCTTCGCTGCTCCCTGACTTTTACCAAGATGTCTTGCACGTCTGGCGGTCCATTTCAGTAACTCGGCAAATGGGGACGTACAACAGTGAAAGGTTCCTCCGGGAACCCCTTTTCTACAATGGCCTTTTTCCTGCTATTCCTCACTCACGTGCTTTTGTGCAACGTTTTTGGAGTGCTGGCGTGAGCACGACTCGGCACCTTCGTGACTGTAACAGGAATAGTTGGTTCTCCGCAGGACATCTTCAAGTAAGAACTGATATCAGATCTTTGAGGAGCATAGCCAAGGTCCTACAGGAAATCCTGTGTGTTTTTAGGCACTTGGGCCTGAGCTTAACTGCCAACATTGGTGACCACCATACACCACCACAGATCTGTGCTAGCTCTAGCCTGCCGGCTGATAGCGCCACAACATCTATCTTGTTATCCTCATCACCACTTTCCAGCAAGGATAAAACTCCACCGATCACTCCACCGATCTGGGCTTTATTGCAGAGTGGCCAGACGGAAGCCTCTCCTCAGTGAAAGACACATGAAAGCCCGCTTGGAGTTTGCAAAAAAGCACCGAAAGGACTCTCAGACTGTGAGAAACAAGATTCTGTGGTCTGATCAAACCAAGATTGAACTGTTTGGCTTCCGTCTGGCCACTCTGCCATAAAGCCCAGATCGATGGAGTGTTGCAGTGATGGTTGTCTTTCTGGAAGTTTCTCCCATCTCCACACAATATCTCTGAAGTTCAGCCAGAATGACCATTGGGTTCTTGGTCACCTCTCTTACCAAGGCCTCTCTCCCCCAATTGCTCAGTTTGGCCGGGCGGCCAGCTTTAGGAAGAGTCCTGGTTGTTCCAAACTTCTTCCATTTAAGAATTATGGAGGCCACTGTGCTCTTGGGAACCTTCAATGCAGCAGAATTTTTTTTTAGGCTTCCCCAGATCTGTGCCTCGACACAATCCTGTCTCTGAACTCTGCAGACAGTTCCTTCGACCTCATGGCTTGGTTTTTGCTCTGATATGCATTTTCAGCTGTGAGACCTTATATAGACAGGTGTGTGCCTTTCCAAATCATGTCCAATCAATTGAATTTACCACAGGTGGACTCCAATCAAGGTGTAGAAACATCTCAAAGATGATCAAGAGAAATGGGAGGCACTTGAGCTAAATTTCAAATGTCATAGCAAAGGGTATGAATACTTATGTCAATGTGATATTTCAGTTTTTTATTTTTAATAAATTTGCAAAACTTTCTAAAATCTTGTTTTCTCTTTGTCATTATGGGATATTGAGTGTAGATTGATGAGGGAAAAAATGAATTTAAACGATTTCAGCATAAGGCTGCAACATAACAATGTGAAAAAAGTGAAGGGGTCTGAATACTTTCTGAATGCACTGTATGTTTCACCGATTGTTAAAAGAACTGGTGATATAGACAGGTGTGTGCCTTTCCAAATCATGTCCAATCATCCCATCATCCCATCTCTACCGCCTCTGACATCAACTCATCCTGGGAATTCTTCCAAAGTAAACTGCTCTCTCTCATGCACAGATTTATCCCATCTCGTCTTCAGTTGTCATACCCTTCCTCCCGTCCATGGTACACGGAATCTTGTGGTGAGGCTATTGCCCAGAAACAACTTGCTTTCATCTCCTGGAAAGCAAATCCAACGGAAGGAAATATCATTTCCTTTCACAAAGCCGGAAACAAGTGTGTGTCCACCCTCAGGAGAGCCAGGAAACAATATCTATCCGTTCTCAGGACAGAACTCTCTTATCTGTCTCCCTCTTCCAAATCCTGGTGGCGTCTGGTCAAATCTGTTTCTGGTGTTTGTTCCCCCTCCATCCCCTCCCTCACCTCAAACGGCCACACGGCTGACTCCGCGTGTGAAAAAGCTGAATGCCTCAACTCTGTGCTTGCCTCGAAATCTTGTGTCCCAAACCCATCCCTCTCTGTACCCACCGTACCCAGTTGTACCCAGCTGCTCCTGGACTCTGTGTCCTTTCCTCCTGACAAGGTGGAAAAGTTTCTATCAACCCTCGACTCTGATTCTGCAACTGGACCTGACGGCATCAGCCCACGGGTCCTAAAATCTTGTTCTTCCGCTCTTTCACTCCCTCTCTCTGTTCTCTTCACACTCTCTTTTGCTCAAGGTCATCTGCCATCTGCTTGGAAATCTGCCAACATCACCGCTTTGCACAAAAAAGGTGCAAAAACAGATCCTAGCAACTACAGACCAATCAGCCTTCTCTCAATTATCAGTAAAGTCATGGAATCCATCATTGCTTCAGATATGAAATCTTTCCTCTTCTCCAATGGCTTGATCTCTGATCATCAATTTGGTTTCAGACCTGGTCACTCTACTCTGGACATGCTGCTTCTGCTTTCTCAGCAATGGATGGAGGTCCTCAATGCCAAACAGGAAATTCGAGCTGTCTCCCTTGACATATCACGTGCCTTCGATACGGTCTGGCACCCCGCCCTGCTCACCAAACTCTCCTCTGTTGGTATCCATGGAAATCTCTTGACTTCCGTTTCCGGTCTTGCTGGTGAGGGTTCGTTTTTTCGCAGCTCCACACGCTCTCCATCGAAATCGAAGTTAAGTAATTGTTCCCATTTGTATTTTCGTTATAACTGTATTTCTTTTATGGTGTATGTACGTATATTGTCCCGACAAAGATTTTCGGTGCAAATCTTTCATACCTGTATTGAAAATCGTGTTAATTCGTGTCGTCTTGAGGCCTTGTACAGTGTACACTGTACAACCTTGAGGCTTTGTTTTTCTCTCAGCGCCTGTCGTTTGTGATCCAATAACTTTCGTTCTCTGTTTTCGCAGTCTTTCCACCCCAAAGCCTACTTCCTTATGTAAATCTCAACTCAAAAAAACAAAAAAAAAAGACATTACCTTCTCTGTGCTCATTCGTTTATTCATTCTTATTCGTTCGTTCGTTCTTCGACCACGTGTTTCTCCCCCATTTCCCCAGATAGATTGTCAAATTTCAACTCGTTATTTTATCGTCCATGCGATATTGTTTGATTATAGTTAGTTTTGGTTTGAATTTCCTGTAACTCGTAATTAATTAATCGTGTTCTGCTCCTCGTGTGTGGCCTTGTAGTTGTACCCCCGTCGGTGTTTTGTTAACTTAAGCGTGTTTTGCTTGGCTCTTGGTTTTTTCCCTTCTACCCCGAACATAATACTGTCTAACGTTCTAAATCCCCACCCCACCCCCCCCACCCCAAAAAAAACAAAAAAAACAAAAACATTTATTTTATTTTCTCCACGCGTACTGTTGTCTCATCCTGTATTTTCTGTCCAGGTGTGCTGTTCGCCCCACCCCCATTATCTCCTTGCCATCCACCGTTTGCCCTGTTCACGTGACTCGTGGTGGTCCCTCTCGGGGACCCCCAGCAATCCCCCCGTTGGTATTTTTGTGCATGTAAGATTGTTCATAGTTCTGTTTAAATATTATTTAAATATGTTTAACCTTTCCCCTTCTGTGTTTTATTCAGTGGTATATTACAACACGCTGTTTTTCTTCCTATTTAAAAGGTTTTTCTCAATTCCCTCTCCAACTCATTCCACTTCAAAAAAAAGAAATTCAATATCTTATACGTCTCCCTCACTACATGGTCTAAATTCACATTCATTCCATCCCTCCTCCATCGTTCTGAATCGGATTGCTAACTTGAAAATCACAACAAACCCAATTTGTTATCAATGTTCGTCTTTCATTAATCATCCACTTTCTAAACTCCCCTCTTGCCCCTCCCATCCAAATCCCCCCCCTTGCACCTACACTCCGAAACTTCCCCCTTGCCCCTCCACTCTTAAACTCCCCCCTTGCCCCTCCACTCCCGAACTCCCCCCTTGCCCTTCCCCTCCTAAACTCCCCCTTTGCCCCTCCCCTCCTAATCCCCCCCTTGCCCCTCCACTCCTGATCTCCCCCCTTGCCCCTTCCCTCCAAAACTCCCCCCTTGCCCCTCCCCTCCTAAACTCCCCCCTCACTCCTCCCCTTCAAAACTCCCCCCCAATCCCTCCCATTCAATTCTCCCCCCATACCATTCCTCTCCAATTCTCTCTCCTCCCCCCTCCTCCTCCAAGCTGCCTCCTCCCCACTTCGTCTCCCTTCTATCTCATACCTCCACCCCCCCAAACCTTCTACTTTCCTCTGCCCCCCCTCAAACAACCCCTCACTGTGCCTCATCCTTCACCATCAAACCTTTCATCCTCCTCATCCTTCCCTTTCTTGGAACTCTTCTGCAACATCTGAAACACTATCAACTGTTCTCCCTACCTCCCCCTCTCATCCTTCATCTTACCCTACTCCTCCCCTCCCCTGTCTTGTACCCGATGCTCCCCCTCTCTCTTCATTAACGGTATGGACCTCAAACATCCGGGGCCTTCGCTCAAACCTGACTGATCTCTCCATACAGGTTGCTTCTGACAATCCAGACTTGATCTGCTTAACAGAGACTTTCCTCCTTCAAGATGTCTCTGATTCCTTAATATCTCTTCCTGGTTACTCCCTCCTCCGGTATGATAGACCTGAGCCTCGGCCTGGTGGTGGGGTGGCTATCTTTGTCAAAAACTCTCTTCCTCACTCTCCTTGCACTGCTCTCTTTCCTCCTCACCCGCAGGAGTACCTCTGGTTACGGCTTCCTCTCCGCTCCCACCTTTTGTTCATATGTGTTCTGTACCGTCCCCCAAACAGTGATGACCCCATCTACATTTCAATGTCTGACAACATGGACCAACTTCTATCCACTCATGCCAACTCTCTCTTCCTCATATGTGGTGACTTCAACTGTCATCATGCCACCTGGTTGGGTGTGGGTTCCTCTCTCACCAGTCATGGCACCTCAGCAAAGGACTTCTGTGACTCACTGGGATTGACACAATCTGTCAATTTCCCGACCCGGATCTCAGCCAATGGAGTATCTTCTCTTCTAGACTTGGTTATGACAAACTTCCCTGCTAATGTCTGCTGCTCTTCTTCTGCTCCAATCGGTTCTTCTGATCATGTGCTTGTCAAAGTGGACATCTCTCTGGCCATTCTCAGAGAGCCTCCTCAGCGTCGACGAGTCTGGCATTTCACTCAGGCCGACTGGGACGGTCTTCAAGCAGCCATCAATCGTCTGGATTGGTCTCCCATCTCCACTGCCTCTGACATCAATTCTTCCTGGGAATTCTTCCAAAGCAAACTGATCTCTCTCATGCACAGATTTATCCCATCTCGCCTTCAATTGTCTTACCCTTCCTCCCGTCCATGGTACACTGAATCTTGTGGTGAGGCAGTTGCCCTGAAACAACTTGCCTTTGCCTCTTGGAAGGCTAATCCAACGAAGGAAATCTCAGTTCCTTCCACCAAGCTCGGAACAAGTGTGTGTCTACCCTCAGGAGTGCCAGGAAGCACTATCTCTCCTCACTCAAGAATGAACTCTCAAACCTGTCTCCTTCCTCCAAATCCTGGTGGCGTCTGGTCAAATCCGTTTCTGGTGTTTGTTCCCCCATCCATCCCCTCCCTTACCTCAAATGGCCACACAGTTGACATCGCACGTGACAAAGCCGAATGCCTCAACTCTGTGTTCGCCTCGAAATCCTTAGTCCCAAACCCATCTCTCTCTGTTCCCACCTTTCCCAGTCGAACCCAACTGCTCCTGGACTCTGTGTCCTTCTCTCCTGACAAGGTGGAGGAGTTTTTGTCAAACCTCGACTCTGATTCTGCAACTGGACCAGACGGCATCAGCCCACGGGTCCTAAAATCCTGCTCTGCCGCTCTATCTCAGCCTCTCTCTGTTCTTTTCACCCTATCTTTTGCTCAAGGTCATCTGCCAGCATCCTGGAAATCAGCTAACATTACCGCTTTACACAAAAAAGGTGCAAAAACAGATCCTTGCAACTACAGACCAATCAGTCTGCTCCCAATTATCAGCAAAGTCATGGAATCCATCATTGCTTCGGATATGAAATCTTTCCTCTTCTCCAATGGCTTGATCTCTGATCATCAATTTGGTTTCAGACCAGGTCACTCTACTCTGGACATGCTGCTTCTGCTGTCTCAACAATGGATGGAGGTCCTCAATGCCAAACAGGAAATCAGAGCTGTCTCCCTTGACATATCACGGGCCTTTGATACGGTCTGGCACCCAGCTCTGCTCACCAAACTCTCCTCCTATGGTATCCATGGAAATCTCCATGCATGGCTTGCGGACTTCCTCTCTGGTTGTAGTCAACGTGTGGCCCTGAATGGATTTCTCTCATCTCCCCTTCCTGTTTAGGCTGGAGTTCCCCAAGGAAGTGTGCTGGGCCCTGTGCTTTTTCTGGTCTTTATCAATGATCTCTCCGACTCTCTGGAAAATCCTCTCTATCTCTTTGCTGATGACTCCACTCTCTGCCGCTCCATTCCTCTTCCCTCAGATCGGCAGTCTGCAGCCTCCTCACTCTCTGAAGACCTGGACAAAATCACAGACTGGTCAAACAAGTGGAACATGTCTTTCAATCCTGACAAATCTCACTCTCTTACTATGTCTCTCCGAAAAGATCGACTGGACAACCCTCCCATCTACTTTCTCAACAATCCTCTCCAAGAAGTTCTGTCACTCAAGCTTTTGGGTCTCACTATCTGCCATGATCTTTCTTGGGAAAACCACATTTCCAAGCTGGCCTCCAAAGCCAGTCGCCGACTGGGCATCCTCCGTCGTGCGAAGTCCTTCCTCGGCACACCTGAGCTCCTCACCACATACAAGGCTTTCATCCGCAGCTCAATGGAATACTGTTCTCCCCTATGGGCTGGTGCTCCTGCCTCACACCTGGCTCGGCTTCACGCTGTTGAATCCAAAGCTTTCAAAATCATTGGAATCTCCCGCGATGAAGCTATCTCTGAGGGCCTTTCACTCACTCACCGCAGGCAGGTAGGTGGCCTTTCTGTCTTCTACCGACTCCTCTCCGGCCTTGCTCCCCCAGCTCTCTCTGTGCTCTGTCCCCCAAATATTCCTACAGGTCGCACAAGATCTGCCAGCAACCCTCTGATGGTTAAACTGCCGAAATCTCGGCTCTCTGCTCACCTTCACTCTTTCATTCCTCTTTTCTCCCGCCTGTGGAACAAACTCCCACACTCCCTTCAATCCCTCTCCTCCCTCCAGATCTTTAAAACAGCTGTTCACCACCATCTCTTATCTTCCCCCATCCATAACCTTGATCTTTTCTACCCCCACTAATTCACCCCAGATCCACCTTGTTTGAAATTCCAACTTCTTTCCTGGAAATCCTGGCAGTGTCCATATGTTTATACCTCTCCCACCCCCCCCCCCCCTTCACATGCCTCCCCCCCTTCACATGCCTCCCCCCCAAAGCCCTCTCCCTCCCACAGATCTCTCGATGTCTCCATGTCTCTCGGTCCCTGCTCTCAAATGTTGTGTTTGTGTCCTTCCCCCTCTCTCCCCATCTTGTCTACCGCTCCCGATG
Source organism: Myxine glutinosa (assembly GCF_964187855.1). Lineage (NCBI taxonomy): Eukaryota > Metazoa > Chordata > Myxini > Myxiniformes > Myxinidae > Myxine > Myxine glutinosa. Next base: position 206,137,806 of record NC_136261.1, on the reverse strand, counting down.
TTATTTGTTTTATGTGTCTGTTTGTCTTTCATGTGTGATTAATGTTCGCTCTTTCACGAGCCTCGATCTTGTATACAAAAAAAAAAAAAAAAAAATCTCCACGCATGGCTGGCGGACTTCCTCTCTAGTCGTAGTCAACGTGTGGCGCTGAATGGGTTTCTCTCATCTCCTCTTCCTGTTCAGGCTGGAGTTCCCCAAGGCAGTGTTCTGGGCCCTGTGCTTTTTCTGGTCTTCATCAATGATCTCCCCGACTCTCTTGAAAATCCTCTCTATCTCTTTGCTGATGACTCTACTCTCTGTCGCTCCATTCTTCATCCCTCAGATCGACAGTCTGCAGCCTCCTCACTCTCTGCAGACCTGGACAAAATCACAGACTGGGCAAACAAGTGGAACATGTCTTTCAATCCTGACAAATCTCACACTCTTACAATAAAATAACCACCTTTAGAGGCCATTTTTCCCCGCAAAGCGGGGGTTGGCCTTTTTCGGGAACCGTGGTTGTTGTTGTTTTTCGGTCCCCTTTTTGAAGCAATGTTTTACGGCCGGATGCCCTTCCTGACACCAACCCTTTTTGCCACCTTTAACGACAAACAGGGAATTACCAGTGAAATGGTACTCAATTAGCCGACCTCGGAAGGATGACAGGCTGAGTCAACCCCCCTGGCGTTAATTCAGCAATCGACCGGGATTCGAACCCAGGATCCTTGGATCCTAAGCCGGCACCCTAGCCGCTAGCCCAACACCAGGGTTCCTCCCAATGTCTCTCCGAAAAGACCGACTGGACAACCCTCCCATCTACTTTCTGAATAATCCTCTCCAAGAAGTTCTGTCACTCAAACTTTTGGGTCTCACTATCTGCCATGATCTTTCCTGGGAAAACCACATTTCAAATCTGGCCTCCAAAGCCATTCGCCGACTGGGCATCCTCCGTCGTGCGAAGTCCTTCCTTGGCACACCTGAGCTCCTCACCACGTACAAGGCTTTCATCCGCAGCTCAATGGAATACTGCTCTCCCCTCTGGGCTGGTGCTCCTGCCTCACACCTAGGTCGTCTTCACGCTGTTGAAAGCAAAGCATTCAGAATCATTGGAATCTCCCGCAATGAAGCTAACTCCAAGGGCCTTTCACTCACTCACCGCAGGCAGGTTGGTGGTCTTTCCGTCTTCTACCGACTCCTCTCTGGCCTTGCCCCCCCAGCTCTCTCTGGGCTCTGTCCCACAAATATTCCTACAGGTCGCACAAGATCTGCCTGCAACCCTCTTATGGTTAAACTGCTAAAATCAAGACTCTCTGCTCACCTTCGCTCCTTCATTCCTCTTTTCTCCCGCCTCTGGAACAAACTCCCTCACTCTCTTCAATCCCACTCCACCCTCCAGGTCTTTAAAACAGCTGTTCACCACCATCTCTTATCTTCCCCCATCCAAAACTTTGATCTTTTCTATGCCCGATAATTTCACCCCAATTCCACTTTTTGAAATACCAACTTCTGACCTGGAAGTCCTTGGTGTCCTTGTGTTTTATACTTCTCCCACCCCCCACCCCCCCCCACCCCCACCCCTTCCCACGCCTCCTCCCCCGAGCCCTCTCCCTCCCTCTCCCTGCCTTTCCCTGCTCTCAAATGTTGTGTGCTCTCAAGTGTTTGTGTGCTTCCCATTCTCTTGTCTTCCACTCCCTCTTTTTATATATTTTGTTTGTCTGGTTGATTTGTTTGTGAAGTAAATGTCAGCTCTTTCACGAGCCTCGATTCAGTATACAAAAAAAAACAAAAAAAAAACTGGTGATATTGCTTGGAGACTCGCCCATATGGTGTTGCCCTCCGATGTTTTATTACATCGTTTTAATTAAGATAATTCAGTGGAATGCCCTTTTTGTATGATTTCTGAAGATCTTTTCGATGCTTACGTAGATTGTGCAAGACTCTCTCCCTTCTTTGGTTTTTTATCAACTTTTTAAAATCATATGAACTTTTCTTTTTCAACACGGGTTTTTATCTTTGGAATACCACTTAGGTACAAAAAACGCTCTGAGACTGCTCTTGTTAATTTCTTAATTTCTATTGGAAAATTTGCAATCGACAAGACAAGAAAAGCAAAGCTCCTGGCAAATGCTGATATTTTATGTGATGTGGTAATTGTGTTTAAGGCTATGGTCATGGCAAGGTTGCGCTTGGAATTCTCTTTTTGCCAAATGAAAGATGATTTATAAACCTTTGTGGAAAAATGGTGTGTAAAGGGGGGGTTTGTAAACTTGATAATGGTTTGTTAAATTTTTTATTTTAGAGTTTGGTGTTTTTATTGTTGGTGTTCGGCTGCACATGTTTGGAATTGGAATGACTTTATTAGCATGACTTGTGTGGTTTTCTTACCTTAAAAATAAAAGAGCTACAAAAGTCTCTTTTTCTATATCTATCATTCTCATTCTCATTCTCATTCTCATTTTCTCTCTCTCTCTCTCTCTCTCTCTCTCCCTCTCTCTCTCTCTCTCTCTCTCTCTCTCTCTCTCTCTCTCTCTCTCTCGCTCTCTCTCTCTCTCTCTCGCTCTCTCTCTCTCATGGCCCTAGCTTTGTGAATGTGGGGTACACCATCCTGGATGTGGGGGATCTCTATCTGGGGTCGCTCCCGCGAGATTGATCGGCTGTCTCTGTGCCGCAGCCTTGTTCGACAGAACTGTCTGAGGCTATACAACAACAACAACAACATCCTCACATTCCCTCCATTAATCCAAGTTCTTTTTACGAGAGAAGAAAATGACCAGGTCGAAGCAGCAGAATGAAATAGCATAAATAGGTGCTGGATACATCAGGGTTTCTTTACTTACCAGACAATAAACCATTGTGGATAACCTCCATCAAAGCCAGGAATCCAGGAAATATTTGCAGAAACACTTGTAAATTGAACGTTCACACTGGTAACCATGTGAGGCCTTGTTCCTAGAAAAAAAAAAGTCCAAAATTAGCAATATTTCAATACACAGTAAAACTACTAATGATCAACAGGAGAATTTGGAGTTTGTCCGGTCAAAATGATGTTCTGCAAGTCGAGGTGACTTACTTCTCGTCTAACATTCTGCAATTTACCTGTGACAAAGATGTTTGTTCCTGTTGAAGAACAGCCAACTGCATTGCAAGCCTCACACACCCAGGCACCATGATGCTGGCTTTTTATGGGTACGAGCCCGAGGCTTCTGCTTGCCTGACTTTGTCTGCTGCACAAAGGTGTCATCTGTTTTGGTCTCAGGTTTTCTTCTGTCCTAACCTGCCAGCCACAAAAACATTCATTATAATTTATGAAGCATACTCGTCATCAGTAATGACAAGGTGGCATATAGAGTTTGAATAAAACGAGTCAAGCTTATGATGAGCATTGGAGATTATTGACTTTTTGTACTACTCTCATCAGGTGTCTGAGAATCAGTAACTGTAATCCATCAAAACTACTCTCTATCTCTAATTTGATTGCAGTTTGCCTTATTGCTAGAAAGATCACTTTTTGGGATTACTTTTAGTGGGGGCATGGGGAAATAGAAATCCAGAAAGCATGATGATGATGAGCAGATATCACAATGGGTGTAGCTGGTAACCTCGACAACCTCATTCCAGATTCTAACAGCGAAGATTTCCAATCCATGCTTGTTGTACCTCCGAAGCACTGCTTGGAAGTGAGGGTTATATTATGAAAGCTCGGCTGGGAAACGGATTTAGGCACATTTTGGGCCTACCATCTGACAGAAAATCACCAAAATTCTTTCCATACCAACTGACCACCTTCAGCTATCCCTCTCCAGATCACTTCTTCAGCCCCCGACTTTCACCTACTCTCTCTATACTCCCCATAGCTCTGCTTTCGGCAATTTCCATTCAGTATTTCTCACAGCATTTCATTCCGGTTTCCCATTCGATGATTCATAGATCAGTAGTTTGTTTCAATTTTCAGCATCAGTTTCGCTTTGGGATATCAGTTTCGATTATTCATTGCAAGTTGTGATGCAATGCAAATGGTACACGAAAAAGGTCATCAAAACCGATTTTCGGGGGGAATTCTTTTCAAATTTTGTAAGGGGTCTAAAGTGTTTGAAAGGTCTTATAATGGTCTAATATGTCTAAGGGTCTTAAAAGGGCCTAACTGTCCAAAGGGTCTTAAAACACATCTGAAAAGGGTCGAAGAACATGTATATATCTCAAAAGGGTATAAATGGGTGTGAAGGAGTTTAAAGGATTTTAACAGGGTCTAAATGGGTAAAAAGGGGTCCAAGGGTGTAAAGGAGTAAAGCTGTAGTGAAGAAATTACCTTGGGTTCGTAAATACATTAACTCGGGAGTGCAACATGGCAATAACGGGCCAAATTACTTCCTCATGATGCTATTCAGGTGCATCGTGATTAAAAATCTGATTCTACTCGTAGAAAGTTGTGTTGCGATTAACCTTGGGAGCTCAAAACAGTAAGATCACAAACAAATAGCAAAACAACTCACCTTACTGTGAGGTTGAGGTGACCGTTGTTGGTTTACCCATTGCCTTGTGTCAGCTTGGCGATGCCAGCATATGTGCTGCGTGGCAGGTATTGTATATATGGATCTACAACAGTTTATGATGATGCTCCATGCATGCCGTAATGACTCCAAATCTCGCTTATTTTCACCCTTCTCACTTGTATCATTGAATGAGATCAACATCGGGTTTTTTTTTACAACTAAAATGGCCGCCAGCCAGCCATCTTTGATCGCATAGCGAAAGAAAATTATGTGCATATGTATACCATCATGTATCGTCTTTGTGCCAAGTATGAACAAAATCAGTCCATACATCTCCGAGATATGGTTGTGGACGCACACACAGACAGACAGATGGACGAACGAGACCGAATCCATAAGCCCCATTTTGGACTAAGTCAAACGGAGGCTAATAAAGTCGTAGTTACTTGGAGAGAAATAGAGAGAGGGAGATAGCACAGGAATAGCTGAACACTGAGGATTTATAATATGCATGGGCGCACTATTCTGCCTTATATATTGTGGTTCAGTTGTGTCATGACTTCTCACCTGATGCCAACATACATCAGGAGTTGGATCACCACCAGCAGTGCAAGGTACGATCAATGTTCGACCAATGTTTTCATGGTATTCAGGATCAGGTTTAACAGTGAAAGTTGGGAGAGGCTAGGGAGTAAAAAGTAAGGGTTACAATGATATCTTTCATTTAATGTGCTTAATATGTAAGCAAGGTGTTATAACTCAGAGCAGCCATTACAATGGAATAAAAGGAAATTTGACACAGAATGCCATTTGTCCGATCACATCTGCACTATATCAACACCACATGAACCCACTCTTTCAGTTTATCGACTTCATTCCCCTGCGGGAAAGGCGGGGGGGGGGGGGGAGGGGAGGGGGAAGCAGTGGGCAGTGGGGAAGGCTTTGGGACATGGTAATCCATGAATACCCTTCACACATATATATATACACATATACACACGACCAGTCAAAAGTTTAGGTACACCCAACATTTTTTGTTATTTTACTGTTTAATGTAGAAAATGAACATAAGATGTGAACAAAACTCTTACAAAAGATATATCTGCTTATCTACTGATAATATATTGTGCTTCAATGCATCTTTCTAGTGCGAAACGTAGGTTTAAAGCAATTTTTGGAAATAGGTCGAAAAGTGCAATATTAAATCCAAACTGAAACGCTAAGTTAATGTTATTAACGTTTCATCTCAGGAGCAAAATCTGTTTACAAATGTTCTGCTCTGTGTGGAATGAATGTTTGTGCTTAGTTTCTTCATCACATGCAATGTCTATTATTGGCAGGCGTTGCAAAAAATGTTTACAGAAAGGCCGGCCATACAATCTAATGAGTGTTTTTGTGTTTCAGATTGCATGAACATGGGTGCCAAAGCTCAGCTAATGCCAGAAAAAAGACAGGCAATTGTAACTTTGAGAAAAGCGCTTGCCAAGCCAGCCGTTCCTTAACGGTTGTAAATAGAGTGCTTGCTCGAATGCTTAAACCACTTGGCGATCTTTCCGCAAGAAACTGTAAATGAACACACACCCAATGTTCTTGAGACCCGACCATATATCGACTGTAATCTATATACCCCAAAGAGGAATGACCCTTTCTGCTGCTCCTGTAGTGAGCGGGTGTACTAGTATATATAAAAATATATATCTAAATATATATATATATATATATATATATATTGTTGCGGATATGGGACTTGGCCTCAATATCCGCTTGTAAATACTCCCCTATTTCCCCAATACTCCCCAACTATCCCCAATCCCCCATTCCCTAGTCCCATTGCCTGTAAATAATACTCTGTAGAACCGACCTTCCCCTTTTTCCCCCATTAAATGTCGTGCCCAGGTCCACCGCATCTCACGTAGACAACTTTCGGACATCTTGCTAGTTATTCTTAGTCTATGTCAGTTAAGGACTCGTTTCCATTAATTCTGACTCTTCGTTGCACCAGAATGTGATTATATGGCACCAGTAGTGAGTTTAGGACCTTCCCATACCTCCTCCCATCTTCTTCCCCAAACAACAACTACAACAACAACAACTACAACAACAACGGCGCGGCGTGCGGGGAGTGTGCGTCCTCACATCGGCTTGGTTAGCCGCCATTGACCATGCGCTCTGACGGGGTTACCATGAAGGGGCTGCCTGTCGGCCCCTCGTCAAGGGCGGAGCCGGTAACCCCCGCACCCAATGAGAAGCAACGGGCCGATTCCATCTGGGGCGGAGCTAACGAGCCGAGGGCGTGTCACTCCCCGCCGGATATACGCGGCGACTTGCCGGACGTGACGTGAGATGCGCCCCCAGCTTGGAGAAAGAGAAGTCACTACCTCCGAGCGCTGAGAGACCTCCTGCATCTTTTGGGCCGCGCTATCCTGTCCCTGAGCACAAGGTGCACCTTGTGCTGGCCATCGAATACCCGCTTTCCTTGCCATCAATCCCCGTGTGAGTCAGTTTTTGTCCCGTTTATCTGTGGTCTGTCGGGAATAAGATAAGTGTGTCTAAGTGCCTGCCTTTCTATGCTGTCCCTCTTGTAGTTGTAATCTAACCTTCCGCCCTAATATAACCTCCTCCGGAGGTCTTGAGAACTGAACCCTTGGTGTCGTGTCATTTTAATCCAGCCGTTGTGTCTTTTCCTTCATTGATCTAGTGTAGCGCGACTTAGTCAACGTTCGAGCATAATCGGGTAACTTGTGCGGACACGGCGGCCATTCCGCTCGGCCCACCATAACATCAAAGTCGTGTCTGTAACAATTGGTGTCTGGGAGTGGGATTCGAGGCCCGACCAAATTTTTTAAAAAAACGAATAGAGGAAAAAAAAAAAAAATTTGGTCAAAATTTGGAGCGGCCGAAATTTGTTTTGTTTTACAAAACCCGAATTTTGAAAGTCGCGCTATGGCGGATCAAGACAGCTGGGGTCCGGTAGAGGAGAGTGAGGCAGGGTCGGTCCAGGACCAAATTGAGGGACGTGAGGAGAGCGAAGCAGTGAGGGCGGCAGGGTCGCAAAATAGCGTTGTCGCGCACGAGGTGGCCACGGCGTCCACGCCCGCGACCCTAGCAGTGACGCTGGTGGATTCGAACCTTTTTTTCCTGCAAATGAGGGCCCTTATAGACCAAATTGGAGGTTTGAGAAACCAAATGGATGCTCGGGGTGAGCGATTGGAAGGCAAATTGAGGGACATGAGGGACATGAGGGACGAAGCGAGGGGTACCGGTGAGGGGTTAGACAACGGGATAAAAGAGGTGAGAAATGGGTTAACGGGGGTAGAAAATAGAATGGCTGCCCAGGAGAATCAAATGGAAGGGATGCAAAAGGGGTTAGAGGGGTTAGAAAACAGGATGGAAGGCAAATTGAGGGACATGAGGGACCAAGCGGAAAGCGAAGTTAACCAAATGGGGCGGCAGATAGAGGGGGTCAGAATGGGGGTAGAAACCAAACTGGATGCTCACAGGGAGGAAATGGAGCAGATGAGGGTGGCATCTGGGCAGGAGATGCAAGTGATGGGAGAGGAGATCAGAAGAGGAGTGAGTGAGGAGGTCGGAGGAGTGCGCGAGGAGGTGAGGCACTGTAAGGAGCACATGGAGAAGGAGGTGAGAAAGGGGACTGTAAAGTTATAAGGGGGCATAGAGGATCTGACGCAAGAGGTGGAACAGCTGACAGAGGGACAAAAAGAACTAACGGACCAGGTAAAGAAGAACACAGCGGTAATAGGAGGGTTAAAAGCGACCCAAAATGACCTAAAAAATGACTTGGTAGCGACGAAGAGGGAATGTCAGATGGTACGTGAGGGATTGACAACGAGGTTGGACGAGGTGATAGAGGTAATGGAGACGAAGGACCGGCAGGTGAGGACGCACATGGAAACGGTCAAGGTAGCCTTGGAGGACGAGCTTGAGGAGACGTACCGGGGAATAAAAGAGGTGAAGCAGAAACTAGAAGAAGTGGAAGAAGGGGTGAGTGAAATTAAGAAGCGACGGAGAGGGGATAAGAAAGAGATAAAAGAGGAGATAAAAGAATTGGTCCAAAGTCTGTGTTTGGATCGTGATGATGTGCTCATTAACCGGATGAGGGATTCGCAGGTGATGGAGGAGAAGCGAAGAGGAAGAGGACCCGGTGTAAGTGGTGACCAATATGGTCGTGCGTATGATGCGCCAGGTGATTTAAGAAGCTTGGGGGTCGAGATGGACCCGGGTGTTCGTGAGAGGCCATTGGTGAAGTGTGCGACAGGTCTGGTGTGCAAAAAAGGAGGTGTGCGAGAAAGTCCGACCCTGGGGTGTGTGAGGAAAAAGTGCGTGCCAAGGAGTGAGGGTGCTGGCGAGAGTGAGTCGGTCGTAGCGCGTGTGCGAGGGAGCACATGGAAGCGCGGTGTGGTAAGTGTTACAGAGGGTGTGACGGGAGAGTGTGCGCGAGAAAGGTGTGTGATGGACAGGTGCATGAGGAAAGAGTGCGCTGTCAAAGGCAAGGAAGAATGCACACCTGTGGTGAGTGTTACAGAGGGTGTGACGGGAGAGTGTGTGCGAGGAAGGTGTGTGACGGACAGGTGCATGGGGAAAGAGTGCGCTGTCAAAGGCAAGGAAGAATGCACACCTGTGGTGAGTGTTACAGAGGGTGTAACGGGAGAGTGTGCGCGAGAAAGGTGTGTGGCGGACAGATGCATGAGGAAAGAGTGCGCTGTCAAGAGTAAGGGTGAGTGCGCTGTCAAGAATGGAGGTGAGAGTAGTGAGAGTGACAAGGAGAGTGAGTTGGTTGTGACAGGTGAGAAAGGATGCACACCTGGAATGGTAGAGCGTGAGTGGGAATGCACGCTGGAATTGGTAGTGAGGCACGTGGTTGGGTGTGCGAATGAGAGCACACCTGTGATTGTCACAGAGGAGGTGACAGAGGAGGGGGCGCGAAGAGGTGTGTTGGTGAGGTGTGCTACCAACGAATGTGTGCCAAAGTGTTCGGTGGTCAGGTGTGTGACCAAGGCTGTGAGTGGAATGGGTGTACCTGGGTGTGTAAGGAAAGGTACGAGGAGCATGGAAACGGCTGGATGTGTGAGCAAGGAACGGGCTGCGGGGTGTAAGCATGCAGGTGAGGCATCGAAGGTAACCGGGTTAGAGGTTAGGTCGACTTTTAGCCGAATCGGGCCCTCGGTGCGTGCTGGGCCTCGCTTTGAACGGCCGCGTCCGTGCTCCACTAGGCGGAGCGGGCGGCTGGATAGGAAGGGTTGTCATGGCGACCACTTTTTGTTGAGGCATTCCGGCAGGTCGAGATCGGGCCATGGGATGGCTCCACGCCGAGGTGGTGCGTGGGACCTCGGCCCGGGTAAACCTCCTTCCCTGCACCGAATGCGGGATGTATCCAGCCGCTGGCACCAAACAACCCGCATTCATTGCTCGGCTTTACGAAGCCGGGCTTTGGACAGGAATTGGCGCACCGAGAGGCATTAGTGAGTAGACTGTGTGATGAGGATAGTGTTTTGGCCCCAAAATTAGAAAAAAAGCGAAATTTGATGATTGGCAAGGGATTGGCAGTAATGATTGGCAGATGATGGGCAGTGATTGGCAAATTTTTAATTTGTTGAAATTTGATGTGCAAAATTGGTAGTGAGCGATGGGCCCGGTGGGTAAGGCTGGCATCCCTGCCGCCCTTCCCATATGGGGGCAAAGGAGCACTAGATTATGGGGTGTATGGCAGTGAAAACTAGCCCGGGTGGGTTAGGTTATAGTGTGTAGGGATCTAGAAAGATGACATTAGGTGACGTTAAGTTTAGTTAGTGACTGATACCTGTAGTGGGGACGCAGGTAGATTAGTATGGATAATAATGACGTGGGAGCGCAATAGTTTAAAGGGACGACTGGGAAGCGCAAGTTTCAGAAGGGAGTAGTTAGCTGAGATGATGCTGTGTGTGTGAGAATTGAACAGGTGTGATTGCACAGGTGTGCAACTGGACAGGTGTGTGGAGCAGTGTGTGAGTAGTGAGTGTTGTGGATCAGCGCGAATGCGCTTGGGGAGAGAAGGGTGCAGGTGGCACCAGGTGTGAGAGCACAGGTGTGCAAGTACAGGTGTGTGGAGAGAGTTGGAGTAAATGGTACGGAGTGGTGTGCATGGTGCGAAGGTGTGGATGGGGGAAGAGTGGGCCCCTTTCACGAGTACCCGGGGCGGGTAGTGTAAGTGTTAGGTAGAGGGTATAGGTAAATTGTGGGTGGATATTGGCATTTGTGGTGCGGTTGCAGAATGGTATTGTGGATGGGTGCATTAGTGTTGTGGAAATGGCTGGGCGTGTAGCCTGTTAGTGTGTGTAGTTGGTTGGGCACTCCACCACTGTGAGGATGTCGGCCAGGTGAGGCCGCAGGTGGGCTCTGGGAGCCGGTAGAGTTGTGGATGGGGCCCGAGGATCCGGAGGACGGACCCGGGTAGCCCAGTGCCAGAGAGGGCACCGAGTGGGGAGAGCGCCAGAGGGCCTTCCCCAGGTAGTTAGGTTAGGGTGAGGAGCAGGTAAGCTCGGAGGCAACTGCAGTGGTGGAGGTGTGCAGGTGGGTAGACCCGCTGGGAGAGGTACACGCCACAGCCCAGAAATTGTGCGAGGGCACCGGGAGATGAATCGGGGGAGTGAGACCCCAAATTGAAAAGCACCACAGTTTGGTCAATGGGCATTGGTTTTTAGAACCCATAGTGTAAGAGGGCCAATGGTTTGGCCGGAGAAAGACCCCGGGTAGTGTAAAGTTGTTAAAGTCATTTAGGAAATAGTTAGGATTGATGAACCTGTCGCACCATACGCAGCCACTTACCTGTGGTGATGATGATGCCTCCACACCTGTGTTTTCTTTGTTCTGTGCAGGAAATGAGATTGCTGTGGATTTGTGAGATGCATCACGACGTGGATGAGACATTGGGGTGATTCCATCTCTCCCTCCTTAGGAGGGACTGATGATGAATTGGTAATGGCAAATTTTGATGTTCAGTTGGAGATGGCAAATTTTGATGAGAGTTGAAAATGGCAAATTTGATTGGTTAGGAGGGAGAGAAGACGAATTTGGTTTATGGGAGGAACGGGGAAGACAGTAGGGATGTTTGTTGATTTGTAAAGTAGATGTTTATGGGTAGTGTTGGTTGTGTGGATACAGTAAGGGGTAAGGGAGGGGCCATGTAGGTTACCTGGTGGGGGGGGGGGGGGCGTACGGTAGGAACGTACCTGTCTCACCTGGTTCCCATGTGCCCCCAGTGTGCATTACCTTGCATTGCGTGCACTTTTGCGCCCTTACCACCTTACTCACTTGTCTGCTTCTTTTGTCTCCCACCTCCGAGGATCTGGTTTTGGGGCAGAGAGAGAGGAGAGAGAGGTGCTGGATCCGCAGTTGTGGGCCTGCACTTTCGCTGCTTGCTGCCTGGATCGATACACCATATGGACCGCAATGTTTGTGGCCACCCACAATGGACCGCAGTTCTTTTGCGGCCAAGCACCACCCATGGATGGACCTATGGGTCAACGTGGCACCTATGCCATACAAGGTGAACCACTAACAGTTGGCCCCCTGACGGCCACAATAAAGAAATGGACGCGGTTGGCGCCTTTCTTTATTTTTGAAAGCAGTAAGAAGGCCAAGAGCACCACATGAAGGCAAGACCAGCGGCAGAACATCGGCCGGCTGCGACACGACCGGTGATTTATAGACACTTTATTGGTGTACCGGATGGTGCTGACTGTACATGATGGGGTGGTGCTTTTGGTGCTTGGAAGGGGTGCTCTGCACGTTATTAAAGGCCGTAAGGCCACAGAGCACTCGTGGGTTGGTGTATCGATGCTGGCATGCGTGCTCTCTCTATGCATAACATCTGCATGTGTTCCTCCAAAAACAGGTCCTGGATCGTAGTGTAAATAGCAGCGTAGTCTTGTAAATAATGCTCCCTCCCGGCTGTATGTTTAGTTTGCGAATTCTTTCCGGATTCGGTTATCCTGTGGGTGTGTTTCTGTGAGGAGAAGGGTGCAACGTCGCAGGGGGACATATTTACTCGTTTGTGAATATCTGTAAAACTGTCGCACTCAGGGTAGAGTTAATAGTAGAGGGAACTACATCTGAGTGCCACACTAAAATAGGTAAAAATTTATCGGGTCGGGATGCCCCGAGGGTAGAGAAGGGTGCAATGTTGCGGATATGGGACTTGGCCTCAATATCCACTTGTAAATACTCCCCTATTTCCCCAATACTCCCCAACTATCCCCAATCCCCCATTCCCTAGTCCCATTGCCTGTAAATAATACTCTGTAGAACCGACCTTCCCCTTTTTCCCCAATTAAATGTCGTGCCCAGGTCCACCGCATCTCACGTAGACAACTTTCGGACATCTTGCTAGTTATTCTTAGTCTATGTCAGTTAAGGACTCGTTTCCATTAATTCTGACTCTTCGTTGCACCAGAATGTGATTATATGGCACCAGTAGTGAGTTTAGGACCTTCCCATACCTCCTCCCATCTTCTTCCCCAAACAACAACTACAACAACAACGGCGCGGCGTGCGGGGAGTGTGCGTCCTCACATCGGCTTGGTTAGCCGCCATTGACCATGCGCTCCGACGGGGTTACCACGAAGGGGCTGCCTGTCGGCCCCTCGTCAAGGGCGGAGCCGGTAACCCCCGCACCCAATGAGAAGCAACGGGCCGATTCCATCTGGGGCGGAGCTAACGAGCCGAGGGCGTGTCACTCCCCGCCGGATATACGCGGCGACTTGCCGGACGTGACGTGAGATGCGCCCCCAGCTTGGAGAAAGAGAAGTCACTACCTCCGAGCGCTGAGAGACCTCCTGCATCTTTTGGGCCGCGCTATCCTGTCCCTGAGCACAAGGTGCACCTTGTGCTGGCCATCGAATACCCGCTTTCCTTGCCATCAATCCCCGTGTGAGTCAGTTTTTGTCCTGTTTATCTGTGGTCTGTCGGGAATAAGATAAGTGTGTCTAAGTGCCTGCCTTTCTATGCTGTCCCTCTTGTAGTTGTAATCTAACCTTCCGCCCTAATATAACCTCCTCCGGAGGTCTTGAGAACTGAACCCTTGGTGTCGTGTCATTTTAATCCAGCCGTTGTGTCTTTTCCTTCATTGATCTAGCGTAGCGCGACTTAGTCAACGTTCGAGCATAATCGGGTAACTTGTGCGGACACGGCGGCCATTCCGCTCGGCCCACCATAACATCAAAGTCGTGTCTGTAACAATAGATATATATATATATATATATATATATATATATATATATATATTTATATATATATATATATATATATATTGTTACTGATCGCGGTTTAGATGTTACTTTGCCGAGCGAAGGCTCCGCGACCGAACAGTTGTTCCCCGACTCACCCGATTCACCCAGAACTTTGGCCGTATCGCACCGCAGCTGCCCAATCTGGAAAACTCTAAAACGACGAAATGCAAAGAGGAAAAGGAATAAAACGAGAAGACGGACAGAAGAGTAATTTGATTTATTGTACACACAAGCAGAAAGAAAGCAGTCACGTTTATTTACAACACATAAGACGCAGGTGACACAGTGCAAATACTAGCTTATACAGACTTAATTAACCCAGGGACAGAACAAACAAAACAAACTCACGTACACAAGAAGGGTGGAAAGGCAGGAGGTGGATGGCTGGAGGGAGAGGAAGGTCCAAGGGGGTCCTGCAGCACGATCGGCGCATTTAGCAGCCGCCGTTCCTTCACGGCCTTGCTCAAAACCGCCGTCCAGGCCCCAAGTGGCTGTTGGGTGTTGTTGCTGCTGTGGCCTCCGCTGCTTTCCCAGGACTTGTCTGACTCGTCTGGTCCAAACCCTCAACTCTTTCTTGGTCCACTCACTCCTCACCACCGACTCCTCACCGCAACCAACGCAACCACTGACCACCACCACCGACTCCTCACCACAACCAATGCAACCAACTGACCACCGACTCCACTGACTGACCAAAACCACACACTCCGCTTCTTGCGCACGCGCCTTTATAGCGCCTCCGGCGATCAAGCCGCCGGCCTTTAGGACACGCCCATCGGTGTGCTCACCTCGGCCCTGGTTGGTCATGCGACCCTCTGGCTCCGCCCTTGATGACGACGGGCGGGCACGCCCCTCTTCCCCGACCCGAGCACTTGTTCAATGGTGGTTTTGGAGGGGAGGTAATTGGCAATCGAGGCTCGGCAATGACGAAAGGGGATGTGAAAGGAAATGGAGATTTTGGGGATGGGAATGAAAGGGGATCTATTCTCTTTCACTGGTGCAATGGAGTACTTCAATTAATGGGAGACACAGCCTTACCCTAAACACAGAATAAGATATAACTATCAAACAGGGGTATTCTATTATTTGGCTGACGTGTATGCTTGTGGACTAATTATGGGATGCCCTTTCACCTTTACACAGCTCCGGAGGCAGGGGCGCAGAATAAACAATAATCATCACCAATTTACCACAATACAACACAATCAAAAAAATACAGGCCTCATATCCGCAACACTGCACCCTCCTCCTCTTAGGCACGTCCCGGGCCTACAACTTTTATTTAGTGTGACACGTAGGTGTAGTTCCCTCTACTTTTAACCTGACCCTGAGTGCGACAGTTTTAAAACATAAATAAAGGTGTCCCGCTGCTCCATTGCACCCTGCCTAACAGACTTACGCCCACAGTTAACCGAATTGCGGAATGGTCTTCAAACTATACACTGACGGTGGGAAGCATTATTTACAATGACGCTATTTTTATTTACAAAACTAACCCAGGACCTGTGATTGTTCTTTCTGGGGGGGAGACAGTCTGCTCTGCATCGACGCACCATTAAAGCACCCAAAAACGCACCAATACAAGCACCCTCAAGCACCAATCGGTGCAGTCACCATAGTTCATCAGTGTTCAATGCATGTTCAATAAAAATAACATTAACAACCCCTAACCCTGCAGGTGATCTCTTGCTCTTCGGCTCCCTCTGCTGGTTATTATTATTTGGTCTTCCAGATGTTGTCATTCTTTCATTTTCTTACTGGCGGCCTATTTGCAATAAAGTGTGCCCAATGTGTCCTTTTTATTTTCTTTATTTATGGCCCACAGGGCCGACTACATGTGGTTCACCTGTGGGGCATCGGTGCCCTGTGGCCAAGGTCCGCCAGCAAGATTTCGGGCCCTCATGGCCGGTTCCAGCAGAGGGGCCATGCCCCAACCCATGGGGTCCATAAGTGGTGCTCGGCCACAGGCATGTGGTCCATAATGTGGTGCATCGATGCAGACAGCTGGTTCTGGGAATTTCGGGCGCACAATGGCCGACCCACGCACGCTCCCCTCGGCGCCCAATGGCGCACAGGTCATGTGGGAGACAAAAAGAGACAATTGAGCGAGGGGTAAGGTCACAAGGGTACACATCAATAAGGCAATGCAAGGCGAAATGCGTACGGAGGGCGAAGTGAGAAAGCTCGTCCCTACCGTACGTCACCCCCCTGTCACCTACACTACCCTTGCCCTTACCCCATATTTACAAAATCTACCCATTTACAAATTCGTCACTACTGTCACGTCTTCCCCATATTTCTCCTATACCAAATTCGTCTCCACAATCCCTCTACTTCAAAATTTGCCATCACCAAATTCATCATCAATCCTCATAAGGAGGAAGAGATGGAACATCAAAGCACAATGTCACACCCACGTCATGATGCGTCTCACAATCCAAACATTTGCATCATAAAAAATAATCAAAACATGGCATGGTGTGGAGTACCTGTCACCTCAGGTGAGTGGATGCAGATGGTGCGAGGAGACTTCATCCTAACTACTTTCTAAATGACATAAACACACTTTACACTACCCGGGGTCTTTCCCCGCCAATCCATTGGCCAACTTACACTATGGGTTCTAAAAACCAATTCCCATTGACCAAACTGTGGTGCTTCTCAATTTGGGGTCTCACTCCCCCGATTCATCTCCCGGTGCCCTTGCACAATTTCTGGGCTGTGACGTGTAGCTCTCCCAGCAGGTCTACCCACCTGCACACCTCCACCACTGTAGTTGCCACCCGAGCTTACCTAGCTCCTCACCCTAACCTAACTAACTGGGGAAGACCCCTCCTGGTTCTGTCACCCCACTCGGTGCCCTCTGGCACTGGGCTACCCGGGTCCGTCCTCCGGATCCTCGGGCCCCATCCACAACAACTACTACCGGCTCCCAGAGCCCACCTGCGGCCTCACCTGGCCGACATCCTCACAGTGGTGGAGTGCCCAAACCAACTACACACACTAACAGGCTACACGCCCAGCCATTTCCACAACACTAATGCACCCATCCAAATACCATTCTCTCACCCGCACCACAGATGCCAATATCGAACCACAATTTACCTATACCCTCTACCTAACACTTACACTACCCTCCCCGGGTATTCGTGATGGGGGTCCATTCTTCCCCCATTCACACCTTCGCACCATCCACTCCACTCCACAATTTCCACCATACTCACTCCACGACCATCCATTCCAATACTCCATACCATTTATTCCATACACCTGTCCTCCATTCACCTGTCGTTGCACACCTGTGCAATCATACCTGGTGCCACCTGCACCCTCCTCCTCTTCCTGGACCAGTTGGTCAACACAACACACATCACCATCACTCACTCATAACACTGCTCCACACACCTGTTCAGTTGCACACCTGTGCAATCACACCTGTTCAATCACACCTGTTCAATCTTCAAACACACGGCATCATCTCAGCTAACTACTCCCCTCTGAAACTTGCGCTTCCCAGTCGTCCCTTTAAACTATTGCGCTCCCTCGTCATTATCATCCACACTAATCTACCTGCGTCCCCACTACAGGTATCATTGTCACTAACTAATCTTAACGTTACCTAATGTCATCTTCGCTAGATCTCTACACACAATATCCTAACCCACCCGGGCTAGTTTTCACTGCCATCAACCCCATAACCTAGTGCTCCTTTGCCCCCCCCCCGTTTGTGAGGGATGACAGAGTTGCCATCCCACCACATCGGGGAGGTCCTACTATCAATTTGGCACACCAAATTTCAGCCAATCAACGTACCAATCATCAAATTTTGCTTTTTTTCTAATTTCGGGGCCAAAACACTATCCTCATCACCCGTCTACTTATTAGATCCTCTCGGTGCGCCAATTCCCTTCCAAAGCTCGGCTTCGTACAGCCGAGCAATGAACGCGGGTTCTTTGGTGCCGGCGGCTGGATGCGTCCGGCACTCGGTGCAGGGACGGGGGCTTACCCGTGCCGAGATCCCACGCACCACCTCGGCGCGGAGCCATCCAATTTCCCGATCTCGACCTGCCGGAACGTCTCAATAAAAAGTGGTCGCCATGACGACCCTTCCTATCGGGCTGCCCGCTCCGCCTAGTGGAGCCCGGACGCGGCCGTTCCAAGCGAGGCACAGCGTGGATCGCGTACGGCGGTCCTTTCGAAACCGTCGTGGCTCGGATCCCCGCTGGTTCTCGCGGCACGCGAAGCCCGGCATGCACCGAGGGCCCGATTCGGCTAAAAGTCGCTCTAACCGCTAACCCGGTTACCGTCGATGCCTCACCTGGATATTTACACGCATACGCTACCCCTTTCTTGCTCATACCTCCAGCTGTTCCCATGCACCTCGTACCTTTCCTTACACACCTCGGTACACTCATTCCGCTCACCGACCTGGTCACACACCTGACCACCGAACACCTTGGCACACATTCGTCGCTCGCACACCTCACCAACACACCTCTTCGCGCCCCTTCCTCGGTCACCTCCTCTGTGACAATCACAGGTGTGCTTTCACTCGCACGCCCAACCACGTGCCTCACGACCAACTCAAGTGTGCATTCCCATACACGCTCTACCATTCCAGGTGTGCATCCTTCCATGCCAGGTGTACATCCTCGCTCACCTGTCACAACCAACTCACGCTCCGTGTCACTCTCACTACTTTCACCTCCACTCTCGGTCGCGCACTCACCCTTACTCTCGACAGCGCACTCTTTCCCCATGCACCTGTCCGTTACACACCTTTCTCGTGCACACTCTCCCGTTACATCCTCTGTAACACTCACCACAGGCGTGCATTCTCCCTTACTCTTGACAGCATGCGCTTTCCCCATGCACCCATCCGTTACACACCTTTCTCGCGCATCCTCTTGCGCACACTTTTTCGTTACTTCCTCCGTAACACTTACCACACCGCGCTTCCATGTACCCCCTCGCACACGCGCTTCGACCAACTCACTCTTGACGGCACACTCACTCCTTGGCGCGCACTTTTTCCTCACACACCCCAGAGTCGGACATTCTCGCACACCTCTTTTTTCGCACACCAGACCTGTCGCACACTTCACCAACGGCCTCTCACGAACACCCGCGTCTAAATCAACCCCCAAGCCGACTGAAGCTTTCCTCACATCATATACATTGCCGAATATTTCGCCACTCACCTTGGCACCTCGTCTCCGCACCTCTTTTGCCACCTGCAAACTCTTTATTTGGTTAGTGAGCATCACATTATGAGTTGAGCACCGACCTTGTACATATTCCATCACCTCCTCCTGTATTTCTCTCTTAGTTTCTGTCCGTCTCTTCTTCCACTTCCTCTAATTTTTGCTTCACCTCTTTTATTTCCCGGTGCGTCTCCTCAAGTTCGTCCTCTAAGGCTACCGTGACCGTCTCTATGTGCATCCTCACCTCTCGGTCCTTCGTCTCCATTATCTTTGTCACCTCGTCCACCCTCATTGTCAGTCCCTCACGTACCATCTGACATTGCTTCTGTGTCGTTATTAATTCGTTTTTAATTTCTTTTTGTGTCGCCTTTAACCCTCCTAGTACCGCAGTGTTCCTTTGAACCTGCTCCACTAACTCCGTTTGTCCCTCTGTCAGCTGTTCCACCTCCTCCGTCAGATCTTCTATTCCCCCTTGTAACCTCGCCGTATTATTTCTCACCTCTTTCTCCATACGCTTCTCACCTCGCTTTACCTCCTCGCGTAGCCCCGAGACCTCCTCACTCACACCTCGTCGTATCCCCTCTTTCATCTCCTCCATCTCTTTTGTAGATGCCACCCTCATCTGTCCCAATTCATCCCTCTGAGCATCCAGTTTACTTTCTAACCCGATTTGCACCTCCTCTATCTGGTTCCCCATTCGTTTCATTTCCCGGGCAGATTGTTCCCCTATTTCCCGCAATTTGTCCTCCATCCTATTTTCTAACCCCATTAACCCATTTTTCACCCCCTCTAACTGATTCTCCTGGGCAGCCATTCTATTTTCCACCCCCGTTAACCCATGTTTTAATCCCTCACCGGTACCCCTCACTTCGTCCCTCATTACCCTCATTTGCTCACCCTGAGCATCCATTTTTGCTTCTAGCCCCATATTTGCCATTAGTATGGTTGCATTAATCTGCGCCATGAGGTCCCGCACATCAATTCCCGCTATTTGCGCAGCGGGCGCGGCTACCCCGCGCTCGTGCGAGCCGCCACTTTGTGCGTCTGATACCACGTGCGCGAGAGCGCCATTTTGTGCGTCTGATACTCCCTCAACCACATTGCCAATGTTCTCCTCCTCTCTTTCATCCACATACATTTCCCCGAGGTCCTGGGTCGATTCTACCCCGTCTATCTCTCCCACCGGCATCCCGTCGCCTTGACCAGCCATGGCGCGATTTCAAAATTCGGGTTTTGTAAAACAAAAGCAATTTCGGTAGTTTGTAATTTTGAGCGCGTTAAGCGCGCTTCGGGTCCAATCCCACTTCCCGACACCAATTGTTACTGTAATAACACAATTGGTGTTCCAAAATTTGGGCCTAACAAATTTAGTCCCAGGTCCGAATCCCAACTCCTGACTACCAATTGTTACTGATCGCGGTTTAGATGTTACTTTGCCGAGCGAAGGCTCCGCGACCGAACAGTTGTTCCCCGACTCACCCGATTCACCCAGAACTTTGGCCGTATCGCACCGCAGCTGCCCAATCTGGAAAACTCTAAAACGACGAAATGCAAAGAGGAAAAGGAATAAAACGAGAAGACGGACAGAAAAGTAATTGGATTTATTGTACACACAAGCAGAAAGAAAGCAGTCACGTTTATTTACAACACATAAGACGCAGGTGACAGTGCAAATACTAGCTTATACAGACTTAATTAACCCAGGGACAGAACAAACAAAACAAACTCACGTACACAAGAAGGGTGGAAAGGCAGGAGATGGATGGCTGGAGGGAGAGGAAGGTCCAAGGGGGTCCTGCAGCACGATCGGTGCGTTTAGCAGCCGCCGTTCCTTCACGGCCTTGCTCAAAACCGCCGTCCAGGCCCCAAGTGGCTGTTGGGTGTTGTTGCTGCTGTGGCCTCCGCTGCTTTCCCAGGACTTGTCTGACTCGTCTGGTCCAAACCCTCAACTCTTTCTTGGTCCACTCACTCCTCACCACCGACTCCTCACCGCAACCAACGCAACCACTGACCACCACCACCGACTCCTCACCGCAACCAACGCAACCAACTGACCACCGACTCCACTGACTGACCAAAACCACACAATCCGCTTCTTGCGCGCGCGCCTTTATAGCGCCTCCGGCGATCAAGCCGCCGGCCTTTAGGACACGCCCATCGGTGTGCTCACCTCGGCCCTGGTTGGTCATGCGACCCTCTGGCTCCGCCCTTGATGACGACGGGCGGGCACGCCCCTCTTCCCCGACCCGAGCACTTGTTCAATGGTGGTTTTGGAGGGGCGGTAATTGGCAATCGAGGCTCGGCAATGACGAAAGGGGATGTGAAAGGAAATGGAGATTTTGGGGATGGGAATGAAAGGGGATCTATTCTCTTTCACTGGTGCAATGGAGTACTTCAATTAATGGGAGACACAGCCTTACCCTAAAACACAGAATAAGATATAACTATCAAACAGGGGTATTCTATTATTTGGCTGACGTGTATGCTTGTGGACTAATTATGGGATGCCCTTTCACCTTTACACAGCTCCGGAGGCAGGGGGCGCAGAATAAACAATAATCATCACCAATTTACCACAATACAACACAATCAAAAAAATACAGGCCTCATATCCGCAACAATATATATATATATATATATATATATATATATATATATATTGTTACAGACACGACTTTGATGTTAAAGTGGGCCGAGCGGAATGGCCGTCGTGTCCGCACAAATTACCCGACTATACTCGACGTTGACGAAGTCGCGCGATGCTGGCTCAATAAGAAAAAGAAGACACCCGGCTGGGTTACAATAACACAATACGACACCAGGGGTTCAGTTCTCAAGACCTCCGGAGGAGGTTATATTAAGGCGGAAGGTTAGATTACAACTACAAGAGGGACAGCATAGAAAGACAAGCACTTAGACACAATCTTATATTATTCCCAACAGACGACAGATAAACGGGACAAAATGCTGACTCACACGGGGATTGATGGCAAGGACAGGCGGGGTAGCGATGGCTCCAGGTGCACCTGGGCTCAAAGGTCAGAATCGACTCGGTCCGGTCCAGAGATGCGGGGAGGTCGCAGCGCTCGGATGGCGTCTTGTCTGCTCAAGCTGGGGGCGCATCTGACTCAGCGCTCGCAGGTGGCTTTCCTTCTCCAAGCTGGGTGCGCATCTCTCTCAGCGCTCGCAGGTGGCTTTCCTTCTCCAAGCTGGGTGCGCATCTCTCGTCACATCCGGCGCGTGGCCGCGTATATCCGGCGGGGAGTGACACGCCCTCGGCTCGTTAGCTCCGCCTCGTGGAATCGGCACGTTGCTTCTCATTGGGTGCGTGCGGGGGGTTTACCAGGCTCCGCCCTTGACGAGGAGCTGACAAGGAGCCCCTTCGTGGTAACCCCGTGGAGCGCATGGTCTGGAGCTAATCGAGCCGGTGTGAGGACGCATCCTCCCCCGCTCCGCCGCCATCTCCTCTGTTGTTGTTGTAATTGTTGGGGAAGAAGATGGAAGGAGGTATGGGAAAGGTCCTAAACTCACTACTGATGCCATATAATCACATTCTGGTGCAACGAAGAGTCATAATTAATGGAGACGAGGCCTTAACTGACATAGAATAAGAATAACTAGGAAGATGTCCGAAAGTTGTCTACGTGTGGTGCGGTGGACCTGGGCACGACATTTAATGGGGGAATAAGGGGAAGGTCGGCTCTACTGATTGTTATTTACATGCAATGGGACTAGGGAATGGGGGATCGGGGAAAGTTGGGGAGTATTGGAGAAAATAGGGGAATATTTACAAGCGGATATGGAGGCCAAATTCCATATTCGCAACATTGCACCCTTCTCTACCCTCGGGGCGTCCCGACCCGATAAATTTTTACCTACTTTAGTGTGGCACGCAATGTAGTTCCCTCTACTATTAACTCTACCCTGAGTGCGACAGTTTTACAGATATTCACAAATGAGTAAATATGTCCCCCTGCGACGTTGCACCCTTCTCCTCACAGAAACACACCCACAGGATAACCGAATCCGGAAAGAATTCTCAAACTAAACATACAGCCGGTAGGGAGCATTATTTACAAGATTACGCTGATATCTACACTACGATCCAGGACCTGTCTTTGGAGGAACACATGCAGATGTTATGCATAGAGAGACCGCGCTTGCCAACATCGATACACCAACCCACGAGTGCTCTGTGGCCGACGGCCTTTAATAACGTGCAGAGCACCCTTCCCGAGCATCAAAAGCACCACCCCACCACCAATCGGTGCAGTCACCATTGTTCATTGGAATAAAAATAAATTCGACAACCCCTAACCCTGCAGGTGTCTCTTGTTCTTCTTGTGGTGCACTTGGTGGTGTTAACTATTAGTGGTTCACCTGTATGGCATAGGTGCCACGTTGATCCATAGGTCCATCCCCGGGTGGTGCTTGGCCGCAAACGAACTGCGGTCCATTGTGGGTGGCCACAAACATTGCGGTCCATATGGTGTATCGATCCCGGCAGCAAACAGCGAAAGTGCAGGCCCACAACTGCGCAGCCAGCACCTCTCTCTCCTCTCTCTCTACCCCAAAGCCAGATCCTCGGAGGTGGGAGACAAAAGAAGAAACAAGTGAGTAAGGTGGTAAGGGCGCAAAAGTGCACGCAATGTAAGATGATGCACACTGGGGGCACATGGGAACCAGGTGAGACAGGTACGTTCCTATCGTACGCCCCCCCCCCCCACCAGGTAACCTACATGGCCCCTCCCTTACCCCTTACTGTATCCACACAACACAACACTACCCATAAACATCTACTTTACAAATCAACAAACATCCCTACTGTCTTCCCCGTTCCTCCCATAAACCAAATTCGTCTTCTCTCCCTCCTAACCAATCAAATTTGCCATTTCCAACTCTCATCAAAATTTGCCATCTCCAACTCAACATCAAAATTTGCCATCACCAATTCATCATCACTCCCTCCTAGGGAGGGAGAGATGGAATCACCCCAATGTCTCATCCACGTCGTGATGCGTCTCACAAATCCTCACAGCAATCTCATTTCCTGCACAAAACAAAGAAAACACAGGTGTGGAGTCATCATCATCACCACAGGTAAGTGGCTGCGTATGGTGCGACAGGTTCATCAATCCTAACTATTTCCTAAATGACTTTAACAACTTTACACTACCCGGGGTCTTTCTCCGGCCAACCCATTGGCCCTCTTACACTATGGGTTCTAAAAACCAATTCCCATTGGCCAAACTGTGGTGCTCTTCAATTTGGGGTCTCACTCCCCCGATTCATCTCCCGGTGCCCTCGTACAATTTCTGGGCTGCGACGTGTACCTCTCCCAGTGGGTCTACCCACCTGCACCCCTCCACCACTGCAGTTGCCTCCGAGCTTACCTGCTCCTTACCCTAACCTAACTACCAGGGGAAGGCCCTCTGGCTCTCTCCCCACTCCGTGCCCTCTCTGGCACTGGGCTGCCCGATCCACACCCGGGATCCTCAGGCACCCACTCACAACTACCGGCTCCCAGAGCCCACCTGCGGCCTCACCTGGCCGACATCCTCACAGTGGTGGAGTGCCCAACCAACTACACACACTAACAGGCTACACGCCCAGCCATTTCCACAACACTAATGCACCCATTCACAACACCATTCTGCAACCGCACCACAAATGCCAATATCCAACCACAATTTACCTGTACCCTCTACCTAACACTTACACTACCCGCCCCGGGTACTCGTGAAAGGGGTCTACTCTTCCCCCATCCACACCTTCGCACCATGCACACCACTCCGTACCACTTACTCCAACTCTCTCCACACACCTGTACCTGCACACCTGTGCTCTCACACCTGGTGCCACCTGCACCCTTCTCTCCCCAAGCGCATTCGCGCTGATCCACAACACTCATTACTCACACACTGCTCCACACACCTGTCCAGTTGCACACCTGTGCAATCACACCTGTACAGTTGCACACCTGTGCAATCACACCTGTCCAGTTGCACACCTGTGCAATTACACCTGTTCAATCCTCACACACACGGCATCATCTCAGCTAACTACTCCCCTCTGAACTTGCGCTTCCCAGTCGTCCCTTTAACTATTGCGCTCCCTCGTCATTATCATCCATACTAATCTACCTGCGTCCCCACTACAGGTATCAGTCACTAACTAAACTTAACGTTACCTACTGTCATCTTCGCTAGATCCCTACACACAATATCCTAACCCACCCGGGCTAGTTTTCACTGCCATACACCCCATAATCTAGTGCTCCTTTGCCCCCCCTGTGAGGGATGGTGGATTTGCCATCCCACCACATCGGGGGTCTCTCACTACCAATTTTGCACATCAAATTTCAACAAATCAAAAATTTGGCCAATCACTGCCCATCATCTGCCAATCACTACTGCCAATCCTTTGCCAATCATCAAATTTTGTTTTTCTCTAATTTTGGGTCCAAAACACTAACCTCATCACCCAGTCTACTCACTAATACCTCTCGGTGCGCCAATCCCTGTCCAAAGCCCGGCTTCGTAAAGCCAAGCAATGGATGCTGGTTGTTTTGTGCCAGCGGCTGGATGCGTCCGGCACTCGGTGCAGGGACGGGGGCTTACCCGGGCCGAGATCCCACGCATCACCTCGGCGTGGAGCCATCCAATGTCCCGATCTCGACCTGCCGGCACGTCTCAACAAAACGTGGTCGCCATAACGACCCTTCCTATCGGGCTGCCAGCTCCGCCTAGTGGAGCCTGGACGCGGCCGTTCAAAGCGAGGCCCGGCACGCACCGAGGGCCTGCTTCGGCTAAAAGTCGCTCTAACCTCTAACCCGTGTAACGTCGATGCTTCACCTGGACGCTTACACCCCGCTGCCCGTTCCTTGCTCACACATCCAGCCGTGCCCATGCTCCTCGTACCTTTCCTTACACACCCAGGTACACCCATTCCACTCACAGCTTTGGTCACACACCTGACCACCGAACATTTTGGCACACATTCGTTCGTAGCACACCTCACCAAAACACCTCTTCGCGCCCCCTCCTCTGTGACAATCACAGGTGTGCTCTCATTCGCACACCCAACCACGTGCCTCACTACCAATTCCAGCGTGCATTCCCACTCACGCTCTACCATTCCAGGTGTGCATCCTTCCATCCCAGGTGTACATCCTCGCTCACCTGTCACAACTAACTCACGCTCCATGTCACTCTCACTACTTTCACCTCCATTCCTGACAGAGCACTCACCCTTACTCTTGACAGCGCACTCTTTCCTCATGTACCTGTCCATCACACACCTTTCTCGCGCACACTCTCCCGTTACACCCTCTGTAACACTCACCACAGGTGTGCATTCTTCCTTGCCTTTGACAGCGCACTCTTTCCTCATGTACCTGTCCATCACACACCTTTCTCGCGCACACTCTCCCATTACACCCTCTGTAACACTCACCACAGGTGGACACTCTTCCTTACTTCTGACAGCGCACTCTTTCCTCATGCACCTGTCCGTCACACACCTTTCTCGCGCACACTCTCCCATTACACCCTCTGTAACACTCACCACACCGCGCTTCCATGTGCCCCCTCGCACACGCGCTACGACCGACTCATTCTCGCCAACACCCTCACTCCTTGGCACACACTTTTTCCTCACACACCCCAGAGTCGGACTTTCTCGCACACCTCCTCTTTCGCACACCAGACCTGTCACACACTTCACCAGTGGCCTCTCACGAACACCCGGGTCTATTTCGACCCCCAAGCTCATTAAATCCCCTGGCGCATCATACGCACGACCATATTGGTCACCACTTACACCGGGTCCTCTTTCTCTTCGCTTCTCCTCCATCACCTGCGAATCCCTCATCCGGTTAATGAGCACATCATCACGATCCAAACACAGACTTTGGACCAATTCTTTTATCTCCTCTTTTATCTCTTTCTTATCCCCTCTCCGTCGCTTCTTAATTTCGCTCATCCCTTCTTCCACTTCTTCTAATTTGTGCTTCACCTCTTTTATTCCCCGGTACGTCTCCTCAAGCTCATCCTCTAAGGCTACCTTGACCGTTTCCAGGTGCGTCCTCACCTGCCGGTCCTTCGTCTCCATTACCTCTATCACCTCGTCCAACCTCGTTGTCAGTCCCTCACGTACCATCTGACATTCCCTCTTTGTCGCTATCAAGTCGTTTTTTATGTCGTTTTGTGTCGCTTTCAACCCTCCTAATACCGCAGTGTTCCTTTGAACCTGCTCCACTAACTCCGTTTGTCCCACCGTCAGCTGCTCCACCTCCTGCGTCAGGTCCTCTATGCCCCCTTGTAACTTTACAGTCCCCTTTCTCACCTCCTTCTCCATGTGCTCCTTACAGTGCCTCACCTCCTCGCGCACTCCTCCGACCTCCTCACTCACTCCTCTTCTGATCTCCTCTCCCATCACTTGCATCTCCTGCCCAGATGCCACCCTCATCTGCTCCATTTCCTCCCTGTGAGCATCCAGTTTGGTTTCTACCCCCATTCTGACCCCCTCTATCTGCTGCCCCATTTGGTTAACTTCCCTTTCCGCTTGGTCCCTCATGTCCCTCAATTTGCCTTCCATGGTGTTTTCTAACCCCTCTAACCCTTTTTGCATCCCTTCCATTTGATTCTCTTGAGCGGCCATTCTGTTTTCTACCCCCGTTAACCCATGTTTCACTCCCTCTATCTGATTCTCTTGAGCGGCCATTCTGTTTTCTACCCCCATTAACCCATTTCTCACCTCTTTTATCCCGTTGTCTAACCCCTCAAAATTATTGTCTAACCTCCCAAATTTCTTGTCTAACTCCTCAAAATTATTGTCTAACCCCTCACTGGTACCCCTCGCTTCGTCCCTCATTACCCCCATTTGGTTTCCCATCCCTTTGAAATTATCGTCTGTTTTTACCATAAAGGCCATCATCTGTTTCATAAACAGGTTCCAATTCATTGGCATCTCGGGTTCGGCTACCGCGACCACGGCCGCGGCTAAATTTGGTGCCGCTACACCCACGTGCGCGACCACGCTATTTTGCGACCCTGCCGCCCTCACTGCTTCGCTCTCCTCGCGTCCCTCAATTTGGTCCTGGACCGACCCTGCTTCACTCTCCCCTACCGGACCCCAGCCGTCTTGATCCGCCATAGCGCGACTTGCAAAATTCGAGTTTCGTAAAACAAATACAAATTTCGCCGTTATAATTTCGCGCGGGAAACGCGCTCCGAATCGATTCTACTTGTTACCAATTTGGGCCTAATAAATTTAGTCCCGGGTTCGAATCCCACTCCTGACACCAATTGTTACAGACACGACTTTGATGTTAAAGTGGGCCGAGCGGAATGGCCGTCGTGTCCGCACAAATTACCCGACTATACTCGACGTTGACGAAGTCGCGCGATGCTGGCTCAATAAGAAAAAGAAGACACCCGGCTGGGTTACAATAACACAATACGACACCAGGGGTTCAGTTCTCAAGACCTCCGGAGGAGGTTATATTAAGGCGGAAGGTTAGATTACAACTACAAGAGGGACAGCATAGAAAGACAAGCACTTAGACACAATCTTATATTATTCCCAACAGACGACAGATAAACGGGACAAAATGCTGACTCACACGGGGATTGATGGCAAGGACAGGCGGGTAGCGATGGCTCCAGGTGCACCTGGGCTCAAAGGTCAGAATCGACTCGGTCCGGTCCAGAGATGCGGGGAGGTCGCAGCGCTCGGATGGCGTCTTGTCTGCTCAAGCTGGGGGCGCATCTGACTCAGCGCTCGCAGGTGGCTTTCCTTCTCCAAGCTGGGTGCGCATCTCTCTCAGCGCTCGCAGGTGGCTTTCCTTCTCCAAGCTGGGTGCGCATCTCTCGTCACATCCGGCGCGTGGCCGCGTATATCCGGCGGGGAGTGACACGCCCTCGGCTCGTTAGCTCCGCCTCGTGGAATCGGCACGTTGCTTCTCATTGGGTGCGTGCGGGGGGTTTACCAGGCTCCGCCCTTGACGAGGAGCTGACAAGGAGCCCCTTCGTGGTAACCCCGTGGAGCGCATGGTCTGGAGCTAATCGAGCCGGTGTGAGGACGCATCCTCCCCCGCTCCGCCGCCATCTCCTCTGTTGTTGTTGTAATTGTTGGGGAAGAAGATGGAAGGAGGTATGGGAAAGGTCCTAAACTCACTACTGATGCCATATAATCACATTCTGGTGAAACGAAGAGTCATAATTAATGGAGACGAGGCCTTAACTGACATAGAATAAGAATAACTAGGAAGATGTCCGAAAGTTGTCTACGTGTGGTGCGGTGGACCTGGGCACGACATTTAATGGGGGAATAAGGGAAAGGTCGGCTCTACTGATTGTTATTTACATGCAATGGGACTAGGGAATGGGGGATCGGGGAAAGTTGGGGAGTATTGGAGAAAATAGGGGAATATTTACAAGCGGATATGGAGGCCAAATTCCATATTCGCAACAATATATATATATATATATATATATATATATATATATATATATATATATATATATATTATATATACATACTATATATACGTACATACAGACTTGGCATTTAATATGGAATTTTTTTTGTGGGGGTGAACTTCCTTTTCAAGATGTCTTAGAACCAAAAGTTCATTGGAATTATGTTTAAATTATTCTAGATTTTGTTAATGTGACCTTTAAAAGAAACAAAAACCACATTTGACATTTCGAAACAAATAAATTGATCCTTGAAAGTGATGTAAACTGATATCGAACTCAATTCATGGACAGTACTGTGTTAAACTTCTGTACATTTTCCAGAAGTATCTCTTTATTTTGCACATTAGCCAATTTTCTTTTAAACAAAAACAAAAGTTAAATTACGACTGGGATTACGGACAGTAAAATTACAGTTCAGTACTTCGTGTAACCCCCACGAGCATTCAGGAGAGCACGTACACGTTGAGGCATGCTGTTCACGCGATTTGCCAAGGTTTGGACAGGAATCGCTTGCCATGCAGTGACAATAGCCTGCTGCAATTCACGCAAAGAGGTCGGCTGCTGGTCCAAGTGGTCGATTTGACGTGTTAATTCTGCCCACAAGTTCTCTATCGGATTCATATCTGGGGACATGGCAGGCCACTCCATATGCTCTACACCACGGTCAGCAAGAAAGTGTTGGATCATGCGAGCACGATGAGGCCGTGCATTGTCATCTTGGAAGACAAAGTTTCCTCGAAAGGCTGCACAAGCAAATGGAAGCAATGTTTCTTCCAGAATGGCCCTGTACTTGAACTGGTTCAGGTTTCCATTCAGAACAACCAGGTCAGTTTTGCCCCCTGCATGAAAAGCAGCCCAAACGGTCACCCCACCAACTCCAGCTTGGACTCTTGGAACTATACAATCTTTGTTGTAGGCTTCATGCACTTGTCTGCGCACTCGGACACGGCCATCTTGACGATAGACCAGAAATCTAGACTCGTCACTGAAGATCACATGATTCCAGTGTCCTGGCTGCCATTGATGGTGCTCTCTGGCCCACTGCAATCGGCGCTGGCGGTGTTGTCTGGTCAGGCGTGGCTTTCTCAGGGGATGCCTGGCATGATAGCCTGCTTGAACCAGTCGTTGGTTGACTAGCCTTCTGGATACAGGCACATTTGTCAGTTGCTGCCACTCAGCCCTAAGCCGATTAGCTGACTTGGTTCGGCCATTGCGGACTAACCGGTGCAGCTGGCGATCATCCCTCCTTGTGGTTCTGCGGGGACGCCCTGGCCTCGGTATTGGAGTAGGGAGACCCCTCTGAGCATTTCGTTTCAGGATCTTTCACACCTGACCTTGAGTGATGCCATACTGCCGAGCAATAGCACGCTCTTTCATGCCGTAATTTCATAAAGCCACAACTCCATGACAAACAGCATTGTCGAGTTGACGGACCATCTCCAGAGGAAGCGGCAATAACTTTTGGAGACGTGCAGCAGTTGTTTTCCACTAATACAGAAGGCAACAACCCTTTTATACCCGACTGTGAAGCCAATCGTCAAATGCACCTGTCTGTACATTTTGCCACGCCACCTGTGATATAATCCTGTTGTTGACTTCTTGCTGCGACAGACAATCAGTGACATGGTTCTTTTAACAAATAAATCACCAAAGTGTAAAAGAAACTCACCAGATTGATATACTGAGTTAAGAAAGTAAACCCAAGTCAAGAAAAAAAAAAAATTCCATATTAAATGCCAAGTCTGTATATATATGTATGTATGTATATATATATATATATATATATATATATATATATATATATATATATATATATATATATATATATATATATATATATATATATATATATATATAGATATATATATATATATATATATAGATATATATATTGTTACGGTTTTTAGAACCTTCACTCGTAAATTTTAGTAAATGTTTCCCTTATAAATGATCCCCTGTAAATATCCCCATCAATTGGTTTTGTTAAAGATCGCACTCTAGTTAGTCCATGTGCAACACGTAGCGAACCATAGGACCTCTCTGTAGTTATTTCATTATTATGTGTTTCAGTTAAGGATCTGTTCCCAATAGTTGAATCTGCGTTGCATTAATCAAATAAGATAGGCCCTTTTCAATTTCCCCAATCGTCTCACCCGCTCTTCAAAGTAACAGTAGGATGGCGTTCACCACCGTTTGCATTGCGCTATTTGCTGGCACCACGCCGCCATAAGCCATGCGGTCTCAAGCCGAGGAAGAAGGGGGCAGAGCTACAAGAACAAGGTGTGGCACGTCGACTCGTCAGCAGAGGTGGAGTCAGCAAGCCCTTACCGACCAACCAGCTTAAACTGGTTCAGGATCAGGATCAGGTGAGCGAACCAGTAGGCGTGTCATCAGAGCCGGCGTCTTGATTCCTACACGGACAATAAAAGCGGCTGCGAGGGACTGCTTCAGGAGAGACGAGTGAGAAGGTAGAGACGAGTGACAAGGTACAGAGAGATGAGGTGAGAAGACGTGGTCCGGCAGATGAGTGAGGTACCCGACGAGGATACGGAGCATTGAAAGGAGGAGAGTGGGTCCGTTTGACGGCGACAATCCCGCGCTTTATTCGCATTGTCCGACCGTGTGAGATACGAGACCAGAAGCTGCCGCTGGCTGTTCACTTCCAGCCCGGAGCGTGGACTTGGAGCGGACCTCAATGCTGTGCCTCTGCCCGGACCTTCCAGCCCTGCTGTCCCACCTGGACCTTCTCCCTCTTCCAGTCATTCCTGCCTGCTATTCCCCTTTCATGTAAGTCTGTTTGTCTGTCCTGGGCGTTGATTAATTAAGACTGTTTTTAAGGTTGCCCTGTGTATCTGCTTTTTCCTACTTGTATATTTGCCTTTCGTTTCCTCTTTTAGTATAGAAATAGACCTGTGTTCTTCCTTACCCTTTTGGTTTCTTCTTCCCCCGATCGCTTTGGTGATTTCCCCATTGGTACCTGTGGCACGATTTGGCCAACGCTCAGAATCGGGTTCGTCAATTGCTAACGGCTCGAATCGCGGATTGCTAAACCGCTCGGCAAATACCATCTTGTCCGTGGTTCGAGCGGTACTTGTCTCCCTGCTTTGCTGAGGGATTGGTAAAGGTATTCGGGAGAACACCTTGACAAATAACCCTGACCAATCTCACCATGCAAAGGAGCGTTATAAGTACCAGGACTAGAGATGGCCAGCTTAACAGGACAAGGGGATAAACCCCCCCTTGCTAAGGGGAGTGCCGTCTCTGAGATCCGTAACAATTGGAAGTCAGGAGTGGGATTTAGAACCTGGGACTAAATTTATTTAGACCAAATTTTGGACACCAATTGTGCTATTGGCCGTAACAATCGGTGTCAGGAGAGTGGGATTGGACCCGAACCAAATTTTTCTATCATCTAAAAAATTTGGTCAAAATTACGAGCGGCCGAAATTTTATTTAATATCCTAAATTTTAAAATCGTGCCATGGATGATCAAGGCGATCGGGTGCCGGTAGGGGAGGATGAGGAGTTAGAGTCGACCCAGGACCCCAGGGAGGAGATGGGGGAGATAGAGGAGGAGGTTGAAGAAGGTGCGGTAGCGGGGGTTGCAGGCGCACAAGATGGCGGCGCCTCGCACATGGTCGCGGCGGCTGAGCCCGCGGCACCGATGGACTGGGGTCTATTTATGAAACACATGATGGCCTTTGTGGCCAAAACAGGGGATAGCTTCAAGGGATTAGACAACAAATTTGAGGGGTTAGACAACAAACTTGAGGGGTTAGACAATAAATTTGAGGGGTTAGACAGTAAATTTGGGGGGCTAGGAAGCAAATTGGAGGGCATGAATGGCCAAGCCAAAGCAATTAATGATGGGTTGGCGAGGGACAAAGCCAGGTATGAGATAAAGCAGGTGGAGAGGGAGGTTAACCGCGGGTTGAGCGAGGGGGTCGCATTTGTGCACGACGAGGTAACGCGGTTTGAGAAGCGCGGGGTGAGCAAAGCACAGCCGGGTGGACCGGGATAGAAATCGCGACCCGGGGTATGGGGGAGCCGGCGACGACCGAAGTAGAGAAAATTTTATTAGCGCCCGCAGTCGTCGAGAAAAAAGAAGCAATAGTGGACATTGGGTTAAAAGAAACGACCGAAGCAATAGTGGAAATTGGGCTTGTAGAGACGGCAGAATTAGAAAAGCACTTGCGGCAGGGAGAGATGGAAATTGCCCAAAGTCTGTGCTCGCATCCTGATGTCGTGCTGCATAATCTTTGTAAAGATTTGCAGGTGGTGTTGGAGCGAGGAGGAAGAAGCGCCCAGGTGAGTAAGGTGGTATATGGTGCAAAAAGATTTTGCAGGAGAGTGTTTGCCGCGAAAAGAATTTTCACGCGATTGGGATCAAGGCGTAACCCGGACGCTCGTAAAAGGTTCGTGGTGCGCATTATGGATGGCAATGGCGCGCGTGTGAGGAAAAGGTGTGTGAAGGTGAACGGCGCACGGTTACGAATGGCGTCGAGGCGCGAGTGTGTTACCGAGTGCGAGGGCGAATGCACGTCGGAGTGTATGTGTGATGAGAGTGATACGGAGAGTGAGATGGATGGAGAGAGTGTGCGAGGAGACACACCTGAGTTGGTGGTGGAGCGCGTGATGGGGAGTGTTACAGGGGATGTGATGGAAGAGTGCACGCCCGTGGTGGTTACGGAGTATGTAACGGGGGAGAGTGCATGCGAGAAGTGTGCAAACGACGAGTGTGCACCAAGGTGTGTTATGGAGTGTGCGGCCAGCGAGTGGTGTGTAACAGAGAGTGCGGTGGTAGAATTGACGGAGAGTATGGGATGTATGAGCAAAAAACGGAACGAGTGGTGTGAGCATGTACGGGGAGCATCGACGTTAAACGGGACAGTGTTCAGACCGACGTTTAGCCGACGTGAGCTCCCGGTCCGTGCCGGGCGGTGTGGGCTGCGGGAGCCGGCGGGGATCGGTGTCGCGTCGCTCCTGTTCGGAGCATCGTGCACGATTCAAGCTGGGCCGGGCCCCACACGGTCGAGTCCGCGCTTTGCCGGGCAAGGCGACCGGCCCGGTTCGAGGGAAGGTAGGAGGGGTCGGAGCGGCGCCCCCATGTGGTGGCGGCGTTCCACCCGGGCAAGGCTGGCCCACCGTGCATGGGAGTGAAAGGCCCCGCGCCGGAAGGTGCTTTAAACCTTGGCCCAACCAAACCTCCTCCCCTGAACCGAATGCCGGACGGACCCAACCTGCAGGAAACCAAACCACCCGAATTCATTGCTCGGTTTTTTCGAAACCGAGCTATACATGTAATGACGTGCCGAGGCTCGAAGTTTAGTGGACGATGGTAGGGATAGTGAATTTGATTGGCAAAATTGGAAATTGATACCCAGTGTCGGGGGGTGGTACCCCTACCATCCCTCACACGCCCGGGCACATGAGCAATAGTTTATGGGGTTTTGGCTGTGTAAACTAGCCTGGGAGGGTTAGGATAAATTGATAGGAATTTAGAGAAAAATGACAATAGGTAACTGTAGATTTAAGCAGCGACATGTACCTGTAGAGGGGACGTAGCAGATTAGTGGATTATAATGACATGGGAGCGCTTAGTATAAGGGAAGACTGGGCAGCGCGAGTTTCAGAAGGGAGCAGTCAGCTTAGATGATGCAGTGTATGATTGAGTAATGGTGATTGTGTATTGCATTGGATGAATGAGCCTGCGAGGAAGGACGGGTGCACGTGCCACCAGGTTTACAGGTGACCCCAGGTGTGTTGGCACAGGTGTGCAGGTGAAGCACGGGTGAATGGAGAATGGTTGAATGGAATAGATGGAATGGAGTATGGAGTGGATGGTGTGGAGTGAGTAGTGTGGAATATGTGGAATGGAGTGGTTGGTGCGAAAGGAGTGAATGGGGAAGATGAACCCCTTTCATGAATACCCGGGGAGGGTAGTTCAAGAGTAGGTAAAGGGTATAGGTAAATTGTGGTGGATATTGGCATCTGTGGTGCGTGTGGTAGAATGGTGTTTGGATGGGTGCATTAGTGGAGTGAAATGGCTGGGCGTGTGTCCTGTTAGTGTGTGTATGGTTAAATGGGCACTCCGCCACTGTTAGTCTGTCAGCTAGGTGAGGCCGCAGGTAGGCTCTGGGAGCCAGTAGAGTTGTTCAATGGGGCCCGAGTATCCAGAGGACAGACTCGGGTAGCCCGACGCCAGAGAGGGCGGTAGTGGGGTGAGAGCGTCAGAGGGCCTTCCCCAGGTAGGTTAGGTTAAGGAGCAGGTAAGCTCAGAGGCAACTGCAGTGGCGGAGGTGTGCAGGTGGGCGGACCTCCTGGGAGCGCCACATGACCCAGCCCGGAAATTGTGCGAAGGCACAGGGAGTTGAATCGGGGGAGTGAGACCCCAAATTGGTGAGCGCCACAGATGGTCAGTGGGAATTGGTTTTTTAGAACCGCATAGAGTAAAGTGGCCAATGGTTTTGCAGGGAAAGACCCCGGGTAGAGTAAGTGCGTTAAAGTCATTTAGAAGTATAGTTAGGATTGAATTCTCTTTGCACCATCTACATCCACTCACCAGGGTGATATGACTCCACACCATGTTTGGTTTTTTTGTTGCAAATGTTTGGAATGGTGAGACGCATCATGACGTGGGGGTGACATTGTGCTTGTTTGTTCCATCTCTTCCTCCTTATGAGGAATTGATGAGAAATTGGGCTTGATGGCAAATTTGGTTAGAGGGATTGATAATTCGGTAATTCGGTATTAGGGAAGATATGGGGAAGACGAGACGATAGCGATGAATTGGTAAATGTGTAGAGTTTTGTAAATATGGGGTAAGGGCAAGGGTAGGGTAGGTGACAGGGGGGGTGACGTATGGTAGGGACGAGCTTTCTCCGCTCGCTCCCATGCGCACCTCACCTTGCATTGCCTTGTTTCAATGTGTACCCTTGCGACCTTGCCCCGATGCTTGCTGTGTCCTTTCATTCCCCACTCACGGCTTGTTTCTTTTGGGTCCGGGGGGGGGGGGGGGTGCGCAGGTAGCCGCACTTGTGTGCCCGAGCCGCCGCTGCACAGCCTGCCTGGACCGGTACACCACCCTATGGACCGCACGACTTGCGGCCGAGCACCACTTTATGGACCACACGTTTTTGTGGCCAAGCACCAGACCGATGGACCCCACGTGCTGGGGCCTGGCCCCTCTGCTGGGACCGGCCATGATGGCCAGAGAGAGTCCTTGCTTGTGGACCACGGTGAGGTGGCCCCTTTTGCCATACAGGTGGACCACCCTTTGTTGGCCCCTGTTGGCCTTAAATAAAAATGGACGCGTTGTGTGCCTTTTTATTATTTCAAATAGGCCGCAAGCAAAGAACAAGACAACAGCAAGAAACATCGGACCAGCAGAGCAGGGGAAGCAGGAGCTGACAACCAGGTCATCAGTTTGTTTTTATGTGTGCAATGAGCACTGGATGGTGCTTTGTGTATTTATCGGTGCTTTGGTGCTGATTGGTGCTTTGGTGCTTTGTAATGCTCTTGTGCTCGGGGGTGCACTGCAATATCAATTGTGCATCCCGGGCATTTGAGTATGGTGTATCGGTGCAGTGCAGTGCATGCTCTTCCTCTTGCAAAATATCTTTTTTTTGTCTCCCAAAATGACAGGTCCTGGGTTTGCAGTGTAAATACCAATTAGTGTTTTGTAAATAATGCTCCCCACCGGCTAAATGTATAGTTTGAAGACAATTCCGCAATTCGGTTATTCTGTGGGCGTGAGTCTGTTAGGTAGGATGCAACGTCGCAGGCGGGACATACATAGTTGTTTTAAAACTGTCGCACTCAAGGGTAAGGTTAATAGTAGAGGGCTACTACACCTGAGTGTCACATTGAGTAAAGTTATTTCGGGCCGGGGCGGCTCTAGAGGAAAGACGGGTACTGTGTGTTATGGTTTTTAGAACCTTCACTAGTAAATTTTAGTAAATGTTTCCCTTATAAATGATCCCCTGTAAATGTCCCCATCAATTGGCTTTGTTAAAGATCGCACCCTAGTTAGTCCATGAACAACACGTAGCGAACCATAGGACCTCTCTGTAGTTATTTAATTATTATGTGTTTCAGTTAAGGATCTGTTCCAAATAGTTGAATCTGCGTTGCATTAATCAAATAAGATAGGCCCCTTTCAATTTCCCCAATCGTCTCACCCGCTCTTCAAAGTAACAGTAGGATGGCATTCGCCGCCGTTTGCATTGGGGCTGTTTGCTGGCACCACGCCACCATAAGCCATGCGGTCTCAAGCCGAGGAAGAAGGGGGCGGAGCCACAAGAACAAGGTGTGGCACGTCGACTCGTCAGCAGAGGTGGAGTCAGCAAGCCCTGACCGACCAACCAGCGCCGAGGTGAGCGAACCAGTAGGCGTGTCATCAGAGCCGGCGGCTTGATTCCTACACGGACAATAAAAGCGGCTGCGAGGGACTGCTTCAGGAGAGACGAGTGAGAAGGTAGAGACGAGTGACAAGGTACAGAGAGATGAGGTGAGAAGACGTGGTCCGGCAGATGAGTGAGGTACCCGACGTGGATACGGAGCATTGAAAGGAGGAGAGTGGGTCCGTTTGACGGCGACAATCCCACGCTTTATTCGCATTGTCCGACCGTGTGAGATATGAGAACAGAAGCTGCCGCTGGCTGTTCACTTCCAGCCCGGAGCGTGGACCTGGAGCGGACCTCAATGCTGTGCCTCTGCCCGGACCTTCCAGCCCTGCTGTCCCACCTGGACCTTCTCCCTCTTCCAGTCATTCCTGCCTGCTATTCCCCTTTCGTGTAAGTCTGTTTGTCTGTCCTGGGCGTTGATAATTAAGACTGTTTTTAAGGTTGCCCTGTGTATCTGCTTTTTCCTACTTGTATATTTGCCTTTCGTTTCCTCTTTTAGTATAGAAATAAACCTGTGGTCTTCCTTACCCTTTTGGTTTCTTCTTCCCCCGATCGCTTTAGTGATTTCCCCATTGGTACCTGTGGCACGATTTGGACAACGCTCAGAATCGGGTTAGTCAATTGCTAACGGCTCGAATCGCGGATTGCTAAACCGCTCAGCAAATACCATCTTGTCCGTGGTTCGAGCAGTACTTGTCTCCCTGCTTTGCGGAGGGATTGGTAAAGGTATTCGGGAGAACACCTTGACCAATAACCCTGACCAATCTCACCCCGCAAAGGAGCGTTATAAGTACCAGGACTAGAGACGGCCAGCTTAACAGGACAAGGGGATTAACCCCCCCTTGCTAAGGGAAGTGCCGTCTCTGAGATCCGTAACAATATATATATATATATATATATATATATATATATATATATATATGTATGTATGTATATGTATATGTATATATATATATATATACAGTGGAACCTTGACTTACGAGTTTAATTCGTTCTGTGACCGAGCTCGTAACTCAAATTGCTCGTTTCTCAAATCAAATTTCCCCATTAAAATGCATTGAAATGCTATTAATCCGTTCCAGCCCGCCAAAAACCACACTAATTTTTTTTTAAATATACAGTATATATAAAAATATCTCGCGCTTTATATTTCACCTGTATGCAGCATACAAGTTGGCAGGATGGCCTGGACTGGAGGTACGCACACTTGACTCTAAAGTCTAAACTGTCCAGCCTGGGTTTGAATCCCGACCCAGCTATAACCTGTCATGGGTGAATCACAGGCAGGGTGATTCATCAATGTGTGTACCGCTAAACTGGGCGCCCCGTTTGCGTCCCATTAGTTGTTGGATGTTAACGATCTCACCGTGTTTTCCACAAAGAGAAGGCGAGCTATCGCCGGCACTCTGAACAAGTTGTGGCCTGGCATGGCATGAACATGAAAACATGAACATGAACATGAAATGTTCGACATGAACATGAAATTTTCCAAAATAACCAAAATGCGAAAACAAAAATGCAGCGCTATACGACAGAGATACTGTACGTGCACGGCAAGATAACCACGTGACCGGAACCCACCTGGCGGCGTAAACTCAAAATAACCAACATGCGAAAACAAAAATGCAGCGCTATACGACAGAGATACTGTACGTGCACGGCAAGATAACCACGTGACCGGAACCCACCTGGCGGCGTAAACTCAAAATAACCAACATGCGAAAACAAAAATGCAGCAGTATACGACAGAGATACTGTACGTGCACGGCAAGATAACCACGTGACCGGAACCCACCTGGCGGCGTAAACTCAAAATAACCAACATGCGAAAACAAAAATGCAGCGCTATACGACAGAGATACTGTACTTGCACGGCAAGATAACCACGTGACTGGGTGGCGAAAGCTCGTAACTCAGATCTCGGCTCGCATCTCAAAGAGATTGGAGATCTCGCGAGATCTTGGAGACGGCGGCAGGGATTTTCGAAGCTCCACACGGTCTCCACGTTTTTCGAAGTTAAGTCTGTTCACAATTGTATTTTGTCGAAACTGTATTTATCTTTCGGTGTGTGA
The DNA here is from genome assembly GCF_964187855.1 of Myxine glutinosa. Taxonomy (NCBI): domain Eukaryota; kingdom Metazoa; phylum Chordata; class Myxini; order Myxiniformes; family Myxinidae; genus Myxine; species Myxine glutinosa. The sequence goes on along the minus strand of NC_136261.1, from coordinate 206,097,888 downwards.
AGTTATTGTGTGCAACTTTGGTTGTTTCTCGGTGTTTATCTTTCATAAATTGATCGTCTGTTTGCCGTGTCGCGAGCAAGGCCTTGTACAGTGTGCACTGTACAACCTTGAGGCTTTGTTTTTCTCTCAGTGGTCCGTCGTTTGTGATCCAATAACTTTCGTTCTCTGTATTCCCAGTCTTTTCACCCATAGCCTACTTCCTTGTGTAAATCTCAACTCAAAAAAAAAAAAAAAAAAAACATTTCCTTCTCTGTTCTCATTCGTTTATTCATTCTTATTCGTTCGTTCGTTCTTCGACCACGTGTTTCTCCCCCATTTCCCCAGATAGTTTTCACTCATTAACCTTCAATGTTTACACTTTCCCCTCAAGTTATGTATTCCGTCATATTTTATAACACCTTTTTCTTCTTCTTCTTTAAAAGGCTGTTTTCGACTTGCTCACCAAATCAATTCATCCCAAAAAAAATATCCATCTCCTATAGTGCCTTTGTTCTACATTCCCTAAACTCTCCTGCACTCCATCCTCCATCCAGCGTCCTTAAACGTATTTTTAACTCGAACGTCACAAGAAACTCATTTTGCAATAAATGTTCGTTTCCCATAAATCGTACACTTTCAAAAATCCAATCTCAGCCCTCCCCTCCAAATCTTCCCCATAACCCCTCCCCTCCAAATCTTCCCCATCACCCCTCCCCTCCAAATCTTCCCCATCACCCATCCCTTTCAAATCTCCCCCCTTGCCCCCTCCCTCCTAAACTACCCCCTCACCCCTCCCCGCCAAGACGCCCCCTCGCCCCTCCCCTCCTAGAATCCTGCCTCACCCCTCCCCTCCAAATCTCCCCCATATCCCATCCCTTTCAAATCCCTCCCCTTGTCCCTTCCCTCCCAAACTCCCCCCTCACCCCTCCCCTTCAAATCTCCCCACCCTCATTGCTTCTCAATTTCCCCCCGCTCACTCCCCCTCCTCAAAGCGTCCTCCCCGCTTCTTCCCCCTTCAAACTCTCACCTCCATCTCCCCCAACCTTCTGCCTCGCTCTTCCCCCTCCTCAAATAACACCTCATTGTGGCTCACCCAATCACCATCAAACCTTTTGTCCGCCCCATCCTTCCCTTTCTCCGAGCTATTCTGAAATCTCTGACACACCTTCAACAGCTCTCCCTACCTCTTCCACCTCTTCCACATCTTACCCTACCCCTCCTCCCCCCTGTTCTGTATCTGATGCTCCCCCTTCCTCTTCATTAACGGTATGGACCTCAAACATCCGGGGCCTTCGTTCAAACTTAACCGATCTCTCCATACAGGTTGCTTCTGTCAAACCAGACGTGATCTGCTTAACAGAAACTTTCCTCCTTTATGATGTCTCTGATTCCATAGTATCTCTCCCGGGCTACTCCCTCCTCCGGTATGATAGACCTGAGCCTCGTCCTGGAGGCGGGGTTGCTATCTTTATCAAAAACTCTCTTCCTCACTCGCCCTGCACTGCACTCTCTCCACCTCACCCCCAGGAATACCTCTGGCTACGGCTTCCCCTTCGCTCCCACCTCTTGTTCATATGTGTGTTGTACCGTCCACCAAACAGTGATGACTCCATCTACATCTCGCTGTCTGATGATATGGACCAACTTCTATCTACTCATCCCAACTCTCTCTTCCTCATATGTGGTGATTTCAACTGTCATCATGCCAGTTGGCTGGGTGTGGGTACCTCTCTCACCAGCCATGGCTCCTCAGCAAAGGACTTCTGCGACTCACTGGGACTGACACAATCTGTCAATTTCCCGACCCGGATCTCAGTCAACGGAACATCTTCTCTTCTGGACTTGGTTATGACTAACTTCCCTGAAAATGTCTGCTGCTCTTCTTCTGCTCCGATCGGAACATCTGATCATGTCCTTGTTAAAGTGGACATCTCTCTGACCATCCTCAGGGAGCCTGCTCAGCGTCGACGAGTCTGGCATTTCACTCAGGCCAACTGGCACGGTCTTCAAGCAGCCATCAATCATCTGGACTGGTCTCCCATCTCTACCACCTCTGACATCAACTCATCCTGGGAATTCTTCCAAAGTAAATTGCTCTCTCTCATGCACAGATTTATCCCATCTCGTCTTCAGTTGTCATACCCTTCCTCCCGTCCATGGTACACGGAATCTTGTGGTGAGGCTGTTGCCCAGAAACAACTTGCCTTCGTCTCCTGGAAAGCAAATCCAACGGAAGGAAATCTCATTTCCTTTCACAAAGCCCGAAACAAGTGTGTGTCCACCCTCAGGAGAGCCAGGAAACAATATCTCTCCGTTCTCAAGACCGAACTCTCTTATCTGTCTCCCTCTTCCAAATCCTGGTGGCGTCTGGTCAAATCCGTTTGTGGTGTTTGTTCCCCCTCCATCCCCTCCCTTACCTCAAACGGCTACACAGCTGACTCCGCACGTGAAAAAGCTGAATGCCTCAACTCTGTGTTTGCCTCTAAATCTTGTGTCCCAAACCCATCCCTCTCTGTACCCACCATACCCAGTCGTACCCTGCTGCTCCTGGACTCCGTGTCCTTTCCTCCTGACAAGGTGGAAAAGTTTCTGTCAACCCTTGACTCTGATTCTGCAACTGGACCCGACGGCATCAGCCCACAGGTCCTAAAATCCTGCTCTGCTGCTCTATCTCACCCTCTCTCTGTTCTCTTCACCCTCTCTTTTGCTCAAGGTCAACTGCCATCTGCTTGGAAATCAGCCAACATCACCGCTTTGCACAAAAAAGGTGCAAAAACAGATCCTAGCAACTACAGACCAATCAGCCTTCTCCCAATTATCAGCAAAGTCATGGAATCCATCATTGCTTCTGATATGAAATCTTTCCTCTTCTCCAATGGCTTGATCTCTGATCATCAATTTGGTTTCAGACCAGGTCACTCTACTCTGGACATGCTGCTTCTGCTGTCTCAACAATGGATGGAGGTCCTCAATGCCAAACAGGAAATTAGAGCTGTCTCCCTCGACATATCACGTGCCTTCGACACGGTCTGGCACCCCGCTCTGCTCACCAAACTCTCCTCTTTTGGTATCCATGGAAATCTCCACGCATGGCTGGCGGACTTCCTCTCTAATCGTCGTCAACGTGTGGCCCTGAATGGGTTTCTCTCATCTCCTCTTCCTGTTCAGGCTGGAGTTCCCCAAGGCAGTGTTCTGGGCCCCGTGCTTTTTCTGGTCTTCATCAATGATCTCTCTGACTCTCTCGAAAATCCTCTCTATCTCTTTGCTGATGACTCCACTCTCTGCCGCTCCATTCCTCTTCCCTCAGATCGGCAGTCTGCTGCCTCCTCACTCTCTGAAGACCTGGACAAAATCACAGACTGGTCAAACAAGTGGAACATGTCTTTCAATCCTGACAAATCTCACACTCTTACTATGTCTCTCCGAAAAGATCGACTGGACAACCCTCCCATCTACTTTCTCAACAATCCTCTCCAAGAAGTTCTGTCGCTCAAGATTTTGGGTCTCACTATCTGCCATGATCTTTCTTGGGAAAACCACATTTCCAAGCTGGCCTGCAAAGCCAGTCGCCGACTGGGCATCCTCCGTCGTGCGAAGTCCTTCCTCGGCACACCTGAGCTCCTCACCACATACAAGGCTTTCATCCGCAGCTCAATGGAATACTGTTCTCCCTATGGGCCGGTGCTCCTGCCTCACACCTAGCTCGGCTTCACGCTGTTGAAACCAAAGCTTTCAGAATTATTGGAATCTCCCGCGATGAAGCTATCTCTGAGGGCCTTTCACTCACTCACCGCAGGCAGGTAGGTGGTCTTTCTGTCTTCTACCGACTCCTCTCCGGCCTTGCACCCCCAGCTCTCTCTGTGCTCTGTCCCCCAAATATTCCTACAGGTCGCACAAGATCTGCCAGCAACCCTCTGATGGTTAAACTGCCGAAATCTCGGCTCTCCGCTCACCTTCACTCTTTCATTCCTCTTTTCTCCCGCCTCTGGAACAAACTCCCTCACTCCCTTCAATCCCACTCCTCCCTCCAGGTCTTTAAAACAGCTGTTCACCACCATCTCTTATCTTCCCCCATCCAAAACCTTGATCTTTTCTACCCCCGCTAATTCACCCCAGATCCACCTTGTTTGAAATTCCAACTTCTTTCCTGGAAGTCCTGGCAGTGTCCATATGTTTTATACCTCTCCCACTGCCCCCTTCCCACGCCCCCCCCCCCCCTAAAGCCCTCGCCCTCTCTCAGATCTCTCGATGTCTCCATGTCTCTCGGTCCCTGCTCTCAAATGTTGTGTTTGTGTCCTTCCCCCTCTCTCCCCATCTTGTCTACCGCTCCCTATGTTATATGTTTTATGTGTCGGTTTGTCTTTCTGTGTGATTAATGTTCGCTCTTTCACGAGCCTCGATATTGTATACAAAAAAAAAAAAAAAAAGAAAAAAAAAAAAAAAAAAGCAATAAACCGCCCGAGCGACGGCTCGTATCTCGAAAAACTCGAAAGTTGGGGCACTCGTAAGTCAAGGTTCCACTGTATATATATATATATATATATATATATATATATATATATATATATATATATATATATATATATATATATATATATATATATATATATATATATATTGTTGCGGACGCGGTTAAAGATGTTATTTACCGAGCGGTTGGTATTACCCCGACCGAACAGTTCCCCCGATTCTTCCCCAACTCACCCGATTCACCCAGACGTTGGCCAAATCGCGCTATGCCAAATCAATGATAGAAAGGACACGACGACTGGGAAAGAGGAAACGACGCAAGGGGTACAGTTCTCAAGACCTCCGGAGGAGGGTATAATTACAGTGGTGGAGAAAAGGGGTAGATTACAAGGCAGTGAGGTAAAGACACAGAAGAGATGGGCACTTAATTACCGTCTTATCTTAGCCCAGACAGACCACAGACAAATGGAACAAGGCAGACTTACACAGGGATTGATGGCAGGAAGGGACAGGTAGGTCGATAGCACAAGGTGCACCTTGGCTCGGGGACAGGATAAAGCACGGTCCAGAAGATGCGGGGAGGTCTCACAGCGCTCGGAGGGGACGTCTTTCTTGCTTCAAGCTCAGCGCGCATCTGACGTCACCCCCCTCTCACCGCGCATGCTCAGCGGGGAGTGACACGCCCTCGGCTGGTTGGTTCCGCCCCACTGGGGCCGGTCCGCCGCTTCCATTGGGTGCGGGGGTTACCGGGCTCCGCCCTTGACGAGGAGCTGACTGGGAGCCCCTATTTGGTAACCCCGTCGAGCACATGTTCGATGGAGGCTCGTTGGGAAGGCCTGGTGCCCTCCCAACACCCCCTACCAACCAAGCCGGAGTGAGGACGCGCACTTCCTGCGCTCGTTGTTGTTGTTGTTGTTGTTGTTGTTGAACTGTGAGGAAGAGCTGCGGGGAGGTATTGGGAGGTCCTAAACTTCCTAACGGTGCCATACAATCACATTCTGGTGCAACGAAGGGTCAGAATTAATGGAAACGAGTCCTTAACTGACATAGACTAAGAATAACTAGCAAGATGTCCTATAGTTGTCTTACATGAGATGCGGTGAACCTGGACACGACATTTAATGGGGGAAATAGGGGGAGGTCGGGTCTACAGAGTGTTGTTTACAGAAAATGGGACTAGGGAATGGGGGATTGGGGATAGTTGGGAAGTATTGAGGAAATAGGGGAATATTTACAAGCGGATATGGATGGATGCAAATCCCATATCCGCAACACTGCACCCTTCTCTACCTCGGGGCGTCCCGACCCGATAAATTTTTACCTACTTTAGTGTGGCACTCAGATGTAGTTCCCTCTACTATTAACTCAACCCTGAGTGCGACAGTTTTACAGATGTTTACAAATGAGTAAATATGTCCCCCTGCGACGTTGCACCCTTCTCCTAACAGAAACACACCCACAGGATAACCGAATCGCGGAAAGCATCCTCAAACTAAACATACAGCCGGTAGGGAGCATTATTTATACAACACTGATATTTACACTACGATCCAGGACCTGTTCTTTGAGGAACACATGCAGATGTTATGCATAGGGAGAGCACGCATGCCAGCATCGATACACCAACCCACGAGTGCCCTGTGCCCTACGGCCTTTAATAATGTGCAGAGCACCCCGTCCAAGCACCAAAAGCACCACCCCATTACGCACAGTCAGCACCATCCGGTGCACCAATAAAGTGTTCATAAAAATGCACAATGAAGTGTCCATGGTCACCGGTGGTGTCGCAGCCGGCCGATGTTCTGCCGCTGGTCTTGCCTTCATGGAGTGCACTTGGCCTTCTGGCTTCTTTAGAAATAAAGAAAGGCGCCAACTGCGTCCATTTCTGAATTGTGGCCGTCAGGGGGGCCAACTAAAAGTGGTTCACCTGTGTGGCATAGGTGCCACGTTGACCCAGAGGTCCATCCACGGGTGGTGCTTGACCGCAAAAGAACTGCGGTCCATTGTGGGCGGCCACAAAAATTGCGGTCCATATGGTGTATCGATCCAGGCAGCAAGCAGCGGAAGTACAGGCCCACAACTGCGGAGCCAGCACCTCTCTCTCCTCTCTCTCTGCCCCAAAGCCAGATCCTCGGAGGTGGGAGACAAAAGAAGACAAGTGAGTAAGGTGGTAAGGGCGCAAAAGTGCACGCAATACAAGGTAATGCACACTGGGGGCACATGGGAACCAGGTGAGACAGGTACGTTCCTACCGTACGCCCCCCCCCCCACCAGGTAACCTACATTGCCCCTCCCTTACCCCTTACTGTATCCACAAAACACAACACTACCCATAAACATCTACTTTACACATCAATAACGTCCCTACTGTCTTCCCCGTTCCTCCCATAAACCAAATTCGTCTTCTCTCCCTCCTAACCAATCAAATTTGCCATTTCCAACTCTCATCAAAATCTGCCATCACCAATTCATCATCAGTCCCTCCTAAGGAGGGAGAGATGGAATCACCCCAATGTCTCATCCACGTCGTGATACGTCTCACAAATCCAAACAGCAATTCTCCTTTCCTGCAACACAAAACAAAGAAAACACAGGTGTGGAGTCATCAGCATCACCTCAGGTAAGTGGCTGCGTATGGTGCGACAGGTTCATCAATCCTAACTATTTCCTAAATGACTTTAACAACTTTACATTACCCGGGGTCTTTCCCTGCCAATCCATTGGCCAACTTACACTATGGGTTCTAAAAACCAATTCCGATTGACCAAACTGTGGTGCTTCTCAATTTGGGGTCTCACTCCCCCGATTCATCTCCCGGTGCCCTTGCACAATTTCTGGGCTGCGACGTGTAGCTCTCCCAGCAGGTCTACCCACCTGCACACCTCCACCACTGCAGTTGCCACCCGAGCTTACCTCGCTCCTCACCCTAACCTAACTAACTGGGGAAGGCTCCTCCTGGCTCTGTCACCCCTCGGTGCCCTCTGGCACTGGGCTACCCGGGTCCGTCCTCCGGATCCTCGGGCCCCATCCACAACAACTACTACCGGCTCCCAGAGCCCACCTGCGGCCTCACCTGGCCGACACCCTCACAGTGGTGGAGTTCCCAAACCAACTACACACACTAACAGGCTACACGCCCAGCCATTTCCACAACACTAATGCACCCATCCAATCATCATTCTTCCACCCGCACCACAGATGCCAATATCCAACCACAATTTACCTATACCCTCTACCTAACACTTACACTACCCGCCCCGGGTATCCGTGATGGGGGTCCACTCTTCCCCCATCCACACCTTCGCACCACGCACACCACTCCGTACCACTTACTCCAACTCTCTCCACACCACTCATTCTCTGCTCCATATATTCCACACACCTGTACTTGCACACCTGTGCTCTCATACTTGGTGCCGCCTGCACCCTTCTCTCCCCCAAGCGCATTCGCGCTGATCCACAACACTCACTACTCACCATGACACTCATCCGCAATGCTCTCTCATTCATCACTTGTACACTCACACACACCTCGGAGCATTGCCTCACCGATGCCTCATTTGAAGCTGCTCACCAGCACTTCCATTCATACTGCATCATCTGCTCTGTCTACTCCCTTCTAAAACTCGTGCTCCTCTGTCTTCCCTTACACTCAGCGCTCCCCCGTCATTATCAAACACTAAGCTACTACGTCCCCACTACAGGTACCAAGTCTCTTACTTAAATCTGGTCACCTATAGTCACCTCTAGTCCCTATCATTATCCAAGCCCTCCCTGGCTCGGTTGTCATAGCCACCCCATATACTATAGCGCATTTGCCCCAATCATGGGAAGGGTGGCAGGGATGCCACCCTTACCCACCATCATACGGCGCGAGTGGGACCTTGTGGGACCACCTCGTATGTGAGTCGTTGCCCGCCTGCCGGACCCCGTGCGTCGCCCCTTGCGGGGTCAGCGCGGGGCCGAACCGGCTGGGCCCCCACAGTACAATACCCCCAAGGGGCTCCCGTGCCTCCCCTGTCCCTCTAAAAACTACCCCTGTTGGTGTTGATGCATGGGTCACGCTTCCGCAACCCGCTACCCATTCCATACCACCACAACCTTGCTCACTCACACCTCGCACCTCTCCCATCACCGGACCCTCTCGCTCGCACCCTCGTTCCATACACTCCGGACCAGCCATACACCTCACTCTTGGCCTCTCACGAACATCCGGGTCCATCTCGACCCCCAAGCTTATTAAATCACCTGGCGCATCATACGCATGACCATATTGGTCACCACTTACACCGGGTCCTCTTTCTCTTCGTTTCTCCTCCATCACCTGCGAATCCCTCATCCGGTTAATGAGCACATCATCACGATCCGAACACAGACTTTGGACCAATTCTTTTACTTCCTCTTTTATCTCTTTCTTATCCTCTCTCCGTCGCTTCTTAATTTTGCTCACCCCTTCTTCCACTTCTTCTAATTTCTGCTTCACCTCCTTCATCTCCTCGTGCGCCCCCTTAAGTTCTTCCTCTAACTCCACCTTATTTTTTTCTATGTGCTCCCGCACCTCCCGCTCTTTAACCTCCATCACCTCGACCACCTTGTTCATTTTCCTCGTCAGGTCCTCATGTACCGTCTGACACTCTTTATTAATTACCCCTACGTCCTTTTTCATCTCCTTCTGTGTTGATTTTAAACCCTCTATTACCGCTGTGTTCTTCTTTACCTGGTCCCCCAACTCCTTTTGTCCCACTGTCAGCTGTTCTACTCCCAGCGTCAACTCCTCTATACCACCTTGCAATTTTACAGTCCCCTTTCTCACCTCCTTCTCCATGCGCTCCTTACAGTGCCTCACCTCCTCGCGCACTCCTCCGACCTCCTCACTCACACCTCTTCTAATCTCCTCTCCCATCACTTGCATCTCCTGCCCAGATGCCACCCTCATCTGCTCCATTTCCTCCCTGTGAGCATCCAATTTAGTTTCTACCCCCATTCTGACCCCCTCTATCTGCTGCCCCATTTGTTTAACTTCCCTTTCCGCTTGGTCCCTCATGTCCCTCAATTTGCCTTCCATACTGTTTTCTAACCCCTCTAACCCCTTTTTCATCCCTTCCATTTGATTCTCTTGAGCGGCCATTCTGTTTTCTACCCCCGTTAACCCATTCTTTACCTCTTTTATCCCGTTGTCTAACCCCTCAAATTTAGCTTCTAGCCGTTCCCCCATTTCTCCCATTTTGCCCCCCATTTCGCTCCCCAATCGCTCACTATCAGCCCTCGCTCCGTCCCTCATTACTCTCATCATTCTGCTTTCCATTTCTTCGCCATTCTTGTCCATAAGGGCCTTCATTTGTATAAAAAAAAGGTTCAAATCCACCAGCGGCGCTGCTACGGTCGCGGGCGCGGTCGCCGTAGCCATCTGCGAGGCGCCATTTTGCGCGCCCGTAACCTCGTGCGCGAGGACGCCATTTTGCGAACCTGCCGCCCTCACTGCTTCGCTCTCCTCATGTCCCTCAATTTGGTCCTGGATCGACCCTGCCTCACTCTCCTCTACCGGATCCCAGCCGTCTTGATCTCCCATAGCGCGATTTTAAAAATTCGGGTTTTTTTGTAAAACAAAATCAAATTTCGGTGACTTGTAATTTTGAGCGCGTTAAGCGCGCTTCGGGTCCGTATCTCACACCCAGACACCAATTGTTGCGGTAATAACACAATTGGTGTCCAAAATTTGGGCTAAATAAATTTAGTCCCAGGTTCGAATCCCAACTCCTGACTACCAATTGTTGCGGACGCGGTTAAAGATGTTATTTACCGAGCAGTTGGTATTACCGCGACCGAACAGTTCCCCCGATTCTTCCCCAACTCACCCGATTCACCCAGACATTGGCCAAATCGCGCTATGCCAAATCAATGATAGAAAGGACATGACGACTGGGAAAGAGGAAACGACGCAAGGGGTACAGTTCTCAAGACCTCCGGAGGAGGGTATAATTACAGTGGTGGAGAAAAGGGGTAGATTACAAGGCAGTGAGGTAAAGACACAGAAGAGATGGGCACTTAATTACCGTCTTATCTTAGCCCAGACAGACCACAGACAAACGGAACAAGGCAGACTTTCACAGGGATTGATGGCAGGAAGGGACAGGTAGGTCGATAGCACAAGGTGCACCTTGGCTCGGGGACAGGATAAAGCACGGTCCAGAAGATGCGGGGAGGTCTCACAGCGCTCGGAGGGGACGTCTTTCTTGCTTCAAGCTCAGCGCGGATCTGATGTCACCCCCCTCTCACCGCGCATGCTCAGCGGGGAGTGACACGCCCTCGGCTGGTTGGTTCTGCCCCACTGGGGCCGGTCCGCCGCTTCCATTGGGTGCGGGGGTTTCCGGGCTCCGCCCTTGACGAGGAGCTGACAGGGAGCCCCTATTTGGTAACCCCGTCGAGCACATGTTCGATGGCGGCTCGTTGGGAAGGCCTGGTGCCCTCCCAACACCCCCTACCAACCAAGCCGGAGTGAGGACGCGCACTTCCTGCGCTCGTTGTTGTTGTTGTTGTTGTTGTTGTTGTTGTTGAACTGTGAGGAAGACCTGTGGGGAGGTATTAGGAGGTCCTAAACTTCCTAACGGTGCCATACAATCACATTCTGGTGCAACGAAGGGTCAGAATTAATGGAAACGAGTCCTTAACTGACATAGACTAAGAATAACTAGCAAGATGTCCTATAGTTGTCTTACATGAGATGCGGTGAACCTGGGCACGACATTTAATGGGGGAAATACGGGGAGGTCGGGTCTACAGAGTGTTGTTTACAGAAAATGGGACTAGGGAATGGGGGATTGGGGATAGTTGGGAAGTATTGAGGAAATAGGGGAATATTTACAAGCGGATATGGATGGATGCAAATCCCATATCCGCAACAATATATATATATATATATATATATATATATATATATATATATATATATATATATATATATATATATATATATATATATATATATATATATATATTGTTGTGGATATGAGGATTGTGTTTTTTTATTGTATAGTACATTGTAAAATATCACCCTCCGTCCTCCAGTTGTGTATAAAGGTCAAAGTGCGTCCCGTAGTTAGGTCATATACAATCACGTTTAGCCAATCATAGATTTCCTGCTTGTTGGTAGTTATTTCCTTATTCTGTGTATTAGGCTAAGGCTTTGTCTTCCATTAATTGACACTCCATTGCACCGAATTCAAATAGATAGATCCCCTTTTATTCCCAAAGCCTCGATTGCCAACTGCATTCGCCGCAGCTGCTGGGCGGTTTTCACCGCGACTCCATTAGCCACGAGGTGGGCTCGGAGAAGAAGGGCGAGGAGCCACCGAATCCAGGGCGTGGCCCGCCCATCGTCATCAAAAGGGTGGAGCCAGCGAGCCCTGACCAGCCAACCAGGGTTGGGGAAATACCATCACGGGCGTGGCGCGGGTGGATCTAAAAGCGCGTTATATAAGCGCGCGCGGAAGCCTTTGAGAGGAGTGATGAGTTCTGGGTTCTGAGTACTAAGAGGTCCCAAGAAAGAGTTGCGCCAGAGACGGAGAGAGAGGAAGGGACCCCCACAAAGAGTTGCGCCAGAGACGGAGAGAGAGGAAGGGACCCCCACAAAGAGTTGCGCCAGAGACGGAGAGAGAGGAAGGGACCCCCACAAAGAGTTGCGCCAGTTAAGCAGAAGAGTCCACCAGAGTCAAAGGTGGTTGCGTCAAAGTTCTGAGTTCTAAGGAGCAGCTTTGGAGAGCGCACGGTGCACAGGAGGAGCTTCGCCGCGCAGTTTGGAACCGCGGCGGTTTGGCGATCGCAGCTCGAATATTGACGGCAGCTGTCCGCTTCCAGCCTGACCGATCCCCGCTGAACCTTCCTCTCCCGCCAAGCCATCCACCTCCAGCGAGCCGTTCCTGCCTTCATTTCCCCATTCGTGTGAGTCCGTCTTTGTTTGTTCTGTCCTGGGTATTAATTAAGACTGCATAGGTAAGCTAAGTTTCGCTGTGTCCTTCTGGTCCGTCCCTCTTTCTGCTTTATTTTATTATCCTTCCTTCTCCTTGGTTTCTTTTGATTGTAAATAGTAAATAAATCATATTCGTATTTCCTACCTCTTGTCTTCTTCTTCTTCACATCCGTCGTCTTTGTCTTTTCCAAATTGAATATCTGTGGCACGATTTGGCCAACGTTTGAGAATCGGGTTAGTCTTTGTTAACGGTTCGTGCTGCGGTTGCTAAACACTGCTCGGCAATCAAGTAACATCTTATCCGCGGTAGGAACGGGGCTGTGCACCGGCCTTTCCGGAGGCCGCGGTGCAGCTTCAGGGACCACGTCGGTCAGCAATAATCGAGGGGACTAATCCCCCCTCAAAGGGGAACCATAGGCCGACGTTGGGTTCCGTAACAATATATTTGTGCAGCGTCTGTCCTGTGTTGTGTTGTGTTGTGTTGTCTTGTGTTGTCACTGAACTACTTTCTCAAACTGTTGTGAAATCGTACCAAACTTCTGGTATGCACATATCTCTCCCGTCGGTATGTCCTAAGGGTATTTTTCAATAAAACAAAAATTGCAAATTTTTTTTTTGGGGGGGGGGGAGTTTTTTAGGGACATTTTTTATTTTTCAACTTCAATTGTTTATAAAATGTGATATCACGTATATTACAAATACATTTGTACAAAATAACTGTTTGAATTATGATTGGTTTAATTTAAACCATGACAAAACGGCAACTTGGGTACAGTCATTTATCTATATATCGACACATCTGGGCAGTGTCTATGTTGTCACTTAACGACTCCCTCAAACTTTTGTTTCCGTGGTTGTGAAGTGATTTTAATAACGTTGTGGTGGTTTTGAATCATGTGGTGGTGAGGTATTTTGAATTATGTGGTGGTGAGGTGTTTTAATATCACATGGTGGTGAGGTGTTTTTAAATAACATGGTGGTGAGGTGTTTTGAATTATGTGGTGGTGAGGTATTTATAATTACGTGGTGGTGAGGTGTTTTTAATTAGGTGGTGAGGTGTTTTGAATTACTTGGTGGTGAGGTGTTTTTAAATGACGTGGTGGTGAGGTGTTTTTAATTTCGTGGCTGTGAGGTGTTGTTATTACGTGTTTATGGCTGTGGGGTGTTTTTATTACGTGTTTTATGGCTGTGAGGTGTTTTTAATTTTGTGGTGGTGAGGTGTTTTTATTACGTGTTTTATGGCTGTGAGGTGTTTTTATTACGTGTTTTATGGCTGTGAGGTGTTTTTAATTTCGTTGTGGTGAGGTATTTTTATTTCGTGTTTTATGGCTGTGAGGTGTTTTTATTACGTGCTTGATGGCTGTGAGGTGTTTTCAATTTCGTGGTGGTGAGGTGTTTTTAATTTCGTGGTGGTGAGGTGTTTTTATTGCGTGTTTTATGGTGGTGAGGTGTTTTGAATTACTTGGTGGTGAGGTATTTTGAATTACGTGGTGGTGAGGTGTTTTGAATTACGTGGTGGTGCGGTGTTTTGAATTACGTGGTGGTGAGGTGTTTTGAATTACGTGATGGTGAGGTGTAATCGTCCCAAACTTCCAGTCTGCACCTACCCCTCCCCTATGTATGTGCAGAGGGGTTCTTTCTTGAAAAAAAAACATTCAACCTAAATCTTCAACCTAAATTGCCTATAAAAATGTAATATAACAAACACAACAAATACATTTGTGCAAAGTAATTGTTTGTATTATGATTGGTGTAAATCATGACAACACAGCAACTCAGGTACAGTCATTAGCCTCAGCTAAAATAAGCCCGTTCCTCAGTATCGACGCTTGGTGAGGCGAGTGCAGCGAGCCGAGCCAAGCTAGTATATATATATATATATATCTATATATATATATATATATATATATTTATTTATTTACACACACACACACACGCACACACACACACACACACACGCGCACGCACGCACGCACGCACACACACACACACACACACAATTGGGGGTGGGGATTGAGTGTGAGGAAGGTGGTGTAGGGGGAGGAATGAATAAACACTGACAGCACATTCACCTTTTAATGAGGCCCTCTCACAGACATCATAAACACTATAAATGTATATAATCATGATCCATAGCTAAGCTACCTATCATTCCTGCCAATATCCACATATCACGAGTTCAACTTGTATACAAAATCCTTTCCATAAAGATGGTCATTATTATTATCAAGCTCCACAATCCGATTCACATTTGAAGCTGACTTTACCTTTGTGTTCCTGTGAAATGCCCACTGATTTGCATCTACTTTGCGTTATCAGGTTAGTAGGATGAGCTCAGGTTGGTCAATCAATAATATTAACCATGCATGCATGTAAATAAATATAGATTTACATCCATAAATTTTAGTGAACAGTCGAAAGTGAAGCAGCATTATGTGCAGCATTTCTACTCTCACCTTGACAACAACCTGAGTGTTTGTGGAGGACCCATGTGAACCCAGGGCATTAGAGGGTATACAGGCATAATCACCTTCTGCCTCCACTTCTCCCAAGACCATCAGTGAGCCATCAGCAAGCAGCCGCCACAAAGTCTACACAAACAGCCAAGAAAATCGACTTGTGCTTCATGTTAAACAGAGAAAACATGTTTCAGAAAAATATCTTGTTTTCACATGACTGTACAAATGTACAAACCCCCACAGCAATAAATGCCCCACTGACCCCACAGCAAATGAACCCGTTTATGACGTGAATAATTCTCAAACAAATACTTTAGGTCACATTGTGCTTAAGTTTATATAATGAATCAGTACTGAAAACTATTATGATGGTAAATGACAATTTCTTCATTGTTGTGGAACTTGAGACTTATGTTGAGTTTGATATTTAAATAACAAAGAAACATATGTAATGCATTAA